>NW_024070201.1:74328726-74699143 GCF_014754425.2 Oryx dammah
AGGCCTCCCTGTCCATCACCAACTCCTGGAGTTCACCAAACTCATGTGCATAGAGTCGGTGATGCCATCCAGCCATCTCATCCTCTGTCGTCCCCTTCTCCTCCTGCCTTCAATCTTTCCCAGCATCAGGGTCTTTTCAGTGAGTCGGCTCTTCGCATCAGGTGGCCAAAGTATTGGAGCTTCAGCTTCAGAATCAGTCCTTTCAATGAATAGTCAGGGTTGATTTCCTTTAGGATGGACTGGTTGGATCTCCTTGCAGTCCAAGGGATTCTCAAGTCTTCTCCAACACCACAGTTCAAAAGCATTAATTTCTCAGCACTCAGCCTTCTTTGTGGTCCAACTCTCACATTTATACATGACTACTGGGAAAACCACAGCTTTGACTACACGACCTTCATCAGCAAAGTAATGTCCCTGCTCTTTTCAGACTAGCCAAAATCATAGAGAGAGATAGAAGATGGAATGATTGTTGCCAGCAGATGCAAGGAGAGGGGAATGAGGAGTTACTGTTAATGGGTATAAAGTTTTAGTTCTACAAGGAGAAGAATTATGGAGATGGACGGTAGGGGCTACACAACATTACAAATGCATTTAATGCCATTGACTTGTACATTTAAAAATGCTTAAGGTGGTAAATTTCTATGAAATGTTCAGAACAGGCAAATCTACAGAGACAGAAATTGGATGAGTGGTTAACTATGACTAGAGTGTTTGGGAATATTAGAAAAGTGTGAAGGAGGGTGGGGTTTCTTTTGGGGGTAATGAAAAAAGTTCTAAAATTGTGTTGATGGTTGCACAAATTTATGAATATACTGAAAGTCATTGAATTGTACACTTTAAAAATGGGTGAATGGTATATAAATTATATATCTTACTAAAACTGTTAAAACAATAACAACAACAAAACCTAACAAAGTTTTACTTAAAAAGAAGTCCTTGGGAGATGAGTGATTTGTAAAAGCTGCCAATCATTTTACACTTGCATGGCCTGGCTATAATGGTTAGACTCCTTTCTAATAACAGGATCTAATTCTCCAATTTTACCTTAAGTATTCACTCAATGAATTTCCCTCTGGGCAAACCATGATGGTTCAATGAGTTCACAGGAGTAAAAGTAGAACCTAAACAAATAACCATATCCACTTGAAACTAGCGCAACACTGTTAACTGGCTACACTCCAGTATAAAATAAAAAGTAAAAAAAAAACAACCCACAATTCCAAACAACCATAATACAAAATGTAGTATATGTGGAAAGTGCCCTATAAGCAAGAGACAAATTAGGGTTAGGGAGATCAAAGATAGGATCAACTGCCAGTGAGTAAGGCATGGTCAGTGAAAAATCTTATAGAACGGATGACATCTGAGCTCAGTAATAAATTATAGGTAGATTAACAAAAAACAAAAACAAAACCAGGAGTAGAGAAGAGATACTGAAGCTGAGAAAATGAGAAACGCGAAGTCTTGGAAGTAGAAAAGTACTAAGCATGTTTAGGGAACGCTAAATGGCTCCACTTAACACAGACCAGAAAGACAGACTGAGGCCAGATCATGTACAATCCTGAATATTAAGCTAAACAGCAGAGGATGCTGATGACCCGAAGCAGCCACGACACGATCCTATCCACTTTAGAAAGATAAATCTCTGTAGAATGAATTGGAAGGGAGAGAAAGTAGAGTCCTGACAAGAAATTACTGCAGTACTCGAGGGCAAAGCTAAATAGAAGCCAGAACTCCTAGGAATGGAAAGGATGAGCAGAGGAGACTGAAGGGAGTTACATTAAAAAAACAGAATCAGCAAGCCTTTGCAACTAAGGATGTGGGAGTCGGGAAAAAAATCTAGTAGGAGGCTCCAGTCTACGTGACTCGGAGAACAGTGGTGCTAATGACAGAAAAATGCCAGAAGAAAGTTCCGAGAGTTGTTTGTTTAGGGGGAGTGGAAGAGAGGTTAAGAATATGATGAGTTTGGTTTTAGATTTAAAATTCAAGTGGGTGGAAATGTGGTACCAGGAATGAACAGAGGACTCTGGATTTTATAAACAGGAAACCAAGTCTTCATTACATAGCAAGGTTTGATGTTTTAAGAGTGCCTAACACTGCCAACAAAGAGAAGCATTAATAAAATTAATTTGACCTATATATGATGTTTGCTATGGTTCATTCAAGTTAGTCCATACTACAAATACTCAGAAATCTCAAGTTCATTATCATCATGGTTCATTCAAGCTAGTTCATACTACAAATACTCAGAAACTTCAAATTACTCAGCATACTGTTTTTACCCTAGTCTAAAACAGAGGCAAACTAAATCTGTTCTACAGAAATATTATAATTTTAATACCACTGTTGTACCTAAAAATGTCTTCTAAAGAGCTCAAATACTGTATAGTTCACACTATTGCTGAAGAACGTTTATATGTAATTATTTATTTTTAGACCAGAGGTTAGGAAATGTTTCCAAAGTCACACATAAGGCCACAACTTAGAATAAACTCTGAACTTAAAACAGATTTCAGTTTAGTGTCCAATTAAATATTAAATGTGCATTATGTACTATCATTAGTATACAGACCCCAGCAGTCTATGCATTTTCTTTCATGAACCAGCTAAAAGCAAGGCACTGAGAGTAAAATACCAGTAATGTTAGACCTGGGGGCAGAACCTGTATCTCCTATTTCTCAGTCCACCATTCTTCCCCATCACTCAAGGGTCTATGTATAGAGTCCTTTTACTTTAAATTCCTGCACTATGACAGCTAATAAGACCATTTATACAGCTACTAAACATACTGTTTTAGCTTCCTACTTGAGAAAAAGGTATGGCAGTGAAACTATCTTATGGCTAGCTCCCAAACTCTTGACCTACAAAAGCTCTTCACTATCATGATACAAGAGATCTGGATCTGATTACCATTCCTGGACTCCTGACTTCTGTCTAAGGAAATGCTACAGCAGAAGCATGGAATGAGTCTGAGGGAAGTCTGAGGAAAAATCCTCCCCACTCAAAAAGAAACCCCTCTGAACGATTAATAAAGAATGATGTGAACTTACTTTAAAAAAAAAAAAAAAGGAAATTATAAAACAAGGATAAGACAAAATACACATACATGCCCAGAAATCTTTACTCAAACCATGTCTAAGAAGGACAACTGGATTAAAGAAGTGTAACAATTATGTAACTGTCATAGAAAAATTTTAAATGTATTACTTGGCCAAGCCAGACAAAATCTCATCACTTAAGTTGCCAGTAACAAAAATGACAAAACTTCCCCTCTAACTTAAAAAAAACTGCACTGCCTCCGAATAATTCTCATTAACAAGGACAGGTGTTACTCTCTTATTGGAGTATTTTGCATATGGAGCCAGAATGGGAACTATTCCTCTAGTAGGTTATCTCAACAAACTTGGGTGGGCTTGCTATACTAGTCCTGAGATGGTGGCCTCCCAACAAATCCTTCAGAGAGGGGCAAAAGAGCTGACTCTTTCACATTCTGCTATTCACATCAGTGGGAAAGGTTAACTGGACTCTCCTCAATAGCTGATCACTGTAACTGTCTCCCAAAGTGGGGGATTCAATAGCAACACAGGCCTCTGGGGAGACAGAAAGCTAAACCTGGCTGTGAATCAGGTCAACTTTAGAGTTACTGCTCAGTTGTACCAAGATAGCTGAAAATCTAATGCTTACTCATCTCAAGAGTTTGCCAGGTCTCCAAATCCCAGGCTAAGGACCCAAGGCCCAGGACCCCAGATTCCAGCTCCACCCATCTAGCTCAGCGGGATTATACTGGGCAAAAGCAATCCTCTCATTTCAAGCAGAAACCAGATTGGGGCAAAGCTAGGCTGTGGGCACAGTTCAACCACTGCATATCCAAACCAGCACCCTAGGACCGCTGTCACCACCCAGAAGTAGAGCAGATGCCCCAGGCTTTAGCTCACTGCAGCCGGCATTGTTTACGCTCTTTCGCCGCCTTAGCCTCTGATAGGCCAGTAAAGTCCCCTGTACAGTCCACCAGGACTTCCGCCATGGGCGCGGGATGCTTGACCCTCGCCCGCAGTTTGACACTTACGCTCCCCGGCAGGGAGAGGTCGCAGCCCTACGGTTCGAGGCGGAATCAGCAGGAATACCGGGCGGGCGGGGGCGGTGGCAGCGGCAGCATTGGCGCGGAGGGCCGCTGGGAAACGCCTCCTCGGGGGCGGGGCCCAGAGCGCTGTGTCAGAGTGCCCGCCCCACCCCGGCCCCCCGCCCCGGCCCCAGCCCCCGCCCGGCACACACTGACGGCTTAAAGGGGCCGCACATGCCTGTGCTCAGAGGACTGGGCGCTCCTTCCATCCCACAGGGCTTTCAAGGCAAGACGCTAATGAAGGGCCAACTAGGCACACTCTACCTCGGTTAGCTGTGGAACTCTTTTTTTGTGTGTGGCAACACAGATAATGTTCCAGAAACAAAGGAGGTGACCTGTTCTTACTATCACAATCTTAATGCCTCCTTCAGGGGTGAAAAAAATTGCGGCAGGAAACAGTCAAAGCATCAGGGTAAATATA
The DNA here is from genome assembly GCF_014754425.2 of Oryx dammah. Classification (NCBI taxonomy): domain Eukaryota; kingdom Metazoa; phylum Chordata; class Mammalia; order Artiodactyla; family Bovidae; genus Oryx; species Oryx dammah. The sequence goes on from NW_024070201.1 coordinate 74,333,268, forward strand.
TAGCCCCCATTATGTTAGTGGCTTATTCCACTAACTGCTTATTAACTCGAGCAGTTGGCATTTTTCAAATGGCAACTCAAAGGCACAGAAAAGAATTCTGAGAGCCTGCATTGCTTCACCTCACCCTTTTACTGACTTCCTTCTCTTCGGTACAACGAGGAATCCTAGACAACGATAGAAAATGGATGTGTGTGCATGCCAAGTCGCTTCAGTCGTGTCCCACTCTGCGACCCCATGGATTGTAGTCCACCAGGCTCCTCTGCCCCTGGGATTCTCAGGCAAGAATATTGGAACTGGTTGTCACGCCCTCCTCTAGGGGATCTTCCCAAACCAAGGGATCAAACCTGGGACTCCTGCATTGCAGGTGGAGTCTTCACCATCTGAGCCACCAGGGAAGCCCACGTAATATGAAGAGTTCTTGAGAAAATTGTAGTAGAAACTGGACTAAAATCTCAGGGAGTTAAGTAATGGTCTCTGATCTCTCTGTAGGTTATTAAAGAATTTTAAATTTCTTTTCATAGGAGGAATTTTTCCTCAACCTCAGCTTACAAGGTTTGTATGCATTTTGTGTCTCCTTTATACCGTCAGGAAAGAGATTTATGTGTTTATTAAGCCTGTATTGTTGTTCAGTCACTAAGTTGTGTTCGACTCTTTGCGACCCCATGAAAGGCAGCATGCCAGTTCTCCACCTTCTCCCTGAATTTGTTCAAACTCATGCCGAGCGACTTCACTTTCACTTCCATGCATTGGAGAAGGAAATGGCAACCCACTCCAGTGTTCTTGTCTGGAGGATCCCAGGGACGGGGGAGCCTGGTGGGCTGCTGTCTATGGGATCGCACAGAGTTGGACACGACTGAAGCGACTTAGCAGCAGCAGCATGTCCATTGAGACAGTGATGCCATCCAACCATCTTATCCTCTGTCCTCCCCTTCTCCTCATGCCCTCAATCTTATCCAGCATCAGGGTCTTTTCCAGTGAGTCAGCTCTTCAAATAAGGTAGCCAAAGTACTGGAGCTTCAGCTTCAGCACCAGTCCTTCCAATGAATATTCAGGATTGATTTCTTTTAGGATTGACTGATTTGATCTCTCTGCTGTCCAAGGAACTCTCAAGAGTCTTCTCCAACACCACTGTTTGAAAGCATCAATTCTTTGGTGCTCAGTCTTCTTTTTGATCCAACTCTCACATCCACACATGACTACTGGAAAAATCATAGCTTTGACTACACGGATCTTTGTCAGCAAAGTGATGTCTCTGCTTTTTAACAGCTTTTCTTCCAAGGAGCAAGTGTCTTCTAATTTTGTGGCTGCAGTCACTGTCCCTGTTGATTTTAGAGCCCAAGAAAATGAAATCTGACACTTTCCACTTTTTCCCCATCTATTTGCCATGAAGTGATCGGACCGGATGCCATGATCTTCGTTTTTTGAATGTTGAATTTTAAGACAGCTTTTTCACTCTCCTCTCTCACCTTCATCAAGAGGCTCTTTAGTTCCTCTTCACTTTCTGCCATTACAGTGGTATCATCTACATATCTGAGGTTGATATTTCTCCGGGCAATCTTGATTCCAGCTTCTAAGTCATCCAGCCCAGCATACCTTCATCTAATCTTGATAAATAAACATACCTTATTAAAACCTTCAGTTCAGTTCAGTCACTCAGTCATGTCTGACTCTTTGCGACCCCATGAATCACAGCACGCCAGGCCTCCCTGTCCATCACCATCGCCCGGAGTTCACTCAAACTCACATCCATCGAGTCAGTGATGCCATCCAGCCATCTCATTCTCTGTCACCCCCTTTTCCTCCTGCCCTCAATCCCTCCCAGCATCAGAGTCTTTTCCAATGAGTCAACTCTTCTCATGAGGTGGCCAAAGTACTAGAGTTTCAGCTTTGGCATATTAAAACCTTAAGTCACCCCTAAACCTATATAGGAATCAATTTAGTAAAGCCAAAGACCATTTATGGGCTTCCCTGCTGGCTCAGTGGTAAAGAATCTATCTGCCAATGCAGGGGATGCAAGTTCAGTCCCTGGGTCAGAAAGATCCTCTGGAGAAGGAAATGGCAACCCACTCCAATATTCTTGCCTGGGAAATTCCATGGACAGAGGAGCCTGGCAAGCTACAGTTCAGGGGGTCACAAAAGAGTTGGACAAGACTTAGTGCCTAAAGAACAACAACAAAAGACCATTCATAAGTGCCCGAACATCTTCCACCCCAAATAGTTCAAGTGGAAATTTAAATTCCAAAGGACAGGCACAAAGACTGCTCTAATATGGAGCAGACCCAGGTTACCCTTATTCTGAAGGTCTTAGAAAATTCTAGGCTAAGGTTGCCATGAAGAGAAACTGATTCTGATTAGAACAGTCTGATTTTGAATTGCAAAAAAAAAACAAAAACACCTCATTTCAAAGTGCATTTACGGAGAAGGAAATGGCAACCCACTCCAGTACTCTTGCCTGGAAAATCCCATGGACAGAGAAGCCTGGCAGACTACAGTCCATGGTATCGCAAAGAGTTGGACACGACTGAGCGACTTCACTTTCTTTCTTTCTTTTCTTTCGTGTTGCATCAGAGCCCATCTGTATGGCTTCACTTTCACTTAATCACCTCTTAAAAGCCCTTTCTCCAAATGTAGTCACACTCTGAGTTCCGGGGGTTAAGACTTCAACATATAAATTTGGGGAGGGGACACAATTCAGCTTTTTGATGCTCTGTGGGCAGTATCTTGAGACTCTGAATAACTTATCCACCAACAACTTTTTAGCCCATGCTCTCAGCACCTCTCTTTGATCCTTGCTGAATCATTGGGTTTATTTGTACTATTCTATTCTGTTTATGGCCGTTTTCCACTTCCTGAAGTGAAATGATGTTTCCTGTATAAATAAATGTGTTTAATTTTTTTTAAGTAAATCAAAAAAAAAGAAAAACAAAGTGCATTTAACTGTGAATGATACTTTTGACTTAGGTAATTAAGACCTTCTTTCATTCTATCTGTATCAAGCTTATCACACTGTTCTGAGAGCAATGTAGTAGATTAGCCTTCCCACTAGATTGTGAGCACCTCAAGGCAACGGTTGGAATGTATTTCATCTTTTTTCCCAGTATGTGATACCAAATGAATACTCAGTAAATATTTATACAAAAGGTATGACCAACACTTATGTTGACAAAGGAGTCCAGGTAACTTCAATAAGCCTAGTGCAGTGAGTATACATGGGCATGTTCACATATAAATGGATAAGACCCAGTGCTGCGCTTATTATTGAATTAAAAGTTTAGAGAGAAAAAAATCCATTGATTGTACAACTCTGCACAATCAGATTTATATATTTTGTCCCAAAGCAAAGACATTTTATATAAATATTCCTGAATAATAATTAGATATCTCACCAAATGTCACAACCCCAAATATTTCGGTTATTGTGGCCTTTTCTCTACAAACCACGAAGAGACTAAACTGGACATGTAAAACCTTCACAATTCAACAAATTACCAGAAAGAACTATTCTCCAGGGCAAAGTTCAAACTGTTTAGGAAATGATTCAGCAAACACTATATATGGAAGAGAATATGGGAAAATGATAATTTACTTATCAGAAAGGTGGTATTTCTTGTGCTTTTAAAAAATTCTTCTTCATTGTAATGTTTTTTCCTGAAACAAATCAAGCACAGATTAAGGAAAATATTTATTTACACATAGCCAGAGCGAAGGGGGGAAAGTTTTAAGCATTAACTGGAATTCTTTATTACATCATATTCGGTGAAGGGAAGAGGCCAAGCTAATGATTAAGAGTGAGGACTCTGGAGCCAGAATGCTTAGTTCAAATCCTGGCTGTGCCATTTATTAGCTGTGTGGTTTTAGACAAAAACTCTTACCTCTTTGTGCTTCTGTTTTCTATTTGTAAAATAAGGAATTTTTTACCTTACTGGATTAGGAGAATTAAATGAGTTAAGTTTCTTATACTTAAAAAGTGCCTAGAATTAATTGCTGAACGGTAAGTAGTAAATAAAGTACATAACGTTCAACAAATACTGTCTGCCTTTTCTATCACATTCCTCCACTAAAAAGCAAATGAATAGCCCCTTCCCACTGACTGCTCCCTGTGTTCTTCCTAGCTGTCAGAAGTTAACTGAGGATTAGAGGGAGAAGAGGTCCTCCAACCCAAGAGCTTTTAACTCAGGTTTCAGTTCAGTTCAGTCGCTCAGTTGTGTCCAACTCTTTGCGACCCCATGAATCGCAGCACGCCAGGCCTCCCTGTTCATCATCAACTCCCGGAGTTCACTCAGACTCACATCCATCAAGTCAGTGATGCCATCCAGCCATCTCGTATAACTTACATATATTAAAATTCTTTAGTATAACTTACATATACTAAAATTTACTTTTAAAAATTCTTTCTTGGAGTAGAGTTGATTTACAATGTTGTTAGTTTAAACTTCGCTCTTTAGTAAACAGTTCTATGCACCCTGACAGAAATATAGTCATGTATCCATCACCATAGTCAGGAACATCTCTACAAGTCCCGCAAATTTTCTTCTGCCTCTTTGTAATTAACCTCTCTTCCCCCGACCATCACTTATCAGTATTCTGTTCCTACAGGTTTGGTTTTTGCACACGTCACATAAAAAGAACCATATAGTGTGTAGTCTTTTGAGTCTGGCTTTGTTCACTTAGTAGAACTGAGATTATCCATGTTTTTTACATATCAGTAGTTTCACTTTATTGCTGAGCAACACTCCCTTGTATGATCTAACATTCTGTTCATCCATTTACCAGCTGAAGGACATGTGGACTGTTTACAGTTTTTAGCAATTGCAAAAAAACGAAAAGAAAAGAAAAAAAAAACTGCTACAAATTTTCATATGAACATAACTTTTCATTTCTCTTGGGCAAATATCGAGGAGTGGGAAAAATGGGTGATATGGTAAGTGCATGTTTAATTTTATAAGTAACTGTCAAATTGGTTCTAAAGTGTCTCTTTGAACCCTTTCATGCTCTTCTACTAACAATAAGTCAAAGGTAACTGGATTCTTACCACTGATTTTCAGTATGGATCTGTATTTTTATACCTATCAATTACAATCAGTTCTTTCTGCAATTTAGTATTAATGGTGTGTAATTAGTCTTCTGTTTATGAAGAATCATTGATCACTTGACATGAATCTTAAATGTTACTTTATAACACTTTCAAAGGGAAATATCAATGAAAATTACTCTTTCAAATCCCATCCAAGAGTGGTCATATCTGGTAGTTTTTTCTGGATCAATAAGCTATAAGAATTAACAAAAAGTACTACTAGTAACTAAATACATTAGGTATACTTCTGTCAATCAAACTTGCAACATTCAGACAAGAGTTTCCAGAGCCTAAATAAAATTTATCAACAATGTATATAGCAAGTATTATTTAACATCTTTAGCAAAAGTATAATTCTCCTGATTAGGAAACAAAAAGGACACAAACAAGAAAATGTTTAGAAACTCATTATAAATACTATGTCCAGAGACTTCCCTGGTGGTCAGTGGCTAAGACTCCACACTGGCAATGTAAGGGACTCAGATTTGATCCCTGGTAAGGGAACTAGTCATGAAATTAAAAGACGCTTACTCCTTGGAAGAAAAGTCATGACCAACCTAGACAGCACATTCAAAAGCAGAGACATTACTTTGCCATCAAAGGTCCATCTAGTCAAGGCTATGGTTTTTCCAGTAGTCATGTATGGATGTTAGAGTTGGACTGTGAAGAAAGCTGAGCACCGAAGAATTGATGCTTTTGAACTGTGGTGTTGGAGAAGACTCTTGAGAGTCCCTTGGACTGCAAGGAGATCCAACCAGTCCATTCTGAAGGAGATCAGCCCTGGGATTTCTTTGGAGGGAATGATGCTAAAGCTGAAACGCCAGTACTCTGGCCACCTCATGCGAAGAGTTGACTCACTGGAAAAACTCTGATGCTGGGAGGGACTGGGGGCAGGAGGAGAAGGGGACAACAGAGGATTAGATGGCTGGATGGCATCACTGACTCGATGGACGTGAGTCTGAGTGAACTCCGGGAGTTGGTGATGGACAGGGAGGCCTGGCGTGCTGCAATTCATGGGGTCGCAAAGAGTCGGACATGACTGAGCAACTGAACTCAACTGAACTGAAGGGAACTAGATCCTAGGGGCCATAACTAAGACTCAGCACAGCCAAATAAATAAATATTATAAAAAATAAATACTATGTCCAATATTACAACAAAATGCCGCTGCTGGTTATGTAAATTGGCACATCCAATGTGGAGAATATTTGATATTAACAACCCATTCCCAAGAGTACTGAAAGTCCACACAAAGCTTGTATATAAATGTTAACAGCAGCATTACTCATAATAGTCCCAGAGTGGAAATAACCCACAAATCCATCAACTGATAATCGGTAAAACAGACTGTGATCTATCCATTCAACGGAATATCACTCAGCCATAAAAAGGAATGATATATCCTACAACATGGGTTAGCCTTGAAAACACTGTACTAGGAGAAAGAAGCAAGACACAGAAGGTCACATATTGCATGATTACGTTGATACGAAATGTCCAGGTTAAGCAAATGCAGAGAGACAGAAAAAGCCAAGGGCTAGGGGTGGGAGGGCAGGGAGGGAAATAAGGAATGGGGAGTGACTATTAGTGGGTATGAGGTTTCTCTTCAGGATGATGAAAACGTTCTGGCATTAGATAGTGGTGATGGCTGCACAACTATATGAATATAATAGGAAGCCACTGTACACTATAAGAATAAATTTTACACTATGTGAATTCTATCTCAATTAAAAAAAAAAACAGTAATAGGAGACAAATAAATAAGCTATAGTATATTCACAGAAAAGATATCATACAGCAGTGAAAATAAATGAAGACAGCTATTAGTTAAAATATGCATAATTTCACAAACCATACTGAGAAAATAGCTAGTTACTGAACAACAGGAGACACAGGTTTGATCCCTCGGTCAGGAAGATCCCTTGGAGGAGGAAATGGCAATCCACTCCAGTATTCTTGCCTAAAAAAAATCCCATGTGCAAAGGAGCCTGGCAGGCTCTAGTCCAAAGGGCCACAAACAGTCAGACAAGACTGAGCACGCATAGCATTGTACTCAAGAGTGAAAACCTGAAAGCTCTTCCTCTAAGAGCAAAAACAGGGTGAGGATGCTTGTGCTAACAGTCCTATTCAACATAGAATTCAAAGTCAATGTTCTTCGCAGGAAAAAAAAGTCTTACACAGAGAAATTAGGCAAGATGAAGAAACAAAAGAGATCTAAGTCAAAAAGGAAGAAGTAAAATCATCTGTTTGCATATGACATAATCTTATATGTAGAAAACCCTAAAAGATTCCACCAAAGAAAAATGTGAGAATAAATGAATTCAGTAAATGAATAAATTTTGTGAACAGAAATGAATTCAGTACATGAATGAATTTTGCACAATACAAAACCAACATACAAAAATCAGTAGTGTTTTTCTATACCACCAATGAAAAATATGAAAAGAAAATTAAGAAAACAACTCCACTTAAAATAACATCAAAAAGAATAAAATACTTGGGAATAAACCTAACCAAGGAGATGAGACTTGTACATTGAAACTTATAAAACAATGCTAAAAGAAACTATATAGAAGATACAAACAAAAAGACATCCTATATCCATGGCCTGTAAGATTCAGTATTATTAAGATTCCATATATCTGAAAATAATCTATAAATTCATCATAATCTATCAAAATTCCAACAGCATTTTTTGTAAAAATAGAAAAATTAATTTTAAAATTCATATGGAATCTCAAAGGACCCTGAATAGTAAAAACATTTTTGAAAAAAAATTTGCAGCACTCTCTTCCTGATTCCAAAGCACATTAAAAAGCCACAATGATCACAACAGTGTGGTAATGGCAGAAAGACAGAAAGACCAATGGAACAGCACAGAGAACACAGGAATAAACCCTCGCATATAGGGTAAAATTAAAATTATCTTTGTTTGACAAGAGTGCCAAGACCACTCAATTGGGAAAGGATGGTCTCTTCAACAAATAATGATGGGAAAAACCAGACAGCTACATGCAAAAGAATGAAGGTGGACCCTTATCTTACATCATACACAAAAACTAATATGAAATCATTAAAAATCTAAATATAAGATCTAAAACTACAAAACTCCTAGAAGAAAACATAGAGGAAAAGCTTTATAACACTGGAATGCACAATGATATCTTAGATATGACGCCAAAAGCACAGGCAACCAAAGCAAAAAGGGCCAATGGGGATTGTATCAAACTTAAAAACTTTTGTGTATCAAAGGACAAAATAAACAGAGTAAAAAGATAACCTACAGAAGGAAAGAAAATATTTACCAATCATTTATTTGGTAAGTCATTAATATCCACAGAATATCAAGAACTCCCACAACAAAACTTCAAATAATCCAATTAAAAATGGGCAAAAGACTTGAATAGATGTTTCTACAAAGATGAGTATTTTGCATATTTGTTGAAATTCATTGGAAGGGCTGATGCTGAAGTTCCAATACTTTGGCCACCTGATGCAAAGAGCCAACTCATTAGAAAACACTCTGATACTGGGAAAGACTGAAGGCAGAGGAGAAGTGGGGCAGAGGATGAGATGGTTAGATGGCATCACTGACTCAACGGACATGAATTTGAGCAAATTCAGGAAGATAATGGAGGACAGGGGAGCCTGGCATGCTGCAGTCCATGGGGCTGCAAAGAGTCGGACATGACTTAGCAACTGAACAAGAACAACAACAAAGATGATATACCAATGGCCAATAAGCATATGAAAAGATGTTCAACATCACTAATCGTCAGAGAAATGCATGTCAGAATCACAATGAGATTCTCTCTTCACACCCAATAGAAGGGTTACTATCAAATAAACAAATTTTTAAAAAACAGAAATAACAAATGCTGGTAAGAATGTAGAGAAGTTGGAACACTTGTCTACTGTTGGTGGGATTGTAAATGGTGCAACAGCTACGGAAGACAGTCTGGAGGCTGCTCAAACCTTAAAACAGAGCAGCGGCTGTCCTGGCCCATCGCCTGCCATTCAGTGTGTGGCCGAGGGTGGGCGCATCTACCTCCAGAAGCACTGAAAACTGGGGCTCGAGTTTACACACTCATGATCCAAGCCACAGAAGCGACCCAAACGTCCACTAAAGAACGAGCAGATGGATGGATAAGCAAAATGTGGTAAACACATACAATGGAATATTAACCTTAAAAAGGAAGGAAATCCTGTTATATGCCACAATATGGATGAACTTTGAGGATATCATGCTAAGTGAAACAAGCCAGCCACAAAAAGACAAATACTGTATGAGTCCCCTTACAGGAGGTACTAAACTAGTAAAATTCATAGCAACAGAAAGTAGAATGGTGGTTATCAGGGGCCAGGGAAAGAGGAAAAGAAAAGTTGTTCAATGGATACAGTATCAGATCTGCAAGATTCAGAAGTTTTGGAGATGTCTTTCACAACAACGGAATGTAACCACTAATTTAAAATTATGATGGTAATTTTTATGTTACATGCTTTTAAAAAATATTACAGTTTTTAAAAAGTGAGACACTCGTCTGTTCAAAATGCTCTGTAGGTATTTAAAGAAAAAAATATTTAAATACTGATGTGGAGGAAATCTATTATGAAGTTTTAGAAACAGTTTTGGAAGCTAGCATATGAAGTCTAACTCCTTTTTTGTGTGTTTAGTAAAAATATAAAAAAAGGGTCATACACATTGGTGGTAATGACCCTCAAAGATATTGGGCTGTAATCCCCCAAAACTATAAATGTTGTTTTATTTGGGAAAAGGGTCTCCGCAAATGTGATTAAGAATTTTGAGACAGGAAGATCATCCTGGATCATCTGAGTCAGCCTGAATGCAACCACATGTATTCTTACAAGAGGGAGACCGATGAAAAGCTGACACCCTCAGAGGAGACGGAGATGTGAAGACGGAGACGAGCAAGACTGTAAGGGGCTGGAGGGACGCGGCACCAGCCAAGGGACACCGACAGCTGCCAGAAGTGGAAGAGGCGAGAACCGGTGCTCCCCAGGGCCTCTGGAGGAACACGGCCCTGCCTCAGTATCAGCCTCCAGGAAGCCTCATCCTAAATTTTTCTAAAATTCTTACTGAAATATTGTTGATTTACAATGTTGTTAGTTTCAAGCATACAGCAAAGGGATTCAGTTGTGTGTGTACAGAAAGTATTTTTTTCCATTGTAGGCTATTACAAGTATAGTTTCCTGTTGGTTATCTTATAGTACAGTGTTATTTTAACCCCAAACTCCTACTCACCCTAAATTTTAGACTCAACTCCAGAACTGTGAGAGAATAAATTATTGTTGTTTTAAGCTGCCAAATTTGAGGTCATTTGTTTTGGTAGTCATAGAAAACTAATACATGTTTGAAAGCACATAAAAATTTTCTGGATGGATCCACAGAAAACTGTTAACAATGACCACTTTTAGAAGAATGTATATGGGACTAGCTAAAGAATTTTTACTTTTCATTTTGATACATAGCCTTGTCTTTTATTTTAATGAACAACAAGCTTCAATAATTTTTATCAAAATATTTTTAAAAGCTCTAAAACTTTAAAATTCCAGCCTGTACCTTGAAGCTGAATCTGTCTATACATATCCCATAAGCCTCACTTCCTCCCCTTAATATTTTTTGGACACTGTATCTCCCTTGAAAGAGAGATCTGAATCTTATTTATTGCCCAGCATCTAGCAGAGTGCTTTGTCCTCTAACACATAATTCCTAAAACAGCACAATTTCATCAAATTATAGAACTCTTAAATATATAATAAATGTGTTCTGAGTTTATAAATAAAATTTTGCATGCTGAATGTATTTAAAATGTGAAAGGGAAACATGATATAATAGATTAATAGAATTCAAAAGCAAACCCTTTTTTGAAGTGAAAAATTATTAAGTAATAGATTTCAAAAATTTAGAAGATTTTTGTCACTGTTTTCTTAGTACCTACTTTTTGATTATAAAATCTATTAAAAGAAGGAAATTTTAATTTTAGATCATTCATTTGGTAAAGTCATGAGAGGAGAGCAGTTGCTTGCAATAAATCTTATTATAGAGCACTCTAGTCAAAATTAAATTTAACCCAAACTGTCATGTTGGATGTTGGAGTTGGAGCTGAGTTCTAGCACTTGTTTTGCCATATACTAGCTGAGTCTCAGTTTTATCATCCATCATTACAGTACCATCTTCATGTGGTTCCTTATTTAATACACATTTCCAGAGCATTCATTACGTGCACAGGCAGTATTCTAAGCACTTCACATACATTAACTCGTTTATTTCTCATAACTCTTGAGATTTATATTATTATTCCATTTTACAGATGAGAAAACCGAGGCATAGAGGCTAAGTAACTTGCTTCACGTGATTCAACTAACTGTCATGGTGAACTGTTGAAGTGAAAAATGAGATTTTGCCTTACATATGTTAAGAATATCTCCAAATACCTGTATTATTCCCCTGCCACACAAGTACACTTAATATGTAGCTAAGTGCCTAATACAGAGTAGCGTGAGATCATGAGATGTTACTCTGTATTAGGCACTTAGCTACATACCGAGTACAGGAAGTGAAATATAGTAGCCCAGTGGCAATGTACTATGAGGGTGTAACAGAGGCAATTAATCTAGACTGGAGGGTCAGGGAAGGTCTCCCTGAGAAAGTGATATTTAGGCTGAGAACTAAAGGAAATTAATAGTGATTAGCCAGACCTAGGCACAATGACTAGACATAACAAGAGAATGTTTCAGGCATGTGGGTGAAAGCTGACAAGAGCTAGGCAAGATAAAGAAAGAACTGCAACCTATGTGGCCAAAACAGAAGCTGAGAAAAAGGGCAGACTGGAAAGGGTCTCATCATACAAAGCCAGGGACTTTATGCAAGGAAGTAGTACTGTGCGTGTGTGTGTTAGTTCCTCAGTCATGTCCAACTCTTTGTGACTCTTGGACTGTAGCCCTTCAGGCTTCTCTGCATGGAATTCTCCAGGCAAGAAGACTAGAGTAGGTCTAGTAGAAGATTCCCTTCTCCAGGGGATCTTCCCAACTCCAAGGATTGAATCCAGGTCTCCTGCATTGCAAACAGATTCTTTACCATCTGAGCCACCAGGGAAGACCCATCATGGCAAATAGCAGGCATTCAAGAAGCAGTAGCTGTCATTACTATATTATTATAAGCATCATCTCAGAGTCATTTAGAGATCTTAGACAGACTTCAGTTCAGTTCAGTTGCTTAGTGGTGTCTGACTCTTTGCAACCCCATGGACTGCAGCACGCCAGGCTTTCCTGTCCATCACTAACTCCCTGAGCTTACTCAAACTCATGTCCATTGAGTCGGTGATGCCATCCAACCACCTCATCCTCTCATCATCACCTTCTCCTCCCACCTTCATTCTTTCCCAGCATCAGAGTCTTTTCAAATGAGTCAGTTCTTCACATCAGTTGGCCAAAATATTGGAGTCTCAGCTTCAAGATCAGTCCTTCCAATGAATATTCGGGACTGATTTCCTTTAGGATAGACTGGGTGGATCACCCTGCAGTCCAAGGTGTCTTCTCCAACACCACAGTTCAAAATCATCAATTCTTCGGCACTCAGCTTTCTTTATACTCCAACTGTCACATCCATACATGACTACTGGAAAAACCATAGCTTTGACTAGACAGACCTTTGTTGGCGCTTTTTAATATGCTGTCTTAAGACTTAATCAAACCCACATTTTAATCTTCTGGTTCAAGAAAGGTCTAAGTTAGCTTAGGGTTCTTAGGACTGAGTAAAGCAAGTTTCTGATCTAAAACAAGTTTGTTGGGTATATAAGCAATCTATTCCTTCTTATCCTATAGAAAGCAGATTTACTGAAAGTTAAGTAAGTAAAGCCTGGATAACTCAATCAGTAGAGCACCAGACTTTTGACTTCCCTGGTGGCTCAGATGGTAAAAAAAAAAAAAAAAAAAAAATATCTGCCTGCAATGCAGGAGACCTGGGTTTGACCCCTGGGGGAGTTAGGAAGCTCTCTAGAAGAAGGGAATGGCTACCCAATCCAGTATTCTTGCCTGGAGAATTCTATAGACAGATGAGCCTGACCAGTCACAAAGAGTCAGACATGACTGACTGACTAACACTTTCACCTCTCAAACAAGTAAATGTCATTTTATATTACTCAGGAGACTATCCATATTTCACTTGGAGGAATTCCCCATGTTAAATGTAGGTCAAAATAAGCAGGCAGTCCTCTAAAGCATAAAAAACTGTTTTCTTTTACTGCCCAGAGATTTCTGATATGGGATTTAATCTTTACTCACAAATGAAGAACTCATGCTAGTTCAGGACTGGGGGTTTTCATGAGACTTTCTTTTCTTTTTTTTTTTTTTTAAGCAATGTATCATATAAGAAAAGGCCAAAAGAAAAGTGTGAAATTACAGTACTGAAAAAAACACCTAAAACACAAGAATGAGAGACTTCATATAGCAAATGAATTAGGACACGAAATGATGAAAAACAAACACTGCAAATAAATACATAAAAGAAAGGAAACAGCAAAATGAATTAGAGAATAAGATGTTCTAGATAGCCAAGTTTGCTAGAGGTTTGTCTCTGAAACATCAATTATTTTATATAACTTTTTTCCATGTAAAATAAATCTAAGAAAATACATAAGCTTCAAACACTTTTAAACAAAATCTACTGATAATTATTTAAAATTTTCAGGATAATCCATTTGACCAATCAATGTAGCAATACCCTCAAGAAGTACTGCCGAAGAATTATGAGGGAATCTTGTACCAAAATCAAGTGGTTTCAATATGGCTTTTTTGAATTTTAATGTTCTGTAGCTTTCCTTCCTCAAACTTCCTGATCAAACTAACACTTCTAGTTAACTTGTAGCAGTGCTAATTTTAGCTCTTGATTTAAAGAAGCAAGCAGGGTGAAACTGTGCATAAAGAGGGAGGGAGCAGGACCTACTTAAAGGAAGTCAATAAAATTTAGAATGCAGAAAAGACTTTTTTGGTTTATTTCCTGGCCGTTAACTTTCAGATAAATAAAATGCAACTTTAAGTCTTATGACTGAAGAAAGAAAAAGACGACTGATTAAACAAACATTTTCAAGACATACTTGAAACTATTCAACTTTTTTCCTCATCTTCATAGAAAGAATTTAAAACTCATTTTAATTAATAATCTCTAAGAAATATAATCAGAATGGAGAAGGAAATGGCAATCTACCCCAGTATTCTTGTCTGGAAAATCCCACGGACAGAGGAACCTGGTGGGCTATAGTCGATCGGATCACAAAGAGTCAGACACGACTGAGCAACGAAACAACAGCAACAAGAAATATAATCAAGATACTGAAGAAGCAAGTTTCTAATCTCGTAATAAAATAAACATCACCTTTGAAGAGAGAGCGGTCACCAAGGCTTATCTGACATCATATCTATGCCAAAAATGTCTGACCATTCCAACAAAGTCAGAATTTATACTTTGCATCTCTGAACAAAGATCATATTTCAGGAATAAGCAACTGCTGTTACCAATTAAGTGAAAATAATGTTTTCTGTGGTACTTAAAAAGAGTTATGGAAGAAAAAAGAAAGAGCTCAGTAAAAAGCATACCACAAAGAGGACATTTGTTTGGGACATGAGTTTCCTCGGAAAGTTGGAGAGACCTGTATGAAATCATGTTTAGCTTAATACAGAAATAAATAAATAAATAAAACTATATATGTGTGCATATGCGTGAGTTAGTAAACATACATACCCAGCTCTGTTTACTGAGAGGACCTCGGAACAATGACGCCCCAGAAATAAGCACATCTAGATCTTGGTTTCTATCAATAAATATCACAGTCTCATAGAAGGAACCAGGGCTGATTCTATGGCTGGGATGGGGAAAATACTAGATCAGTCTGGAGCATCTTGCTGAACCAGAAAAGTGCTCAGAATGAGCTAAAATAAATAACATAGAATCAGATTATAAAACAGATATTCATATTGATATAGATAACTGGTTAAAAAGAAAAATAAATGGGGGAGAACAGACAAAATTTTGTTACAAAATTCCAAACAATCTAGGTAGATACTGTTCCAACTTCAGTAAGCAGAACTTATTTATGCCCCTCATCCACTTTGAGGATGGGCTAGACTCAGAGACTCACTTCCAAAGAATAGGTATAGAAAGGAAAAAATAGTAACTTTACTTCTCAACCTGGCAAACACTACCTTAACCAAGTGTTCAAGGTTAACATCATCAGTGATATCATATATTCCCTTGATAAGAAATGTTGGTGTTCTGTGACATTCTTTCCAAAAACACATAACCCTTGTCTAATAATGAAAAAAACATGGGACAAATCTGGAAGAAGAATATTCCACAAAATAACTAAGACTCAAAACTGTCAAGACCATGGAGACAAAGTAAGACCGAGAGACTGTCAAAGACCACAGGAGACTAAGAGAGACGACAACTAGATGCAACAGGTTACCCAGGAGTGGGTCCTCAATCAGAAAGGCGATGTGAATAGCAAACTGCAGATATCCCAACAAAGCCTGGAGTTCAGTTAAAAGGAATGCATCAATGTTCGTTTCTTCATTTTGACATATGTGCCACCTAAGATATTAACAACAGAGATCAGATGAGAGGTATACAGAATGCTATATCTTAGCAAATTTTCTGTAAATCTAAAATTATTACAAAATAAAAGTTATTTTTTAAAGGTTTTGTAAAAAAAAAAAAAAAAAACCTGAAAAACAAAAACCCTTATCATTTACCTTCAAAAAAGTCATGTCTTGAAAAACAAAATTTTTTAGAAGTGCGATACCTCAGACCTACTAGAATGGCTAAAATTAAGAAACTGGTGACTAAATGCTGACATGAATGTCAAGCAAAAAGAACTCCCATTCATTGCTAGTGGAAACACAAGATGGCATTGCCACTTTTGAAAAGTTTGGCAGTTTCTTACAAAGCTAAACATTGTCTTACCAAGCTAAACACTGTCTTACCCTATGGCCCAGGAATCACACTCGTAGGTATCTACACAGGAGAACTAAAAATGTATATGCCACACACAAATGTTTATAGCAGCTTTGTTCATAATTATCAAAAACTAGAAGTGACCCAGATATCCTTCAATAGGTGACTGGATAAACTGTGGTACACAAACACAATGAAATCTTATTCAGTAATAAAAAGAAATAAGCTATCAAGCCAAGAAAAAATATGGGAGAACCTTAAATAGATACTCTTAAGTGAAAGAAGGAGATCCAACCAATCCATTCTGAAGGAGATCAGCCCTGGGATTTCTTTGGAAGGACAGATGCTAAAGCTGAAACTCCAGTACTTTGGCCACCTCATGCGAAGAGTTGACTCATTGGAAAAGACTCTGATGCTGGGAGGGATTGAGGGCAGGAGGAGAAGGGGACGACAGAGGATGAGATGGCTGGATGGCGTCACTGACTCGATGGACGTCAATCTGAGTGAACTCCGGGAGTAGGTGATGGACAGGGAGGCCTGGCGTGCTGCGATTCATGGGGTCTCAAAGAGTCGGACACGACTGAGCGACTGAACTGAACTGAAGTGAAAGAAGCCAGTCTGAAAAGGTTACATAGTATATGATTCTAATTATACTACATTCTGGAAGAGTCAAAACTATGAAGACAATAAAGAGATCAATGCTGCCAGAGGGTGGGGGAGGGAGAAAGGATGAATAGGTGAATTGTAAGAGATTTTTAGGGCAGTGAAACTATTCTCTACTATAGTACAATGGTGGATAAATAACATTATAAATGTCAAAACTTATAGAAGTTCACAACATAAAGACTAAACTTTAATGCATGCTAATTTTAGAAAATCATTTGGGAGACTGAGGAATCCCATAAAATGTGTGAAACCATCTCATTGAAGCGGGTGGGGAAAAAGAACTGACTTAAGCAACTTTGGAAATGAATGGACTTTAACACTAAAGGCAAAAGGAACTGGACATAAGCACTGTATTTAGTGTCGTTTAGTCACTAAGTCATGTCCGACTCTTTTGCAACCCCGTGAGCTGTAGCCTGTCAGGCTCCTCTGTCCATGGGATTTCCCAGACAAGAATACAGGAGTGGGCTGCCATCTCCTTCTCCAGGGCATCTTCCCAACCCACCCATGTCTCCTGCTTGGCAGGCGGATTCTTTACCACTGAGCCACCTGGGAAGCCCTGCACTTCTAGTTAATAAAGTTATTTTTTATGGGAGTATGGATTAAAAATTCAGATAGTGCTAAATATGTCTACTGGAGCTGAATAGAACTCCTGTTTAATTTGGTATAGAAACAGATAACAACATATAGGAATACCTATAGATGTCTATATACACCAGTTAGTATATATACCTATTAGTTCTGTTAGTTGAGAGTGCCTAAAAGAAATGACACCCCAGTAGCAATGAGAACACTTACTGCCCAGATCTTGGTTTTTATTACCATTCTCCAATAAAAAGTCCCAGGATATCCAGGAGAAATGACTAATTCTAGCACTATGACAAGACATATACAAGATGAGCTTATTGCATCTTGTAGTGTTGGGAACTGCTAAAAAAATAAATAAATAAAACACACACACACACACACACACACACACACAGATGTGGGAATGTTAAAGGGGAACAAGAGCCAACTGAGAGAATACTCAATGGATAAAGCTGGAACAATTCGAGCAACAAAGTAAAGCAGTACTGGAATATAACTCAAAGTATAAAATACCCTTCAGTTTATACTGATATAAATCCTTGACTAAACTAATAAATGGGGGAAAAAGAGACAAATTCTCCACGCAGAAGAAATTCAAATAAAATATCTAGCTATTCCGCCCCAAGGACAGGGAGCACAATCCCTCACTTCCTAAGTGGGCTGTACAAAATTACTTCCAAAGATCACAGTATAGAAAGGGGAAAAGAGTTAACTCTGTAGTGGAGAAACAAGACAAACACTACTTCAGCCAGATGATCAAGGTCAATACCAACAGTCATAAATCATGTTGATAGTACCCTTTATATGACGGGATTAAAATGGTATTCTCTCTGTGATCCTCCTCCCCAAAACACATAACCCCAGTCTAATCACGAGAAAAACGTCAGATAAATTCCAATACATGTACATTCTACTATATACCTAAACAATACCCCTAAAAACTTCTATATATTTTAAAGGTTTTAAAAACTAGGGGGAAACAGTGAGGTGGGGAAGCCAGATCCATCGTCTCTCTCAGTCAACACAAACATAAAGCTATCATTTTTCCATGATTCTTAGTTGAAGACTTTCCAAATTAGTCTGCTAAGATATTGCTATATCCAAAGACACATAAACACTGGTTAGTTGCACACTTTATTACATGGAGAAAACTATGTCAGTTTTGGCCAACAAACATTTTCTGTCCACCTTATTTGTCCTAAGCACCACTTGAAGCATTGAAATAGCCTCACAGATTAAAAAAAAAAAAAGCTCCTGTGCCCTGCTTTCATTTCTGTGAGGAAATGAGACAATATACAAGCAAACAATAAATGACCGATCATATAGCAATAAATGTTGTAAAATTAAAAAAAAAAAAAGTGAGGTAAATATGACCAAGAGGGCCACACTAATTGGAGCTTGGGAATTGCCTCTTTAAGGAGATGACATCTGAGTTGAGACCTGAGTGATGCCTATACACAAAGACAAGCTTGAGGCAGGGTAGAGCAGGTGGGAAGTTCCAGGCAGAGAGAACACCCATAAAGGCCAAAAAGAGTAACTTTTAAGTATTGGAGATAAATCAAGTGGGCAAGGCAACTGCCCAGATAGAAACAAGGTAAGCAACATATTCTGAACTCTACAGGTACAAATATGCATTTAACAGTAATTGAAATAAAGTTTTAAAAATTTAAACCTCTCCAACACTGATCACCAGGAATTCATCAATCATTAGATCCACATCTAGACTCTACACCCCCATTCAGTCCTATCTCCCACTGCCACAACTGTCCATCCCTCACATGGTAAAAATGCTATTTTGAACTGTTCTTCCACCTTCCCTCTAAAACCACCATGCCTGTGTTTCACATTTCCTTATGTCTCTGATAGAAGTATTTACGAAAAAAAGGCAAGAGGGAGAGTCTACCCAGAAAATGATCCTGAATTCTCCCTAACAGATCTCATTATTTCACACAGTACAGCCAGAAGTTATGTGCAACGGCACTGAACAGACTAACTTGGGTTCAAACTGAGGTGCTATCAGCTGTATGATTTTGAGCAAGCTGCATAAACTTTCTAAGACTCAGTTTCCTCATCTATAAAAGGTTGTGAGAATTAAGATAAAACGTGGCACCCAGTAGAATATTCAATAAATGTTAACTACTGCTGGTAGAAGTAGCTGAGCATTTATTTTGTTCAAGGACTAGAGCTGGCCAGAGGGATTACAGAAATGACAATTTGCTACAGCAAACTGTTTTGAGAGATAAAATTGTCAAATTCCCTTAGGTCAGGGGCTTTGTCTTTTTCTGGTTCACCAGTGTATTCCCAGAATCTAGAACAATGTTAACACACGGTAGGCATCAATATTTGTTGAATGAATGAATGAGACTCCATTAAGACAATGGAGCATAAAGGAACTTGACTTTGCTCCAATATAAAGAAAAATTTTCCTTCCCCATCAAGATCTTAAACAATAACCTAAGGCACTGTTAAATACATTTATTATTTTTCATTGCTTTCCCAAAACCTGAGACAGTGTTCATAAATATTAGGGTACTCAAATTTATTGCCCTTAAAACTCTGCTGTTAAAATTAAGCTGATCAAAAATTTTTGAGTAATAAATTATACAGTTTATTGTTACGGAATATTTTTGCTTGCTGTTGACTGAATGAACAAACTTTAAAAACTTGTGTAAATTTTTTTTCTCATGGGTTTACCCATTATGTTTAATTTATGTTGGCAAATATATATTGATTTCACCTTTCTCTATGTCATTTTATAAAAACATTACAGTTTATCCAGTCATTTAAGAAAAATCCAAATCTTTTACAATTTCTTAAGTTTCAAAGATGGTTACCTTCATTATCAGTTCTTTAGGTCAAAGAAGGACTTTTCAGGGTGATAAAAACAGAGAAAGGAGGAGTTCACCTCTCTCAAAATGAGTTTTCGATTACTATAATTATGCATAAAATAAGACAGGGAGCATTTCTGGGCCAACACTTGAAGCCTTGAGTCCCATAAGAATTAAACTGGAGCCATGCATAAATTTGGGGCAAGTTCTGCAAAAACCTCTTCTTCCTCTATTGCCGCTGAATGAAAAACTCATTGCTAAGATTCATCAACACGAGTGTATTTTCTAACACATAGTAGCCGCTCTGGCCACACGATTTTCACCATTTTCTATCCCAGAAACAAAAACGGACACGTTTAAACCCGGCCTGACAATTACCACAATGGCAGGGTAGCTATCTCGACAGCCACAATGGTTAAGAGCTTAAAAAGTAAGAATCTAGTTTACCGAGACCTCACCTTAAAGTAGCAAGGCCTGATTAACCTACACTGTTGGCTATTGTATGGGTCCCCCAAAGCTTCAAAGCTGGAAATATACCCGAACTCTACTGACACCTTCCGAGACAGAAAGCCAGGCGGAAGGGCGGAGCGATGCGATCCGAATCGTTTTAAATCGCAGCAAGCCGGCGGGGCCGCAGGTGCGCGGGCCGGGCACAGGTGCGCGGGCAGGCCCCGGGACCACTGTCCTTGTCACGCTCTGAGGCGACCAGCGCCCTTCACAACCACCACAGCCCACGGAGGTTCTCTCTCATTCATTCATTCATTTGACAATCACGCGAGGGGCGCCGTAGCAGGGCCGGCTTGTCGGCTCCCCGGCCCCAGCACCCGAACACCCGGAGCCGCCAGACGCGGCCCTGCGCCGCACGCATCCCTCGGGCGCGGCCGCCCGCACCCCGCCGCGCCGCGCTCCGGTCACCCGGATCCCGGCCCCGGCCTCAGCCGCACCCGAGCGCCCACGCCCCCCCCGCCCTCCCTGCCGCCAGTCCCCCGGCCTCCGCCCCGCTCCGCCGCCTCAGACCCAGGGTTTGTGAGGCGAGGAAGGCGGGCGTCCGCGGAAGCCCCCGCCCCCCGAGCCCGGGGCGAGTGGCCGCTCCGCGCGCGCCACTCGTGAACCTGAGGGGCCTAGGCGGGTGGGTCGGGCCCACAGTCCACTCACCTCCCCCGGGGCAGAACCGAGAGGTTGCTCTAAGCCGTTTGAAACCGCTTGGGCCGCCGCACACCCCGCAGTGTCCTCGTTGTTTATTGGTCCTGGGCGGACCGCCCATTGTCCTTCCATTGGTCCGTTTGAAAGAACTGTGGGCACGCGCCGCCCGCAGCCTTAAAGGGGCCGTGCGCAGCCGTGTTTCCCTTGGAGCCTCACCCTGCTTGGTCCTGTAGGGAGGTCTCGGGGCGAGGAGTGAAAGATTAAAACTGTCCTGGAAGAAAGCTGTGTGAAGAGCTAGCTGTGCCTGCTGGTTACTCAGCAGGTTTGCTTTACTTAATTGCACGTATTTAAACTCCTGTCAGTCAGTCAGTTCAGTCACTCAGTCTTGTCCGACTTTTTGCGACAACATGCCAGGCCTCCCTGTCCATCGCCATTCCTGGAACTTGTTCAGACTCAAATCCATCGAGTCGGTGTTGCCATCCAACCATCTCATCCTCTGTCGTCCCCTTACCCTCCTGCCTTCAATCTGTCCCCAGCATCAGGGTCTTTAACAATGAATCGGTTCTTTGCATCAGGTGGACAAAGTATTGGAGATGCAAACAACACCTGGCAATTTTTTTTCCGAGTCATTTTATTCACAAATATTTATGTGCAGCTGAGTGAGTGAGGGAAACCAGAAAGGCAACTAAGATACAGTGGAAGGAGGATGAATGGAGCCAGGATGATGGATCCTGGTCTTGGACTTGCTCTGAGTAAAGCACTTTTCTCAGTAAATCATGTGGAACTTAGTTTCCTTATCAGTGAACCGGGATAATGATGTTTCCCTTATAAATTTAGTGTGTTGAATTAATATAACTAATTGAGTGTCTAGAAACGGGCTTTGAACAGTAATGCATTCTTCAAAGACTTAATACTCTGGTTATTTGTAAAAATGAGAGACTTGGTTAATATGGTTCCTGAAATTCTTGTTTGTCTCTACATTCAGTGTTTCTATGAATAAGACCTGATCCTAACTTCCAAGGAATTTGCAAACTACAGTTGTCAGAGGAATAAAACGTATAGAACTAGTCACTAAAATTCAAGCAATATGAGAACAATATAAAAAGCTGTAGATGTTTAGGGGAAGGGAGAAAATAGATGGCAAAGGATCTGTGAAGGGGATGTATTTTTAATCTGAGATTTAAACTGTATGTAGCCAAGAGGGTAAGAAATGGAGAAGGGTTGGGTGAAAGTAATAAAACAATAGTTTTTGTTTTAATCTATCACATTGGCAAAGATGAAAAAGTTTAACAACTTTTGGTTAGCTAAGAGTTAGAGAAATAGACATTCAAAGTCACTTGTCAGTAAAACTATAACTGGTACAAACTTTTAGGAGGCCGATTTAACAGTTATTAAAATGTAAAATGTATATAGTCTCTGGCCAAATAATGCTACTGATGGGAATTTGTCATACAGATTTATGCATGTATGCAAAGAAAAATGTACAAAGACACTCACTACGCACTGATTTAGAAAACAAACACATCAACAACAAAATACCCTAAAAATTACATGTTCATTTATAGGGAACTTATATAATCATGGTATATCCATTCAACAGAATACTATACAACTGTTAAAAAGAATATGGTTAATCTATATGCACCAGTTAGAAAAATGCACAAATTTTATTTAATTGAAAAAAAAAGGCAAGTTGCAGAAAACATACATATATGGACTGATTTGGGGGCTTCCCCAGTGGCTCAGCAGTAAAGAATCCGCCTGCAATGCAGAAGCCACAGGAGACACAGTTTCGATCCCTTGGTCTGGAAGATCCCCTGGAAGAGGGCATGGCAACGCACTCCAGTATTCTTGCCTGGAGAATCCCATGGACAGAGGAGCCTGGCAGGCTACAGTCCATCGGGTTGCAAAAGGGTCAGACATGACTGAAGTGACTTGGCACATGGAATGGTTTTATTATACATGGTTATAAATGTATGTGTATATGTGTGCTTGCCTGAAAATGGTTAGAACAATACTGGAATTTCAAAAAACTTAAGCAGGATGGGACTCATTAGGGAGGGAAATGAATTTTTTACCACTGACATGTTAAAACATTTGTTACAACCCCACTAGAAGGTGGGCATTAAATGTCTGATTCCCTTAATTTATTCATTCATTCAGCAAATATTTTTTGAGCACCTAGTATGTGCAGGACTGTTCTAGGCACTTGGGATTATCCATAAATAAAATATACCTCTCACATTATAATGAGGAAGCATAAACAATCAACACTTAAAAAACCATATAGTATGTTATTGTGCAATGGGAAAATAGAAAAGAATGAAATAAGGTAGAAGGAATTGGGAAGTGCAGTTGGAAAGACTATAATTTTATGAAGGGTGGTCAGAGTTTCATTGAGATCACATTTGAGCAAACGCTTGAAAAAAGGCAAAGCAGTTCACCATGAGTATATCTAGAGGAAGAAAGTGCTAGCCAGAGGGAACAGCTATGCAAAGACCCTAAGTTGGGTACATACCTGGCAGGTTTGAGAAAGAGCAGAGTATTTGACAGCAGGGAGGTAGTAGCAGCTGCAGTCCTACTGGTAATAGAGAGAAGGGAATGGCAGATTCTGTAGAGCCTTGTAGAAACCTAATACAGTACCTTGCCCATAGTAGATGCTCAGTGTTTAGCAAGTCCGGGATTATCATCAAATAGCATTTATCTATGTATGTATTAGACTTACCTGCACCTACTTTATTCCTGGGATCTCTCAATAGTTCTGCACATGGAAGTTAATAATGAAACCCTTGTGGACATTAGATATCTAAGTGCACACTGTATCACTGCAACCGGAAGCAGGAAACAAATGCCAAATATGGTGGCTGCTGAGTAGCTGTGCTGAGCATTTCTGAAAAGTCTGCCTTCCATCACAGTGCTCATTCCATCACAGTCACAAGCCATTTTGGTGGAAACATCCCTGCCATGGGACATGGATCCATCTAGCCTAAAAGGAGCAGCTTCAGTGATTAACTCCAGCTCTCAGTCCAGGTACTCCCTGCATTATCCCCTGGAGACAGCAGTGGCAACATTAACACAGATCTTATGTGGCTGTGGTTTTTAGTGCCTTGACTGGCCTCCAAGATGGCAAAGCCTAGCCCATCTTGCACTTGGTTGCATTTAATAGGTGCTGGTTGAATGAAGGGATGAACAGCTTTTTTTTCTCTTATAGTCCATTTCTCCTTAGGCCCCAAAATGCAGGCTGTCCAAGAACTTTGACCAGAGAACCATCAGCTCCACCAAAGAGGAAATATGCAGAAAGGAGAGATTAGGGACCTCTCTAGCAGGCTGTCAGCAGGCTTTTAAGAGCTGAAGGAAAAACCACTGAGAAGGGCAGGATAAGTGAAAGTTCTTGGCTCTTTGTGTCTTGTAAAATGAAACAGGCAGATTGGATAGCCTTGGGGCTAACTTCAGCCTTGAGTTTAAACGCAGACCCTTAATTAGGCTGTCTGGAACATCACATCAGGGTGTCTAAAGTTGTGACGTGGAGCCTTGACAGGAAAATAAAATTCTGTCCTTTATGCAGAGCTCTACTTAGCCTCTGTCACCTGGTTAATGGGAGAATGATCTGGAGAGGAAAAAATGGGTGAGTGAGGGAATATTTCAAAACAAAGGCTGCCTGAAATATCCCCCAGCACATATCCTACTAGCTGGATCAGTTGAGTCATCTTCATATATGAAGAAAAGACATAGATTGTTTCTTAGCCACAAAAAGGGTTCAACCACATTTCTTTTATCATTATGTCCATTAGTAGAAATGACTGCAGGTGCCCTTGAATGTCAGTGCGTTATGCTTAGAACCTCCTACACCCTCAGCTCTCACAGATGCTCTTTCGTGGTTCCTAGGCACCACTGACTGTTTTCTTCTGGCCTAGGTGTGATGAAAGCTTCAGTTCATGCCTTGGAGACCTTTTATGGTTTACAGAGATCTGTTCATCTTATTCTGCTTTATTGACTCTGCCAAAGCCTTTGACTGTGTGGATCACAATCAACTGTGGAAAATTCTGAAAGAGATGGGAATACCAGACCACCTGACCTGCCTCTTGAGAAACCTATACGCAGATCAGGAAGCAACAGTTAGAAATGGACATGGAACAACAGACTGGTTCCAAATTGGAAAAGGAGTACGTCAAGGCTGTATATTGTCACCCTGCTTATTTAACTTCTATGCAGCATCATGAGAAATGCTGGGCTGGAAGAAGCACAAGCTGGAATCAAGATTGCCGGGAGAAATATCAATAACCTCAGATATGCAGATGACACCACCCTTATGGCAGAAAGTGAAGAAGAACTAAAGAGCCTCTTGATGAAAGTGAAAGAAGAGAGTGAAAAAGTTGGCTTAAAGCTCAACATTCAGAAAATGAAAATCATGGCATCTGGTCCCATCACTTCATGGCAAATAGATGGGGAAACAGTGGAAACAGTGACAGACTTTATTTTGGGGGGCTCCAAAATCACTGCAGATGGTGATTGCAGCCATGAAATTAAAAGATACTTACTCCTTGGAAGGAAAATTATGACCAACCTAGACAGCATATTAAAAAGCAGAGACATTACTTTGCCAACAAAGGTCCATCTATTCAAGGATATGGTTTTTCTAGTAGTCATGTATGGATGTGGGAGTTGGACTATAAAGAAAGCTGAGCACTAAAGAATTGATGCTTTTCAACTGTGGTGTTGGAGAAGGCTCTTGAGAGTCCCTTGAACTGCAAGGAGATCCAACCAGTCCATCCTAAAGGAGATCAGTCCTGGGTATTCATTGGAAGGACTGATGCTGAAGCTGAAACTCCAATACTTTGGCCTTCTGATGCAAAGAGCTGACTCATTTGAAAAGACCCTGATGCTGGGAAAGATTGAGGGCAGGAGGAGAAGGGGACGACAGAGGATGAGATGGTTGGATGGCATCACCGACTCAATGGACATGAGTTTGGGTAAACTCCGGGAGTTGGTGATGGACAGGGAGACCTGGCGTACCATGGTGCATGGGGTCGCAAAGAGTCGGATATGACTGAGCAACTGAACTGAACTGATTCATCTTAGGTTGCACAGTTTGCTCAAATAATATAGAAAGAAAGGCAGTGACTGTATTTTGAACATAACTATTAGTAGTTTGCAAAATTGTGTCCAGTTTGTTAGAATTTGACTCATTATCTCCCTACTTAGCAGTTACAGATTTTATATTCACAAACCAGACAAGGAATTCTCAAGTCTTGTTTCATCCTCAAGATTTCCTGGAAGGAACATAAATACAAGTCTCAGGCCAGAAAGGACCTCAGCAATCACCTGGTTCAACCTTTTCATTTTACTGATGAGGAAGCTAAGAGTGAGCATACGTGAAAACAGGGTGCTAGCTAGTCCCTGACGCTGTTACAGAATTCTCACTTGCCACCGGTCAAATTCTTTTCAAGACCTGGGCCATCAGGCCAACCCCATTCTCCTCTGCTACCTCCTGCTGAGGCAGCAGGACAATCACAGGTTAGCAAAATGCATCCACCAAATTTTCTTCTTCCAGAAACACTTCCAGTTTTCCAGGCAAATGGTGTGTGTTCAATGCATTCATTTTTTTCTCCCTATTTGAAAAATTCTTAGCCTTGGCCTGTAATTCTGAGGCTCTGGTAGGGGACACTTAATACAGGTATATAGGCTTGTGCATTAGACTGGATTTCATTTCTTCAAATGTCCTCCTTTCCTGTCTGTTGTGATTTTTCTTTTTTTCCAAAACAGAATGGTAGATGGTTATCCTTGAGCTATTCTACTTGTTTTTGTTCTAGCACACCAATCCCTCACCAAAGTTAGAAGAAATATACATGACAGTTTATACTCAGATCTCATATACAAAAAGATTCAGTCCTTCTTGCTTTTTTGAGGGGGGTGGAGTGGTATTGGTGGACTCTAAGCTCTGTGATATTGTCTTTCTTGGTCATGCTTGGGCAGTGTCCAGCCCCTAGCAGATGAATACATGAATGAATGAATGGGAACAATATTCTATAAATGGTTTGTGGCTTAGAAAATCAACTATTGACCCCTGATATCAAATTGTGTATCTGACATTAAGACTTGCATGACTCCCAGTCTTCATTGAAAGGTATTACGTCCAGAGGCTGAAATGGGATCCCCAATGCCTTGTTCTAGCTGTGAGATGTAATGGATGGGCTATGAATAGACAGCTTCTTAAAAACAAGAGGAATTTTAGTTCATTTGACCCATTCTCAGAGAAACTGTGAAACACAAGATCAAACAGAGCTAGTGGTAGACCTGGGGCCGGAATCAACCGTTCTTGTCCCCATCCCTCTGCTTTTCCCTTAAGACATCCAACAGTCTTGCCAGTGACCATCCCTGCAAGGCAAAGTCAAGTTCTGTGACACCAAAGCCCTCATAGTCCTAGAACAGAAATAGAACGTATGTCACGGCAGGTATGGCACCCAAAGAAGACTCCACTAACCATCATGACACTTTTTTCCATTGGGTCTGGACAGAACCTCGGGCAGCCATGACCAACCAGAGTTGGCACTCACAATGAAACCTACCAGCCACCCTGCCCTAGAGGACATCAGGATTTCAGCAGCCAATGAACTCTGGTCTTCACCTGTCTTCTCAAGATGAGCTGGACCTCCAGCCAGGAACCTCCCACCCTTTATCGCTCTTCACACCCCCAAAGGGCTTAGTGGTGATGTCTGCAAGCAGGTCTCCACAGCATGTTTCAGCCAGACAAAGCAGGTGCAGTTACTAGTCATGACTCCAAGCCAGGCAAGGTGATTAAGAAAAGCTAAATTTATATTAAATTATCATAAAGTCCTAAAATACTGAACATAGTGGTTAAATAACTCCAGAAAGTCCAATCTCTCCAGTGAGTAACGTTAAAACCAT
This sequence comes from Oryx dammah, assembly GCF_014754425.2. Classification (NCBI taxonomy): domain Eukaryota; kingdom Metazoa; phylum Chordata; class Mammalia; order Artiodactyla; family Bovidae; genus Oryx; species Oryx dammah. The sequence continues at coordinate 74,361,442 of NW_024070201.1, forward strand.
TACACGTGAGCGTGGGAGAATCACTTCCATTAGTTTAGGACAGAGAGATTTTGCTTTTTACATAGTAAATCAGTGCTCAAATAGATATTTCTTCAAATATGTCCTTTCTACATTCTGAACAGCCCAAGTGCAATAAGATCCTCCCCCCTTTCCACATGAGAAGATACCGTTTGGCTACTTTCTCTCCACATCCCCAGGCCGCGAATCCGAGGACCCAGAGTGCTCCTGCTTTTACTGCCCCGTCAAATGTGAAATTCCCCCCTTTCCCCCCAGGAGGGGGACCTTTCTTTTCCTACTTTGTGTTCTGGGAAATCCTGTTTGGCCTGGCCTGGCTGTCCTTTGAGGGTCCAGACCTGGGGCTGGCTACTGAGCAGGGCTAAGAGCCTGGCACCTGTCTCAAGCGATCTTAGAACCGACAGGAAAAGGTTAGCTCTGGTCTCCCCTTTTCACTCAACGTGTTTGGCGGCTGATTTCTCAATGCCAGGAGCCCCAGGACATGTTTCAAATTTGGAAACTTACCCTCGAGGCACCCCCATCCATCCTCAGCTCCTGTTGTGGCTTCTCATCCCTGGGTGAAAGGTCTGGGTGTGTCCTGGGCTGAAAGGGCCTCCTCAGTGTTTTTCTCTACCTTTCTACTCCTTGCCTCCCCGACACACACACTTTGCATCTTTATTTAGGCCTCTCCACCACAGGTGCCCACAAGGCTAGATCAGAATAAGCACATTAGGCACCGAAAAAACAAACCCAGAAGAGCTAGGTAGAAGTTTAGGACGGTAAGAAGTCTCAATTCCCCCAACATTTGTGTGACACGCATGCCTTTTCTGTGAATAAGCATGAAGCCAGTGACGGCATCTCAGCACGGAAAGGGAGTCACCTAGCTGGGAGGATTTGGAGTGGGAACTTCACCACCCCCAGCTGCAGGCTCTGTCCACTCGCTTAGATCCCTGAGCACCTGAGAATGCAGGAGGCTCAGCCTCATGGACCCTTCACTTTAGGCCCTGGGGGCCTCGAGTCTCACTCTTCCCAGCCATTTGTTGAACTTAACGGCCCTCCTTTAAGAAGTTGCTCCAGGATCTCTGCGCTCGGAATCCCAGAGAATGAGGAGAGAAGAGAGTGGCAGGACATTAAAAGTTCAGGAGATGTGCTAAGTTTGGCCTAAGAAGCACTTCTCAGATATGGCAGAGACCCCGTGCTGAGGCTCCCACACTTACTCAAGCCACCGGCTCACAGCCTGGAGGCAGCAGGAGGGGATTCGTATCAGCCAGCAACCCTGTGGTAGGGACCCCCACCCCCAGTCATCTGAAGGTAGAAAAGGCTCCAGGCATTCTGGCAGGAGGAAGAACAGCTTGAGCCAGACTCAGATAGATCTCTTCAATGCCTGCAGCTGGAAAAACAACTCTCAGGGCACGAATCATATCCACCGCCAGCAATGGACAGGACACCCGGCCCAATCACCCTTGAAATCGTTTTCATGTTGCCAACGCCCTCGAGGCTGGAGGTTCCCCAGATGCCCATGCCAGCTGGGCTGACTCCTCCTCCTCTCAGCCTCTATCCTTCATCTCTCTCTGTACATGACCCCAGCCCCCAGTTCCAGCTCCCAGTCAGCAAGTTCTCCAGAGAAGCGATCAGGCCAGCTCTGATGGGGGGAGTGCCGTCTTGGGTCATCAGCTCTGGTGGGGCAGGCACTGAGGGTACCAGGGGAGACAGGTGGAGCTCTGTAATGACGAGGAATCGTTACCAGGCCTGGTTTGGGGGCGGCGGGGTGGGGCGGGGGGCGCTCAGGATGGAGTGCAGGAGGTGAGGTTCGTGGTACAGTCCAGGTCTAAATTCTGAGGACGCCCCATCATTTCTGGTGCATAGGTAGGTACGAACTCGGGTGGAAACAGCTCGCGCAGAGGGCTCAGGGGGAGCAGTTAACGGGGTGGGAGGAGGAGGAGCAGACCAGCACAGAGAAAAGGGGCCTGCCGTGTAAGCGAGCACGAGGACCGGGAGTCCACCAAGGAGAAGGAGGAGGCAGGGAGGGGAACGCAGGCATTTAGACCTGGCTCTCCGAGGAGAGCTTGCGTTCGTGTCTCCAGCCTGTGTCGGGCAGGGAGCCCCGTCTTTCGGGAGTGGCTGCGGTATGGACACTGCTGCACTCGGACTGCTCTTCCTGCAACAGCTGCTCCATCTCCGTGTCGTCCAGGGAGCCAGAGCTGGCCTGGATGGACACGGTGTCTGTCTTCATGCACACGTGATCCCGAAGAAGGCCCCCCCGGGAGCTGCGCAGTTGCTTGAGGTCGTCCCACTCGGCATCATCACCAGACAGGAGGCAGATGCCCTCGACAATCTTCACCTTCTCCTTGGTGTAGTTATGGTCAGGTCCACCCTGGGGTGGAGAGCAGAGAGACACGGTCAGTTGATCAGCTCTCTCTGAAGTGGGTGGATGGAGTAGGAGGGGGTGCGAAGAGTGCAAAGATCTCACAGACAAACGGGGAAATTTAGTCAGAGCCAATGTATAAGGCTGAGCCTAAAAGGAAAGGAGCAGCTTTGATGGTCGTTACCATTTGTCATACGGGGAGGCGGGAGAACCGTGGCTTCCAGCCTTGCGTGAGCTACGCACTGGCTGCGTCACCTGGGGCGAATCACTGAACATCTCCCAAACTCAGGCTCACCTCTTTAGAGCAACAGTACCCATACCTCATAACCTATGGCTGTGAGCGTCAAAAGAGGTGATCCATGAAATGCAATTAGTAGGTACCTAACATAAAATCTAACACGTAACATGCACTACATCATGTTAGGTATTGCCACACCACTAATGTGGTTTATTAATGGGACAGCATGCTAAGATACTGGCCAGAAGCAACTGATGGAAGCAGTTAAATGTTCACTTATTCAAGGTTTTAAACCACTTTTGTGCTATTTTATTCTTTTTGTTTGTTTGTTCTTAAAGTAGAGTTGATTTACAATGTTGTGTTGGTTTCTGGTGTACAGCAAAGTGATTCAGTTAAAATTCTTTTTCAGATTCTTTTCCTCTATAGTTTATTACAAGATATTGAACATAGCTCCATGTTCTATTTTAGTCTTAATTCTCTTCTTTCCAATGTTCTTAAGAAAAATTTCAGAAGGTAAGGCAGAAAGGCTCTAGAAAACCCTCTCATTTGGGTTCTAAGTGTCAATCCACTGGGGACCTGTAACCTACAAGCTTTTGTGTGAGGTTATTCTGACTCTGCTCCCATGAGCCTTGGGGCCATTCTCAAGCAACCAGGGATCGTTCCAAGGAAGCCTTAAGTTCTGCTCAGGCTTCTCCGTTTTTGGATTCCTCAAGGACAGCCTTACTCCTGGTTTCTGGGGGATACCAACCCACATGCCGCCACTGCCAAGAGAAAAATGGGCCATGGCTTGGCTTCTGTCCCTGGGATAGTGTTCCTGCCAAGAGCCCTGCAACTGCTGCTTTATTTTAGTAACAATTCAATTCCACAGATATTTATTGAGCCCCTACAATAAGCAGGATGCTTTGATGGTTACACAACATAAAATGTGGTCCTCCCAGCCCTCTGGGAGTAACAGCTCCCTCAATCAAGCAGAGAGAGACACAGCACACGAGCCCACAGGCACGCACACACATGCCCAGTCACCAAGCACACGCTCCATGCCGAATTAGTGTAGATAAGACGCAGCCCACTCAGTGTCTTCATCACAGAGACACGGGGGGTAAGTCAGGAAGAGGTGGGTGGCACAGCACTAGCAATGGGGATACCACTCCCTCTACAAACACACAGCAACAGGTACCTGAAATGAAGAGGAAATCAGAAGAGAAAGGGTGAAAGACTATCAGAGGGGTGAAAGAGCTGCTGAGGAGAAAGCATACAACAGGAGAAAGAGTCACATGATTTTAGTGTCTAACCGAGGGCCCTCATTGGGGTTCCTTTCTGGGGCATCAGACACGCCAGGAACCCAAGAAGCTTCCAGAGTCTTTCTCTCAAAAGATATTAATAGAGAAGGGGGTCTGTCATCCCTGAATCTGCAAGCTATCCCTACAGGTTCGGTTTTGGCTTGTAGTAGAAGGTTTTTTTAATAGGGGAATTCGTGGATCCTGAAGTCACATGATTATTATGTAGAGCGTACTAGTTATGCAGAGGAGCTCTGTCGGTGTGAGGGCTGGTTTTGACTGTGCTAGAGAGGCCAAGAGAATCTCATATAGTCCCATACAGGATAATTTCTAACGAAGGGTTGCAGGATTTTAGGAAAAAAAACAAAAGTCCTAGGTTATACGCCCTCATTGAAATGGGACTATTTTTCATGCCTAAACATTCACCAAATAATTTTTCACAACAAAGGAGTTAAAAGAACAAAAGCACATAAACTTTCAGAATTATAGAGAAATTCCTTTAGATTCTGTGATAAAAGGAAAAATAGCAAAACACCAGCCAATCCCAACTACAGCTTGGGTGCCGACAGCTTGGATCAGGAGTTAGAAAGCAGGAGTCCAGGAGTTCTAGGAGTTTGGGGTCATTTTAAAGGGGCACAGCCTCACTGCTGGGGAATGACAGCTCTAGAAGGGAAGGAATCTGAGCCTGGGAAAACATGTTTGGGCAGGAGGTACACACCCACATGCTTTCAGACCTAAACCTCCTGGGATCTGCTTTCTTTCTTTCTTTCTTTCTTTTTTTTTAAGGTTTTATTTTTTAAATTGAATTTGTTGCAGTATTGCTTCTGTTTTTATGTTTTAGGTTTTTGACCCCAAAGCATGTGGGATCTTAGCTTCCTGCCCAGGGATTGAACCCACACCCTCTGTGTCAGAAGGTGAGGTCCCCACCACACCAGGGACATCCCTGGAATCTGCTTTCTAACCTTGCTCTCACCAGGGCCCCTCAAGCTGGTCCCTCACAAGCTGTAGACCTCTCCAGAAACCCAAATCACATTCCAGTCTTCTCTTCACTGTTCCTCCCAAGACGACAGGACCACCCAGCACCCCTCCCTGCAGCCTTACTGCTCAGGCGACTGGAATGTAATCCCCCACCCCCTCCAGAAACACTCAGATACATTTACCTCTTTCTTATAGCACAGTTGATTGTACATGGCCGGTTTGGGGGTCGCTTCGATCTTCACTTCCTGAGTGGAAGTTCGGTAGGAGGGGTTGCTGTAGGTCAGGTTCGCTATTCCAGGATCAGTTAACTTGGACTTTTTGTGTCTTTGGAAGAAAAAGGGATGAAAAATTAGTTCAGATCTGTATGGGAAGGATATCTGGGCAGGCAGCCTCGAAGTGGGCCCTGTCTCCTGGTTCTCACACCTTCTGAATCCCTGCCCTGAGAGTGTGGGCTGCTGACTTGCTTCTGTGGAACAGAACGTAGAAAAATGTGGGATACTAGATTTGGTTACAAGGAAACTCCTGACAAGGAAACTGGCTTCCCTCTTGGCTTGCCCTCCCTCTCTGTCTCTCTCCTGCTTTTGTTCTGAGGGATGCAAGCTGCCATGTTGGAAGTTGTTCTGTGGAAAGGCCCACAAGGCAAGGAACTGACAAGGGAGGCCTCCAGCCCACAGCCTGCGAGGAACTGAATCCTGGGCTTAGAAGGGAATCCTTGCCCTTCCTCTTGCAGTCAAGTCTCAAGATAAGACTGGAACCTTGGCTGACACCTGGATTGCTGCCTCGTGAGACAGCCTGAGGCAGAGGCACCAGCTAAGCTGCACCCAGATTTCTGACCCACAGAAACTGTGAGGTAATCAGTGGTTGTCACTTTAAGTTGCTAAGTTTGGGGTTAATGTTGTACAGCAATAGAAAATGAATATACCAAGCTTTAGTGTCGAGACAGGCCTATGTTTCAATCCCACTTCTGTTACTTATTAGCTGCTAGGGATGTTGGTGGACATAATTTAAACTTTCTGAACTTTAGATCCTCATCTGTAAAGTGAGGAATAATAATACCTGTATTATAAGGTGGTGTGGCATTGAGACATATTCATTAAATGGTAGCTGTTACTATTATTACTGTCATGGTGGTGGTGGTTTAGTTGCTAAGTCGTGTCCGACTCTTGTGACCCCATGGACTGTAGCCTGCCAGGCTCGTCTATCCATGGGATTCTCCAGGCAAGTAAACTGGAGTGGATTACCATTTCCTTCTCCAGGGGAATATTCCCAACCCAGGACTCGAAACCGGGTCTCCTGCACTGCAGGCAGATTCTTTACCAACTGAGCTATAAGGGAAGCCCGTTACTGTTGTAGCTGTTGTTATTAGCAGAAGGACGTTTTTGCTGTGAGTTGCATTTAAAGCATTTAGGGGAAAATATATTTAGAGAGAGTGATAAAAATGTATTCTAACTTGAAATTTAGGATTCCCAGGATTCCTACCAAGCAACGATACATCACCCAACATTGTCATAAAGGGTTGTGTTTGCATGAAGAGAAAATCACTTTCAGCTTCAGTGGTTTGAGGTGGTGTGGGATGGTGGCAAAAAAGCAAAGCTGCTAGATCAGTGCCAGCTTTGCCTCTTACTGTGTGACCTTGGGCGACATCCCCCGTGTCCCCAGGATCCTAGCCCGTAAGGAAAATGCCGAGGGTTGCTGGGGTCATGAAATGAGGAAATGACTTGTGATGTGCCTGGGGAAGAAGGGTACACATTCAGGTATCTGCCCTTCCCTTCTGCTGCTCTGCCCAGGGAGCCAGCTTTGAAATGAGGTTGGTCAGCAGCTGAATCAGTGAGCAGTCAGCTTCAAAGGGGTCCCAAATGTGCTAACGGGGCCCCTCAGCAAACATGTGGCCCCTGCAGTGGGGCTGAGGTTACCTGTACAGCATCAAAGCCGCGATCACCACCAGAATCAGCAGAACACTGAGGAGTCCACCGATGACGTAGCTGGCGTGAAGTCCTTCCCCTGGGGAGAGCAGAGGGATGCTAGGTGGGGACCACGGATGGTCTTCTAGCTGGTGTGAGGGGTGGGAGGATGGAAGGCTCCTTTTTGCCTCCCACACCATCTGAGGACAATTACAGGCCTCCTTCTCAGGGAAGAGGCCGCAGAAGGTGGGTGGAGGGGGCTGAGAAGAAACCTATCACTCTGTCAGCATCTCTAACCCCGGTTCTACCACTTACTACCTGTGTGACTTAAGGCAAGATGCTTAACTTCTAAGCCCAAGTTTTCTCATCAGTTAAATGAAAATAATAAATTCCTCATTTATTATTTATATTTAATAATAAATATATAATATCACATAATAAATGTACTACATCTGGAGATAGAGAGAGTGTATATACAAATACGTTCATATACATGCATGAACACATTGGTCATTTAGTCACTAAGTCATGTCCAGCTCTTTGCAACCCCATGGACTATAGCCCACCAGGCTCCTCTATGAGATTTCCTAGGCAAGCATACTGGAGTGGGTTGCCATTTCCTTCTCCAGGGGGTCTTCCTGACCCAGGGGTCAAACTTGCAGCTCCTGCTTCGTCAGGCAGGTTTTTTTTTTTTTTTTTTTTACCACTGAGCCACCAGGGAAGCCCAGGCACACGCAGATATGGCTTAATGACTAAGTGCCTAGCATGCAGAAAGCACTCCAGAAGTGGCAGCAACCTATGGTTGTTCTTTCTATGAATTTAGTCTAAGGAAAGGGTTCATCAACTCCAGAGTCCCCGTGAACGTTCCTCAAGATCTCAATGGAGACTTCAATTTCTTACCTCTTGTTTTTCAAAGCAGATGGACACTGGGGGCTTACCTGGAGCAGCAGGCACGGCCTCATTGGAATGCGCGCAGAGGCCCAACCGGGCATCCTTTTCAGAGCACCTGTAGGGCAGAGAGAACCAAATGTGAAAGCTACCTGTATTCAACAAAGATCTTGCCTTCCTCCAGGAAAAGTGGAAAGTCCTGTGAGGACCGGGCAAAAGGCCTGGGATCAGGGCTTTCAGATAGGAGACTGTACCAGACAGGAGAGGTTAGAAGCAAGGAGAGGGCAGGACCAGGAAATATAGAGCAATCAGTGTGAGTCTTCAAGACGCTACATGGAACTCTGCTCAGTGTTATGTGGCAGCCTGGATGGGAGGAGCATCTGGGGGAGAATGGGTACATGTACACGTGTGGCTGAGCCCCTTTGCTGTGCGCCTGAAACTGTCACAGCATCCTTCATCAGCTATTTGTTGTTGTTCAATTGTGTGCTACTCCATGGACTGCAGCATACCAGGCTTCCCTGTCCTTCACCATCTCCCTGAGCTTGCTCAAACTCGTGTCCATTGAATCGGTGATGGCATACCCCAGTGCAAAAGAAAAAGTTTAAAAAAAAAAACCCTGGGCTTCCCTGGTATCTCAGTGGTAAAGGATCTGCCTGCCAATGCAGGAGACATGGGTTTGATCCCTTGTCTGGGAGGATTCCACACGTGGCAAAGCCCATGCTCCGCCACAAAAGCTACTGTACTGAGAAGCCCACGCACCTCACCTGGAGAGTGGCCCCCACTCACCACAACTAGAGAAAAGCCCGCTCAGCAACGAAGACCCAGCATGGCCAGTAAATAAATAAATAAAATTTAAGATGCTATATCATGTTTAAATGTTTTAAAATATGTATTCTTTTGTTGTTTTTTGGCCACAAGGCTTGTAGGATCCCAGAACCCCCAACCAGGGATTAAGCCCAGGCCCTTGGCAGTGAAGGGGCTTCCCAGGTGGCACTAGAGGTAAGGAACCTGCCTGCCAGTGCAGGTAGATATAAGAGACCTGGGTTCAACCCCTGGGTCGGGAAGATCCCCTGGAGAAGTAAATGGCAACCTGCTCCAGTGTTCTTGCCTGGAAAATCCCATGGGCAGAGGAGCCTGGCGGGCTGCAGTCGGACACGACTGAATCGACTTGGCACACTCATGGCAGTGAAACAGCCACAACCACTGGACTGCCAGGGAATTCCCAAAATATATACTCTTTAAATGGGATTCTTTAAAAAGAAGAAGCAGGTCTGGGAGTGAACTGAAAGTCTGCTGAAAGAATACTAAAGACATCAAATGGTAGGCTTTATTAAACTACCAGGATGAGAGGGAAGAAGCTACCAGTCAAGCAAACCTCTCATTAGATAAAGATTATCACAAAGTCTAGAAAGACCTGAAAATATATATATATTGTTTTTTCTCTCTTTCATTCTTTTACATGGGAATATGCAAGACATCCAGAGAGAGGGCTTAGATAGCTAACTTGAAATGCTGACAAGGTAACTCCTTTGGGGCACATTCTGAGCTGGCAATTAAAAGTATGTCCTTAAAGGTTAGAGCCCCCGGAGAGGGAAATGGCAACCCACACCAGTATTCTTGCCTGGAAAATTCCATGGACAAGGGAGCCCAGCAGGCTACAGACCATGGGGTCACAAAGAATCGAACATGACTGAGGGACTGACACTTAAAAGCTTAGAGAAAAGCTGCTTGCAAAAGCATCTGAATCCAAGGTGTACTGAGTCTTCAAGTAGAACTCTGAGAGGAAAAAAATATCTGAGTAGGTTCAAAAGTTCTCTAAATAAGCCCAAATAAGATCAGATTAATCATGATTTTTAGTGCTTAAAAGTTAGTGAGAAAGCTACGTGTTTATATCGTATAACATTTCTATATAAACTCTTCTAACAAGAGAAAACAGGCCAACACAATGTTGGAAAGCAATTATCCTCCAATTAAAAGTAAATTTAAAAAAGAGAAAATGGGGCACATAGAATAAATTTGATCTAATTTCAGGGACAACAGTCTAGAGTTCCCATTAGGACTTATTACACTGTTTCTGTTTTCACAACTGAAATCAAGTATTAATTACCTTTTAAGCTACAGTTGATATTAAAAATAATATGACAGTAAAAATGATCTAACAGAAAAATGCCTGGGAATATAGACATCAAAATAGTAAAAATAGGAAATGAAATCGATATCTCAAAAAGGTATCTGCACCCCACGTTCAATGTAGCATTATTTATAATGGCCAAGACATGGAAACCACCAAAGTGTCCATCAGTGGATGAATGGATAAAGAAAATGTTTGTATAGGGATACAATGGAACATTATTCAGCCATTAAAAAGGGGGGGGGGGGAACATTCTGCCATTTGCAATAACATGGATGGACCTTAAGGGCATTATGCTAAGTGAAATAAGTCAGAAAGAGATATCACTTATAGGTGGACTCTGAAAAAAAATTAATAGATATAATTAATATCATACAGATTGGTAGTTGCCAGCAATGGGGGGTTTGGGGTAGACAAAATAAGGAAGATGGTCAAAGGGCACAGACTTCCAGTTATAAGTCCCGGGAGTGGAATATACATCATAGTGACTACAGTTAACAATACTGTATATTTGAAAGTTGCTAAGAGAGTAGTTAAAATTTTTTTAAATTAAATTTACTTATTTTTAATTGGCGGATAACTACTTTACAGTACTGTGTTGGTTTCTGCCAAACACCAGCAGGAGTCAGCCATAGGAATACCTCTGTCCCCTCCTGAGCCTCCCTCCCTCTGCCCTCCCCACCCGCCCCTCTAGGTTCTGACAGAGCCCTGGTTTGAGTGCCCTGAACCACACAGCAGATTCTCAGTGGCTATCTGTTTTACACATGGTCGTGCATATGTTTCCATGTTACTCGCTCCATACGCCCCACCCTCTCCTTTCTCCCCTACCCCACCCAGTGTCCACTGGCCTGTTCTCTGTGTCTGCATCTCCACTGCCGCCTTGCACATGGGCTCATTAGCACCATCTTTCTACATTCCGTACGTATGCATTGATATACGACATTTGTTTTCCTCTTTCTGACTTACTTCACTCTGTATAATAGGCTCTACAGGCTCACCCACCTCATTAGAACTGACTCAAATGCATTCCCTTTTATGGCTGAGTAATATTCCATTGTATATATGTACCACAGCTTCTTTATCCATTCATTTGTAGCTGGACATCTAGCTTGCTTCCATTTCCTAGCTTTTGTAAATAGTGCTGCAGTGGACATTGGGGTACACGTGACTTTTTCAATTTTGGTTTCCTCAGGGTATATGCCTAGTAGTAGGATTGCTGAAAAAGTAGATTTTAAAAGTTATCATTGTAAGAAAAAAAACTGGATATGTGTGGTAATGGATGTTAACTAACTAGACTTATTGTGGTAATCATTTTGCAATATACACATATAACAACAACAAAAAACCACTAAAGGTAATTATATATGGGTATATGGGTACTTATTTCTTCTTTACTCCTATCTGTATTTCCAGATTATTTTTTTGCCAAGCATAAATTAAAAAAACACATTTATTTGACTTTCTCTACATTGAATATAACATATTTCATCAATTTTAAGATAAGCATTTTTTTCTATATTCTTACATCTCTGAAATAGGGCTATGTCTTACAATTAATAGCATACCACAATTGCCATTGGTTATTTTTTCAGTTTAATCTCTCAAATCAGGATGCATTTTAAATTGACAGCACTTTCAGCTTAATGAAATACAGTATTTTATGCTTGATTTAAGAACTGTTCATGGCTATGCTTGCCTATTTAATAATGGAATATGTGTGTGTGCACGTGTGTGCACATACATGCCTGTTTTAGTGTTACAGGTCATTATAAGCTAAGGCCATCATATACCTGGGAATGTATCAAATTAAAAAGCCCCAGCCCAGAGACCACTATGATTTGGTGGCTTCTAAGTAAAATGTAGGATAAGACCATGTGCTAAACCTGTTCTGCCAGAGCAGAAATCACAGAAAGAAAGGAAGAAGGAGGAATGCCAGGTGGAAACTCTTCCTGAATGATTTCTCTCTAAAGCTGCTCTTGAAGCTTCCTGCTTCCAGAGCTATTAAAAAAAGAAAAAAATCACTTGCAACAATCTACAAGACTAAATATCATCTCCAGTTCCAAACAGCAGGGACTAGTGGATAATGATGTAATGCATTTCCCATCTGCCAGAATTATCAAGCTGAGACTATGGTGGTCTGCTGGCAGGGGATGAGATTTGGATCAGAGAGCCCTCAGGCGCATACTAAATGCACTTACCTCCCTTCCACCTCCTCCAGAGATGTACGGGTCCGGGTGGTAGAAGAACGCAGGGTAGTCGGTAACGTGTTGGGTAGCACGGGGCTCCTTTCACTCATACTGGTAGCCCGGGGAGCTGGGGGCACCAGGCCAGGTACTGGAGAGAAAACAAGGACTGGAGTGGACCACTGGAGCCCCAAATATCTACCTGTGGCCCAAGAGTAGCATCTGGAGAACCTGACGGAGCCATCTTTTAGCTGCCCTCATCCTAGGCACGCCTGTTAGATGTCCTTCTTACTAAAAAGGATTTGGTTTCCAATATTAACAGCTCTGGATGGGCTAGCTGGCCCACAAAGGGCAGGAAGAAAGAGAGTCATGCACAGGTTACAGCAGGGATCAGGGACTCAAGAGAGCTGATTTCCATTCTAGTAAATGCCAGAAGCCAGGGACTTCCCTGGTGGTCCAGTGGCTAAGAACCTGCCTTCCATTGCAGGGGATGTGGGTTGGATGCCTGGTCGGGGAACTAAGATCCTACATGTTGCAGGACAACTGAGCCCATGCGCTCCAACTAGAGAAAGCCCGTGCACAGTAATACTAAGCCATGTGCTCCAGAGCCTGAAGCCCACGTGCCACAACAAGAAGCCAGCGCGTTGCAGCTAGAGAAGTCCCCACGTGACACCAGGAAGACCCAGCACAGCTACATACATACATACATACGTTCGTGCCAGAAGCCAGACAAACCCGCTCTGTGCCTTTCCAAACCTCAAGCTCATTGCTCCTAGTCACTCGGCTGTAAGATCCCCTGAGGGACAGTCTCAGCCAGATGGAAAAAGCTGCTGATCCCCTGCCCTTGCAAGGGCTCTGCTGTTGCAGGGGGGCCCATCAGTCCAACTCACCGAGAGAGCAGGGCCGGCCGTCGGGCTCATCGGGACAGGCACACACAAAGTCCGAGGTTCTGGCAAAGCAGAGGTGGGTGCAGCCGCCGTTGTTCACGCCACAGGCGTTGGTCCCTGGGAGCAAAGCAGATGAAGGTCTGGCCTGGTGCAGAATCAAGTCTCCCAGTTTGACGCTTCTCCAAATAGAGGAGATTCAGGGCTCCTCGACTCCCAGGGACAGTGGGGCAGGAAGGAGGGGTATTAACAACAACAGGGGGCCGAAAAGGCCTAAGAGCTTCAGATGTGAACCCGTGGCTCTCCAGTGGCTCTGACCGTCTTGGTTATTAACAGTCCTTGGGGTGATCAACGAACCCCACCAGTGGTACGGAAGCAGCCTCAGGACTGGGAGCCCACCTGTCTGCCGCTGAGGGGAGACCACGATGATATCCATAAGTCCCTCCACATTCGCCAACACCGTCTCCTTGTTCCGGCCCGAGTACTTGTCCACACGCTGGATGGACTTGGTCTGCCAGTCTGTCCAGTAGATCCACCTGTCCTGCTACTCAACAGGGGGACCCCAAAAGAGTAACTATTAATAGGCAGACCCCATGACAGCTTCCCTGCCTCAGCCCATTCATTCCCGCTGCCCAGGTGCCCTCTTCTTCATATATCCGGGTCAACTCGTATGCATCCCCACATATGGCATTACCCAGGAGATCTCCCCCAGTCCATAGAGAATTCACCCTTCTCTCCATGCTGTTCTGAGCCGTGTCCTCACTTCTACACACGAGTTTTGACATTCTGTGGTCATTTGTTTACATGTCTATCTGTCCTGCCAGATTAAGCCCTTCAAGGACAAGAATGTGCTTCATTCATCTCTCAATTCCCAGCACTAACATGTAGTCCTCAGTCAGTCAACTCAGTGGCTCAGTGAATAACTGAGTTCCTGTACCTAGCAAACAGGAATAAATTGTGGAGGTGGGGGGTCCTTCTGGGTCCCTCTTCTCACAGGCCCTTCACTCACAGCCCTGGCCCAAGTTCCCTGGTTACCTCTGCAGGCAGCTGCCCTCTAATTCAGTGATCTTGAGATTCTCAACCAGGGGAGGAAGGGCAGTGTAGGCGGTTCCCCTCTCATCCCTAGGGTATACAACAGAAACCCCAGGGAAACTTGTAGACTAGAAAACTAAACTCAGTATAATCCTGTAGTTTACATGTGGAGTACGAGGCGGGAAAGCCTATCATTAAGTAAAGTCAGAGAAAATCTTTTGGCTGGTAGGATATAATGCAGAATATAGATAGAGTGGATTTTTTTCAAAAAAAGGACAAAGATTTTTGAGTAACTGAGCATCCCTGTTTTGGCCCCTGCCTTGGTATACCTTTTTCCTTCCTTGAATTGTTTTACAAGGTTAGAACTCTTAAAAAATAATGTCAGCCAATATTAATGAAAATGATCAGAAATGATACACATTGAGTGGCAGGTACCGTGTTAATGCTTTGTGTATATTTTGGGCTTCCCTGGTGGCTCAGATAGTTAAGAATCCGCCTGCAATGCGGGAGACCCAGGTTCCATCCTTGGGTTGAGAAGATCCCCTGGAGAAGGGAATGGCTACCCACTCCAGGATTCTTGCCTGGAGAATTCCATGGACAGAAGAGCCTGGCAGGCTACAGTTCATGGGGTCACAAACAGTCAGACACGACTTCAAGACAACACTATTATTAAACTCATTTCTTTTACAGGTAAGTGAAGCTTAGAGAGTTCACTATCTTGTCCACGTTGCCCAGTCACTTCATGACACAGGCAGAACTTGAACTCACAAAGCTGGCTCGTTGGGAGGCACTCACCCAATAAACTAACTGACTGCCTCGTTGCCTCAAAACGCTGGCTCTCAGCCACTCCACTGTCTGGCTGTTAAGTGAGTTGCCTGAATTTGCTTGCTGGGACCACAGCACTGGGATCAACTGGTGAACTTGTTAAAATGAACATTCCCAGCCAGACCCTCAGGAGGCAGATTCTTTATATCCGGTGCCCAGGAATGTGCATTTTCACAAGTCCCACGGCTGACTCCGTACGCAGCTGTGGGAGAGCCACCCCTCTGAATGCTAGAATGTGGGCAAGTGGGAGCAGCAGGGCGCAGGGCGGCAAGGCTTCCATGTACAAGAATCACTCCTAAAATGGGCTTCCGTAGCACACCTGTTCCGCAGCATCTGGAGCAGACACAGAGCCCCGAGGAAATACCCCCCATCAAGGAGGGTGAGTCCCGATCTCCGAGTCAGTACCTGCGTGAGAGCAAAGGGATGAGACACGTGGCTGACCAGGACCTGTCGGAGCTTCCCGCTGAGATCAGCACTCTCAATCCGATCCAGGTGGGCATCCACCCAGTAGATCCTGCGAAGGAGAAAAGGTAGCCACTGAAGACACGAGCCAGGGACCCAGCCCTGCTCTCAGGGAGCCGGCTGTCCCCTCCTGAGCTGAGCTGGCGGGTGTGGTCAGCAGTCGTGGTGACCTGATGAGGGGTCGCTGGGAGCCCCTAAGCTGAAGAGTGGAATTGGGATGGTGACTCATAAGTGGGGAGGCCAGGGCGGTTCTGGAGAGGGGTAGAAATCAAGTGACCTCAGGGGAGCCAGCACCCTGTCTCATCTTCAGCAACTCGATCACCCTTTGACTCCTACAGAGACATCACTTGGCTGAAAAAGGTCAATCTAGTCAAAGCTATGATTTTTCCAGTAAAGTATGGATGTGAGAGTTGGACTATAAAGAAAGCTGAGTGCCGAAGAATTGATGCTTTTGAACTGTGGTGTTGGAGAATACTCTTAAGAGCCCCTTGCACTACAAGGAGATCAAACCAGTTCATCCTAAAGGAAATCAGTCCTGAATATTCATTATTCAGGAAGGACTGATGCTGAAGCTCCAGTACTTGGGCCACCTGATGAGAGCAGTTGAATCAGTGGAAAAGACCCTGATGTTGGGAAAGATTGAGAGCAGGAGGAGAAGGGGAGGACAGAGGATGAGACAGTTGGACGGCATCACCGACTCAATGGACATGGGTTTGAGTAAACTCTGGGAGATAGTGAAGGACGGGGAAGCCTGACGTGCTGCAGTCCATGGGGTTGCAAACAGTCAGACATAACAGCAACTGAACAACAACAAAATAAATTAAAAAATAAAAACATGTAAACCAGATAAACAAAGCCCACTTGAGGGCTGAATGCTGGGTTCAGCGACTCCTGTTCCAAGAATGTTACCTCATTCCTTCTCGCTGCTTGCTCTTCCCTACCCACCAAGGACCTTTCACCCCCACCAAGGCGCGTGAGTCCCAGTCTCCAAGTCAGTTTTTTTTTCACTACTTCTCCTCTGCCCACCCGATTTCCAGGATGCTATCTGGGATAGGGTTCCCACCTGCGCGTATCATAGTCCAGGGTAAGTCCATTGGGCCAACCCAGGTCTGTGTTGATGAGGACCTTCCGCTCAGAGCCATCCAAGTTCGCCCGTTCGATCTTGGCAATGTGGCCCCAGTCTGTCCAGAAGAGGTACCTGGGACACGATGGTGCCATCAGCAAGGCATGGGAAGATGGCACCCAGAGGTCAAGAGAATACCATTTAGAAAGAGGCATATTCAAGCGCCTCCTCCCCAGGCCCTTCTCCCCTGGGTCTCTTTCCTGCTGGCCAAAAACTTACCCCTTCCTGGGGAAAACAGCGATGGCCCGAGGCTCATCCAGGCTGTTGTTAATCAGCACTTTGCGGCAGGAACCGTCCAGCCTCGATGCTTCGATGGTATTTCGGCCCGTATCTGTCCAATACAGATTCCGGGCCACCCAGTCCACTGACAGCCCGTCAGTGGTCTTCAGCCCACGCCCGATCACCGTCTCCATGTTGCTGCCGTTCAGATCTGCTCGCCTTGAGGAACAGCCCAGGGTTAGATGACTGATCAGATCAGCAATAGGCTGATATCCCTTTAATCCACATTCCCAGAGTTGGATTCCCACTACACTGTAAGCTCCAAGGGGCAGGGACCAAGTATTTATAGGTACATGCATGCCTGTGCACATGCTAAGCAGCTTCAGTCGTGTCCGACTCTCTGCGACCCCGTGGACTGCAGCCCGCCAGGCTCCTCTGTCCTTGGGATTCTCCAGGCAAGAATACTGGAGTGGGTCTCCATGCCCTCCTCCAGGGGAACTTCCTGACCCAGGGGGCCTTCCTGACCCAGGGGGCAAACCCACTTAAGAGTCTAACCTGGGTTGGCAGGAGGGTTCTTTACCACTAGCGCCACCTGGGAAGCCCATTTGTAAGTACACTCCTCCGTGTCTAGCACAGTAGGTATTAAAAATACTTGCAGATCTAATGAATAAAGTATTGGGAGGACAGAGTGTTTCCTGCTCTAAGTAGGTGGCATTTGGGCCCATGTCTTGCCAGAAGACAGGTTAATAAGCCCCATACACCTTCAGGAGGAGACAAGGATTGCTAGGTGGTGAACAGAAGAAAGGGAAGATTTTCAAAATCTACCTGTGCATTTTTTATAATATAGCAGGGAATTCAACCCAGGATGGGGGAAGGGGCATGTCACCAACACATGGGGGCCTTCTCTAAACTCTACATGCCCACCAGCTCTCAGGACGAGATTCTAATACACCCCTCAGGGAGAAAAAAGGGAATGCTCCTGTTCTTCCACGTGAGAATCTCTGCCATGGTAAACCCCTCCTACGGTACGTGAATGTACGTGAATGTACATGAACACAGGGTAACACGTTCCTTGGCTGTGCTGGGTGAAAAATTGAAAGAATAAAAATTTAAATTAAACAAAAAATATTTAAAAAACAAAAACAAGCACAACCTTGCAAACCACCATAACCCTTGCATTTGGCTGGTATTTCTGTATTACAATACACTCAGTTTGGCGATGTGGCCAACTAATCAGTGAGTCTTAGAGGATCCGTGGAACTCCTGTAGGGTCCAGAAGTAGGGGTAGAAGGCTCCAGGTCCCTAGCCTGACTTTATCTGTTTGTTTTACATACTGGACTTCCAGTCCTCTTTAAATAGGGAAACTCCCTGGTGGTCCCGTGGGTGAGACACTGTTTCCAGTGCAGGGAGCATGGGTTTGATCCCTGGTCAGGGAATCCTGCAAGCTGCATGGTGCAACCAAAAATATAAATTCACGAAACACAAGACAGGCCGTGTGTGTGCGCTCAGTCATGTCCAACTCTGTGCGACCCCATGGACTGTAGCCCGCCAGGCTCCTCTGTCTGTGGAATTTTCCAGGCAAGCATACTGGAGTGGGTGGCCATTTTCTCCTCCAGGGGACCTTCCCAACCCAGGGATCAGAGCCAGGTCTCTTGAGTCTCCTGCACTGGCAGGCGGATTCTTTTATCACTGTGCCACCTGGGAAGCCTGGCAAAGCACATCAGAATCTTCAAACAAGCAAACAAACAAAAAAGTTTGAAACTCTTCTGGGATAACACTGCAAAGCGAACAAATCCAGGTCAGAACTCCCTATCCAAGTTGCCAAATCAGTCAGTCCGTTTAGAGGTGAACCCAGACCATGACCTCAGCCATCAGAGACGAGAAGCAGGTTTGTGTCCTCTGGAGGTTTTCGGGGACACTCATACCTGATAACATCCAGGAACACATCCGTGTAATAGACCTTGCCATCCACGCTGTCGTAGTCCAGGGAGATGACATTGTTGAGCTCCGGGACCGGTACATGCACATCCGTGTGGTCGCTGGTGTCCAGGGAGATACGCCGGATGGAGCCGCGGCTGGAGAAGAGCAGGTACGTCTCAGGAGCGGGGTCGCAGGTCTTCCCATCTCCCTTCAGCTGGATGCCGGTGGGGCAGGCACAGGAAAAGCCCGAGGGCCGGGGCAGGCACAGGTGAGAGCAGCCACCATTCCTGGGTCCGCACTTGTTCACACCTGGTGACAAAAGAGAGAGAACGGGGCAAGTTTTGACACCCGGCCCGGAATACGGTCTGAATCTTAACCAAGGCACGGGTTTGCTAGTGCCTGACAGTCTACTATTCTGCATAACAGGATTTGGTGCCCAGCAGGGATGAGCTGGAAGGAGCAGGGGTGTCTCCAGGAGTTAGCACGCTGCCATGGGAGTATGAAGTACCCGTCGTACCCAGAGGGAACACAGCCTGATCCTGGAGGAGGGGCTTAGGCAGGTCCCTGTCCTTCTGGTTGTAAAGGCATCTCTGCTCTGGATGGATCTCTGATGCTGAGACGGCCCCAGAAAGTCAGAGGCCTCTGGCTCACAGCCCTCAGGGTCTTCTCACCCAGGGGCTGTGACCGGTCCACAGCCTGGATGTCCATGAGGCCTGGCAGGTTGGACCTCACCAGGATGACGTTGCTGCCAGTCCCCTTGTCAGCACGGTGGATGCTACGGGTCTGCCAGTCAGTCCAGTAGATATAGGCGTCGAGCAGGGTGAGGCCATACGGGTGCTGCACAGGTGATACCAATGTGTGCCGATTGGCACCATTCAGATCCGCAGCCTCAATTCGCTGTGGAGGAAGGAGAGGGTACCAGGTGGCTGTTAGGAGGCTGGGAGCCCTCAGCAGAGATCCCACGGCCCTCCTATACTCCCAGGCTCTGCACAGGAGCAGGACCCCCACCTCGGTGTGGGCATCAGCCCAGAGCAGCTGGGAGCTGGCCTTGTCCACAGTCAGTCCGTTGGGCCACCCGAGGTTGCTGTTGATGAGCACGGTGCGGTCGGAGCCATCCATCCCAGACCGCTCCAGCTTGGCATGCTCCCCCCAGTCCGTCCAGTACATGAACCTGGGCAAGAAACGGTAATACCTGGTTCCTCCCACAACTCCTCTACACGGGGAGTCCTCACAATACGCCAAACACTGTGAAAAGCATTTACACGCACAAACGGGAGTTGTTGTTTAATGACTACAGAGTTTCAGATTTGTCAGACGAAAAAGTTCTGGAGACCTGTTTCGCAATAATGTGAGAGTACTAACACTACTGAACTGTATGCTTGAAAATGGCTGAGATGGTAAATTTAATGTTATGTTTTTCATGATTAAAAAAACAGGACTTTCAGGACTTTCCTGGTGGTCCAGTGGCTAAGACTCAGTGTTCACAATGCAGGGGGTCTAGCTTCAATCCCTGGTCAGGGAACTGGATCCCACATGCCATAATTAAGACCCTGCACAGCCAAATAAATATTTTTTAAAAAAATAATTTAAATATTTAAAAAATTAAAATAAAAAAAATTTTAAGTACTTTCCATGCATTATCTCACTTAATCCTTACCAGGTCCACAAGGCATGCATTTTCATTAACACCTCCGCTTTACAGGTAAGGAATTTGAGGACCACACGTGTGTGCTAAGTCTCATCTGTCGTGTCTGACTCTTTGGGCCCCTATGGGCTGCAGAAGCCAGACTCCTCTGATCATGGGATTCTCCAGGCAAGAAGATTGGAGTGTGTCACCATTTGGGGACCAGGGAGGTTAAATATTGAACCAAAGTGACAGACGCAGCTAACAAACGGTGAAAAAAATTGAATTCTGGATTTCTGATCCCAGGGTTCACGCTTGGAACCTCTAGGCTACACTGCCACCCTGAAGGACATCATATGGTAGAGGAAGTGCCCCCGGGAGGTCAGTCTCAGTGCTCCTGCAAGGCGGGCATGCTCATCCTGCCGCCCGGGGCCCCGGAGCCGCTCTCACCCCATCTCATGGTACAGTACGATGGCGCGCGGGCTGTCCAGGTTCTGCCACACCAACACCTTCCGCATGGACCCGTCCAGGTTGCCCACTTCGATCCGGTTGGTTCCCGTATCTGTCCAGTACACTTTCCGGCCGATGGCATCCACCGCGAGCCCATCTGTGGTCTGCAGCCCTGCAGGAAGTCGACAGAGCACACTGGCTCCTGCCTTAAGACAGATGGGCTCTCTCCCCAGCTCTGTAGCCAGACAGGTGGGCCCAAGGCTGGCAGCAAGGCCCACCTGTGGTGATGAGGTCCTCATGCTGCGAGCCATCCAGACGGGCACGGCTGATCCTGTGCAGCGTGCTGTCTGACCAGTACACTTTTCCTGGAAAGGGAAGTCGTGGCTCAGCCTGGACCTTCACCCCTCCCCGCCTCCAAAGGAACACACACAGCTGACTCGTGTTCTGAGACGCCTGGGCACATCAGAGAGCCCTATGTCCCCAAGGAGAGGAACTCAAGAGAAATACAGAAATATTATAACAGGATAGCCCTTGGCAGAGATGAAGAATGTGGCCCCCAACCCTCATAAGGAAAGAAAAAGTGCTACAGAGATGGGCAGGGGTTGTGCCAGAGGGAACGGGAGGCCCCTAGGCTGTTAGCAGGAGGCAAAGGGGGTAGCGAACAGAGGCAGCTGTTGCTATAGGGGCCAGGAGAGCAAGGAGGATCATGCAGACCTTCCTGGGGATCCACTCCAATGGCAATGGTGTTCTTCATGGTCATGTTGATGGGTACCACCACGTCGGCAAAATAAGGGATGTCCAAGGAGACCATGCGGATGTCTATCCTCCTGGCGAAGATGAGGAAACTGTTCATGCCTGCCCAGGTGCAGAGAGAAGGAAAGAGGAGTCATCCTAGCACGGCCATGAGAGGATCTGGAGTAAGGCAAGCTGAAGTTCATGCTTTCTGTCTCCATTAGTTTCTAGTTGTGTGATCCTGAGCACATTATTTAAATTGTTTAAGCCTCAGTTTCATCATCTGTAAAATGGGGACAATGACAGGGGGAGCTGTAGATATAAAAGATCAATACAGAAAAACCCTTAGCATTGGGTCTGATTCATAGATACAGTTCTGTATTAGTATCACAAAAGTGAATCTCTGTGAAGTTTTAAAAACTTCATGTAAAGTGAAAGAGGGCTTTGCCCACAGCCTGGGACAATTCAGAGCTCCTTCCTCACTCAAATTCCCTAGGAAGTTCGGGTTCAAATGTAGCCTACCACGCAGCATCCCCTACGGAGAAACATCAGCTTCCAACATTTGGGCAGCCAGCTCCTGCTCCTGAGACCTTTCAATTCAGATTATCATGAAGGTTGCGCTGGTCGTGCCCACTCACACAAGTGCCATTTCCAAAGGAGGTACCATTACCTTATAATTTATCACATGTTCTAGTATTTATTATACCAATTTGGGGCAGATGGAACTAAAGTGATTTAGTCTAACCGAATCAGTATATTATAACAATTTTCCAACAGAGGAAAATAAAAAAGAAAGGAGCATCTTTTTCTAATGTGCATGAAGATGCCATGAGACCCAGTTGGACCCTGCTTCTAATCCTGCCTGCCTGTTCCCTTGCATCTCTTCTTTTTTTTTTAAAAAAAAAAAGCTTTATCTTGCCCCTAAGCCTCTAGAAGCTTAGGTCCCTCAGACCACATTAGAGTCCACTTGCAAGGAAGGTAGAGAGTCACTGCCTCTGTCCCAGAGAGGCTCTAGCCAGGTCTGTGATGCCTAGACCTACCTGGTGAACAGGTCTTGCCATCAGGCATCACATTAATGCCTGTGGGGCAGGTACAGCTGAAGCCACTTGGATTTGGGGACCGAAGACACAGGTGGCTGCAGCCGCCATTCTCCGTAGCGCATGGTGTAGACACTGGGTGGGGAGGAGGGAGTCAACGAGAAGGACCGTGGCAGAGGGAAGCCAAGGAGAAGCCAGTGTGGGCCAGGGGCTGGTCACCTGGGGGCCGCCGGCGGTGGAAGACGTGGATGTCCATCAGGTTCTCCAGGTTCTCCTGCAGGGTCTCCCGGTCCAGCCCCGTCAGCCGGTCGGCACTCTGGATACTCTTGGTCTGCCAGTCGGTCCAGTAGATGCGCTCTCCATAGAGGGTCAGCCCAAATGGGTGGGGCAGCTGGCTTCCGATCAGTACCTGCCAGGGCCCCAGCGCTTACGTCATGCCCCAACCAGGTCCGACGGTACGGAGCAGGCATCTGGGGCGCACCCTGCCTGTACCCCCTGATGCGTGACCTTGAGCTAGAGCTGGTTATAAAATCTCTCGCGCCTTGGTCTGCCAATCTGTGGTAGCATCATGACAGTGCCTGGCTCCAAGGATTGTGTGATGATGCTAACAGATCACGTATTATTTACATCATCTCAAAGAATCTCTACAAGTGACTTACTAACTACAAAAGGAGAAACAGCAGCTTCACAGTGGACACCACCTTCACCACACAATCAAAGCTGGTGACTTGCCTGGTGGTTCAGTGGTTAAGACTTCACCTTCCAATGCAGGGGGTGTGGGTTCGATCCCTGGTCAGGGAACTAAGATCCCACATGCCTCGTGGCCAAAAAACCAAAACATAAAACAGAAGCAATATGGCAACAAATTCAATAAAGACTTTTAAAATGGTCCACATTAAAAAAAAAAAAAACCTTAGAAGAAAAAATTGGTATTGCAATGATGAGACAAGCTGACATCTGCCGCTACTAATAAGACATACTGAGAACTCAGGACACGACTTAATGTAGTATTCCTGCCCCAGATGTATAATCTGAATCCGATCACAAAGATACGTCAGACAAATTGAGGGACATTCTACAGAATAACTGGCATTTACTCTTTAAAGATACAAAGATCAAGAAAGATAAAGAAAAGCTGAGGAAATGTTCCAGATTAAAGAGACGTCATGACTTAAAACAACTGTAATCTGGAACTGGACCCTAGACTAAAAAAGAAGAAAAGTTATAAGAACATCACTGTAGCAACTGGTGGTAACACTGAATAGGGACTATGGATTAGACGGTAAAGCTGTATCAACATTAAATTTCCTGATATTGATCACCGAAGTGTGATTATGTAAGACTGAGTTCTTGTTCTTAGGAAACACACATTGGACTCTCTGGGGTTCAGGGCAGGATGCCTCCAGTGCAACCTCAGATGGTTCCGAAAAATAAGGTGTGTGTGTGTGTGTGTGCATGTGTAGAGAGAGAATAAGAATGGTACGACCATGTGGCAAAATATCAGTTATTGGTTCTTTTGACTATTCCTGCAGTTTGTTAAGTTGGAAATTATACCAAAATTAACAGAGAGAGAGAGAGAGAAGTCATAGGCCCAGTACGTGACTGGCGATAAATTAGCATTTGTGGTGATGGTTATTAGGAAAGCACTTATACCTCGGCCTACAAGCCACATGGTCCCTAGTTCGCTTTTATCATCAAGGAGCAGGGACCCCAGGCTCTGGAATGCAGCCACAGTCTCAGAGAAATAGCATTCACCCCACACTGGATCTCCCCTAGGCCTCCCTGGGTTCTGCCAGCTGCCAGCCAGGAAGCCCTGTCAGGGAGGCAGTCAGGGCTGTGGGAGGATGCCCACGTGACTCACTTACCTTCCTCTTGCTGCCATCAAGTCCGGCAAACTCAATTGTCTTCATGCCGGCATCAGCCCAGTACAGCCGCTGGGACCCATAGTCGATGGCTAATCCATTAGGCCAGGTCAGATTGGAAGAGATGATGACCTGCCGACCTGAGGCATCCATGCCAGCTCGCTCAATCTTGGGGCTTGCACCCCAGTCTGTCCAATACATGTACCTGGGCACAGGCAAGGGAGGTCTTACAAGCCTTCCAGTTACTACCCAGTGGGGATTCAGGGTTCCCAGGGCTCGAGGGTTTCTACTTGCAGTGGCTGCCCCAGCCTCTTGCCTCAATTTCCAGCTCCCTTCTAGGTTCAGAGCTGTCTCTGAAGGTCTTACATCTTATATCACTACCAAAAGGCACCAAAGGTCTTTAATGTTTCCTTGACTGGATGGGTTAAAGAATTACAGTACATCAACTTAACAGAATTCTATATAACCATCAAGAAAAAAAAAATCTACTGATGAAATGGGAAGATATCCAAGATATATAGTCAAGCAAAAAAACCAAGGTACAGCTACAGTATGTTGTCAAACAAAAACCACCACCACCACCATATGTATGCATACATGAGGAAGAAAATCTGGAAACACTACCCTCCACTGTTAACAACAGTTATTGTTGGAGAGTGACACTGGAGAGAATCTTCACTCTCAACAAACTGTTTAAAAAGACAATGGCTTACTTTGGTAAGCAGACCAAAAAGCAAAAACAAAAAATAAAAAGAAGGAAAAAAAATTTTTAGATGTAAAAGATTTCCTTGGCCATGAAGGAGACAGATTGGTCACGATGCTCTGAGGTTTATACAGCTGCACGTGCTTCCTCGGTGTGCCTGTAAGATCTAGCCTCTCTCCCTAGCCTCCAGACTCCACTCCAGTCTCCACTCCCCAGACTCCCTCCAGTCTTGGGGTCGGGGGGGCTTGTTCCAAAGAGGCAGGTGCTCACCCGCCCATGGGCTCCACCACGATGTCCCGGGGGCGATCAAGGTTCTCCCAGATAAGGACCGTCCTCATGCTGCCGTCTGTGTTGGCCACTTCAATCCGGTCTGTCCCTACCAAGAAGTCGGTGCAGGCAAAGATATCAACTCTAGTCTTGGTCATTCACCCTCTTACTTTCCATGCCCAGCACAGAGCTCACTGTGCCACAAATCCTCAAGAAATACTTTGTGATAAAAGCAATGAGTATGGAGGGACCTGAATTTCAAGAAGAAATTCAAGGAACTGATTAGCTCCGTTTCTTGGAAGACTAGGGCTTCTTCAACCCAAGTAACGCATTCTGATAATTTAAGGCCATGCTTCTTAAACTTTACTGTGTCTAACTAAGAACCAGAAGAGCTTGTGAAAATACGGATTCCTAAGCCCCAAAGATTCTGATTGAGCAGGTCTGGGGCGGGGCCCAGGAATCTGCATTTCTCACAAGTTCCCAGGTGATACTGACGCTGCTGGTCCAGGGACCACACTTTGGGTAGCTCTCATTTAAGGTACTCTCCTTGCCTCCCACACTTACCTGCCTAATAGAAAATGCCTCTTTCACCAAGATAGTGATGGAAGGAAAAACCACAGCGTGTAGGCTTCTCATCTGAAATGCCTGACAACATTCTCAAGCATCAGCTGCACAGCAGAAGTAGCTGCCACTTGAATGGCAAACGCCAAACTCGCAGATGCAAGCTTCTAATTTCAGTTCTGCAGCAGCCCCACCACTCCTGACCGACCAAGGACTTCAGGTCAAGACGGAAATGGGCTAGGAGGGGCACTAGGTCCTTTCGAGCTGAGGCCAGGGTTTTAAATAAGAAATTCCAGAGTGTCAGGCCACACGTGCGCTCTACATACCTGCGTCTGTCCAGTACAGCTTGTTGGTGACCCAGTCAATGGCCAGGCCTGCCGGGCTCTCCAAACTGGTATCCACTACCACCTGGGTGGGAAGCAAGAGTGTATCACCAAGTGGACTTGCACCCAAGCTCTGGGGCCCAAACGCCAGGCAAAGGTCTGGGAGGCCCTTCCGCCCGGCCCTCCCCGAGGGCCTGTGCCCCACGTCCAGCCCTACCTCCTGCCCCGTTCCATCCCACTTGGCCCTGCTGATGGTGTCAGTGCTGACATCTGTCCAGTACACGTGGTCATCCCGGGAGTCCCAGTCAAGGGCCACAGCGCTGCGCACGTCAGCCAGTGGGATGACATCGTCGGACAGGTCCTCTGTGTCGAAGCTGATCCGACGGATGTCCATCCTTCGGGCAAAAAGCAGGAACTTGTCAAGACCTGATCAAAGGCCGAAAGGGGTCTTCTTTTAATGCTCTAAATCCAGTAACAGTGGCAGACACAGACGCTCGCCTGCGGGACATCTGGTTCAACCACACTTCCTGGGGTCTGGCGCCCTTTGTCCCCTATGCTTCACACCTCAGATCCCCTCGGAGCACTGGGCAGCCCGTGCTTGCACCATCAGACTGGAGGAGCCAGTGGAAATAGACGCCACCAGGGCCCAGAGGGGCATCCTGTTTAAGTGTCTGTCAGCCGCATCTCAGCTCTCCTCTGCTCTTACTTTGCTCAGGCTCACCTAGTGCACTGGGCTAGATCTCTATCAAGCCCCCACCCCACCGCTCTGCCTTCTGCGTCTGCTTCAGGACTTCCGCTCCACTGTATGGTCTAAGACCCCTTCCTCTACGCTCTTCGTGACTCGGGCCAGTAATGACTATTTGCTGAGTACCTGCTCCTTGCCCGGCGCTGAGCTTCCCGTTTCCCTTGCCTTGTCTCCTTTACCCCTCTAACAGTCCTTTGCGGTTCACGCTATTCTTATTCTCATTTTCTGGATCAACGATCCAGAGGCTACCAGGGGCCCAGAACTGGCCCAGGATCCCACAGCTACCAAGACCCGGAGCAGGGGTCTTGAACTCATGTCTGACTTCAAAGGTGGAGTTCTGGCCACACTCCTATTCAGCATTTTCCCAGCTGGCTCTTCTCCATCCTCTGCCCCTATTCTGGTCTGTCTGAATATTTTCCAGTCTACTATTCTGCTTAGAAAGGCACTTCCTGCCTCACTTGATCAACTGAACTTCTTTCAGGGGGAAGTTCCTTGCATCTCATCAAGACCACATGGGAAGAGCTGGGCACAGGAGAATGCAAGGAGACAAGGTTCTCAATTCAAAGTGCGTTGAATGACTCCTGCCTCTGTTCCCTGGAATAGTTTCCCTGATTTCACTCTCTGCAAAGGACCTAGGTCCTGAGAGAAATTTTGTTTTCACCAGAGACAAGGGGGGCGGCAGGCACGCAGCAGTAACAGAAGAGCCGTGATGTGCGAAGCATCTCCCCAGCCCCTGGCTGGGTGTGCCACCCAGCTGGATCACTCCTCTCTGGGCTATTCTTAGGGAAAAAAAATCACCTGTGCCTCTGAGCTAGACAAGGCCCACCCTCTCAAGGCAATACACCTTCAGGAGCTCAAAGGAAGCCAAACAAAGCAGCAGTTCAGGGAGCCCCCAGGGAACCCATCATCTTTCACTCACTAGACACTTATTTATCCTGGGCTCTGTATACAGAGCATCATCAGATGTCTTTACCTTACTTTCTGGTTTAGGGGCTAAGACAGTCTTTAGGGTGATACTAGAGGTAAAAGTGAAGTCACTCAGTCGTGTCCAACTCTTGGCGACCCCATGGACTATATAGCCTACCAGGTTCCTCTGTCTATGGAATTTTCCAGGCAAGAATACTGGAGTGGGTTGCCATTTCCTTCTCCAGGGGATCTTCCCGACCCAGCGATCGAACCTGGATCTCCCACATTGCAGGCAGACGCTTTACCGTCTGAGCCACCAGGGAAGCCCAAAGGTAAAGAGCTAGGGAACCGTTCCCTTGCTTTATAGAAGGGTCTGGAAACCTCCTGCTGCCTAGAGACAAAGCGTCCTGGGTGAAATGACCCACGAGCCTGTCTGCAGGGGCTCATGCTTGACTCTCTGGTGTCCCTGAGCCCTCAGGGATGACCGCGGGGCCCTCAGCCCTCAGCTTTGACAGTGGAGCGCTCAGCTCCTTGCCTTCTTCCTCTCCAGGGGCTGCCTGAGGAGCTGGCTCCTCCCCTAGCCAGGCAATTCCCAAACTCCTCCCCCTTATTCGCTCCACCCACCCTCACAAGGCAGGTCCACTGAGGCAGGGGCCCTAAACCCACTTACTCTGGGCACAGGCGTGGCTGCTGATCTTGCGGAAGCCGGTGGGGCAGGCACAGGTGTAGTTCTGTCCACTGGGCAGACACAGGTGGGTGCAGCCTCCGTTGTTGTCCCCACAGCGGTTTTTCCCTGCTCAAAAAGCCCAGAGCGAGAGGGTCAGCTGAGGCCAAAGGTTGGCAGAAGGAGTCCCAAGACTAGTGAGTGGGGGTTTGGCAAAGGCATGATCTTCCTGAAGGAAGAAACTATGTCTTCTTATTTTGTATATCTGCCCCCACCTATGAGCAGAGTGAATACCTGATACACAGGAAATGTCTGCATGAATTAGATGGGGGATAGCAAAGCAGAATGAGTCTTCCCTAAGTCTCCATGTTGTACCCTACAGGTCCAGCAGAGGGCGAAATGAGTCCACACCAGCGCCAACCTTAAATTTCCTTGCTGGAAATCCTGGCAACTGTTGACAGGTACAAGGAAGGTTCTCAGAAGCACTGGAAGCTCACTAGGTGAGCGTTTCTTTTTTTACCTGCAGGCTGGCGCTGGGGGTGCAGGGTGTGGATGTCCATGGGGAAGTGGAGTTTGTTGCGAATGATCTCCTGGTTCTTGCCAGTAAATTTGTTGGCACTATTGATGCTCTTGGTGTGCCAGTCTGTCCAGTACAAGCTGTCTTCAAACACCGTGATGGCAAAGGGATGCGGGAGGCCTGGGGAAAGTCCAAGAGGACCTCAGGTTACACATGGCCTGCCCGGCCCCTGAGCCCAGGCCTGGCATCTGTACAAATCTCACCCTCTGCCAAAAGCTTCTGGGGGCTGGGACAGGGTAAGCAGAACAAGAGATGAAGGAGAGTAAAGGAAGGGCCTCACCCTGGCTAATGACAGCCTTGCGGTGACTCCCGTCCAGATTGGCCCTCTCAATGACGTGGTGCTTAGCGTCCACCCAGTACATACGGCGCCCGGCATAATCAATGGTGAGGCCGTTGGGCCAGAAGAGATGAGTATCAGCGATGATGCGGCGGCCAGAGCCATCCATGCTGGAGGCCTCGATGCGGGGGGTGTTGCCCCAGTCTGTCCAGTAAATGGTCCTGGGGAGAGAGAAAAGGACATTGAGAGGCAGGTAGTAGAAGGCAGGTAAGGTACCCAGCATAGTAATCAGGCAGAGGGCTCTTATCGATTTCACCCAGGGACTCCAACTGGTCGGCAATACATTCTGTTGGGTTTCAGAGTGTTTTTCAATGTTTGACTTATTTATTTTATTATTATTAAACATTTTTTTGGCCACATCGCATGGCATGTGGGCCCTTAGTTCCCTGACTAGGGATCCAACTCATGCCCCCTGCATTGGAAGTACGGAATCTTAATCACGGGACCACCAGGGAAGTTCCTCGATGCTTGAATTTAAATGTCTCTAGACAGAGAACGTATTCATTTAACAAAAATATTTTGGAGTATCTGCTATGAGATGAGCATGTCTTTTCGCACTGAGAGCATGGCAGTGAACAAAACAGATAAAAATCCTGACCTTGTGAAACTGAAAAAAAATACTAGTGGGCTACTACTTAGGACAAGAACTTTCTTCTTGGTCACAGCCTCTACCACTGCCTTTTGTAATTTTCACACCCACATATGCACACACACACGACACCATGTTTCTAAAACAGCTCACCTGTAACTGTAGGGTCTTAGAAGACACCCCTCTCAATTGATTGCACTTAATTTTTAAAAGCCAGAGGCAAATAACTTCCCCTGCAAAAGACCTTTCTTCTATTAATAAAATTACTAGTTGTTATTAATTCGCTCAACCCTATAAACTAATAACAAAAATACTAAACAGCTACCACCTATATAATGTGCGTCATGCCATTTAAAATGCATCAGCTCACTTCATCTTCACACAGCTGTGAGGTAGGTATATTTTTATCACCAGTTTAGAAATGAGTAAAATGGAAGCCTAGAGAGATGAACTAGCCCCAAGGCCATACAGTCAGTTACCGAAGAGCTGGAAACCCAGGTGTGTCTGAGTGCAGAGCCAAGGCTATTAACACCACACTGTGAGGTCCCCTGGCCCCCCAGTAAAGTCTGGCCCAAGTGACAGAGGAACTGTCCCTAAAGGTTGTAAGAGGAACGTGGCAGCTGGAGTCACAACTCGCTCACCCCTCCATGGGGTGCAAGGCGATGGCCCTGGGCTTCTCCAGGTTCTGCCACAGCAGCACCTTCCGGTGGGCCCCATCCAGGTTGGCCACCTCAATCCTTGAGGTCCCCGAGTCGGTCCAGTAGAGTTTGTCATGGACCCAATCCACAGCCAGGCCCCCTGGTGGAGAGAGGCCATGGAAAGAGTGTCAGGGGTTCAGCCAGGGCCCCTGTGTGCTAGAGAAACAAGGGCAACTCTTGCACGAAGCTGTTTCTTGGGCTTCTTCTCACCATTTTACAAACACACGTTTTACCTTGAATT
This sequence comes from Oryx dammah, assembly GCF_014754425.2. Lineage (NCBI taxonomy): Eukaryota > Metazoa > Chordata > Mammalia > Artiodactyla > Bovidae > Oryx > Oryx dammah. Next base: position 74,392,178 of record NW_024070201.1, read on the forward strand.
GTCACAACAACTGTGTGAGTTAGGTGCTATAATAATCCCCATGAGGATGGAAGCAACTGAGGCAAAGAGAACTCAAGTAACCATCCAAGGCCATGCGTTTCCTCCTCTCAGCCAATCATACTCCACTTCCGGAATCTTAGCTCCCTGACCCCCACTGGCCCCAGGGTTTGCAATTTGTGCCTCAGGGTTTTACAGGGGAACAGTATCAGTTCCATAAGCATCTGAGTCAAATGTGCTTTGTGCTTAATTAATTAATACTGAATTCTAACCCACTTCCCCTGCTTGTCGGATGGCCTGAGATGGCAAAGTGAGCTACTGTTTTTCTAATCTGCAGACATTTGGATGCTATCTATCTGGGTCCATCAGAATATTCCTAATATGAAGTAATCAAAACAAAAGTCAGAATTAGATGGGATGCCAGGCTGATAGAGAATTAGAGCTGTCATCCACAAATCTCTGGTTTCAAACAGTTCCTCAACGTAACGGTCTCAGTATTCTCACTGACCGAGCTCAATAACGAGCAAATATTACAAATCTGAGCCTATAAAATGAATGTAGACTAGTGAACATTTTCTGTATTAGAGCTGCATGCAAGGTTTCAATGTGAGATGTTTTGCTGCCTAAAGGTTTGTGGCCACTCACGTGTTCCTTCCTTGGTGGCTTTGCACGTGGTGTGGCCCTGCCCCTCCCCGTGGGGCCTCCTTCCTTACCTGGGCTCTCGAGCCCTGTAGACACAACCTCCTCCACGTTGCTGCCGTTGAGGTTGGCGCGGAGGATCCGGTCCAGGGTGACGTCGGACCAGAAGACAAGCTCGCGCCGGTGGTGGAAGTCTAGGGCGATGGCGTTCTCCAGGTTGTTGAGCAGCAGCGTGTACTCGGAGCGGTGCGGCAGCACCTGCCGGATGTCGATGCGATTGGCGAAGAGTAGCACAGGCTCCGGCCCTGGGACGTGGCATAGAAACGGGGCCCCCACTGGGCTCCAGAGCTGCCCCCTGGCAGCCATCAGCATGCACCCCCCCAAGCTCCAAGGGGCCCCCTGGCCCACTAGGGCATGTCCCAAGCCGTCAGCATCCATCATTACGAGAAGACTGGCAGCCTGCAAAGCGTACATCTCATCCCATTCTTGGGGCCCAGAATGCAACTCACAACTCCATTCTATTGCGATGGAAACATCTCTCTGGAACGAACTTATGTCCCCCGGGAGGAAGGATACGGGGAGGGAATAGATAGGGAGTTTGGGATGAATATGTACACGCTGCTATATTTAAAATGGGTAACCAACAAGGACCTGTATTGCAGAAGGAACTCTGCTCAATATTACGTGGCAGCCTGGATGGGAGGGGAGTACAGGGGAGATGGATACATGTATATGCATGGCTGAGACCCTTTGCTGTGCACCTGAAACTATCCCAACATTGTTAATTGACAGTTTTGTTGTTCAGTCGCTCAGTAGTGTCCGACTCTTTATGACCCCATGGACTACAGCACGCCAGGCTTCTCTGTCCTTCACCAACTCTCAGAGTTTGCTCAAACTCGTTAATCAGCTATACCCCAATATAAAATTAAAAGGCAGAAAGAAAAAAAAAGAACCATCTCTCTAACTCTCTACCAATCTCCAAGTATCAGAGCCCCTGGCTGCCCTGCTCAGCTCTCTGCCCACCCAGTCAAACGCCAACCCCCGCCCCCCCTTACCCAGAGCCTTGCAGCTGCGCCGGTCAGGCCGGAGTTCGTAGCCTGCTTCACACCAGCACTGGAAAGCCCCCTCGCTGTTGGTGCAGCCCTGGCTGCAGTACCCCTCCTCGGCACATTCGTTCACATCTGTGACGACGGAGCAAGGGCAGATCCTGGTTCTACCATCTTCCAGCCCCAGCTCCCAAGCTGACCAGCTCTTTTCTGCCCACACACCCGCCTACTTCCCAGGTCCAGCGGGAAGACTACAGAGCAAGTGGTTAAGGGCTTTGAGCTGGGCTGGGGTCCCAGCTCCGCTATTCATCAGCACTGCGACCTTCATTAAGTGACAGCCTCTCTGAGTTTTCATTTCCCCCCCATCTTCGAAACGAGAGGGACAACAATCCCCAGCTCCCGGGGCTACTGAGATAATGACACAGGGTCACGTCTCTCAGAGGGCTGACCCATGGTTAACCCAGCCCCCTGGCCCTGCTCCCGCCGGGGGCCCCAGCTCACCCTGGCAGGTGCGCCCATCCTCGGTGAGCCGGAAGCCGGTGTGGCAGGTACACTGCACGGCCCCCCGCACCATCTGGCACTTCTGGGCGCAGCCGCCGTTGTTAACGTTGCAGTTCTCCTCACCCGTCCGGGGCCCTGTGCCAGCCAAGCCAGAGATGGGAGTTGAGCCCGGAATCCTCCCCGAGACGGCCGACTTGGCATTCCACCTGGGCCACGGAGAACAGCTCCCGGGGCTGCAAGCGTCCCTGGGGAGGACTCTCTTTGAAGCAGATGGGTGGGCCGCGGCCACAAACCACGGGCAGGGAGTGGGGTGGGGACACTCACGGCAGTTCTGTTGTGGGCTCTCATCGCTGTTGTCCCCACAGTCGTTGACCCCGTTACACAGCTTCCTCTGCCCAATGCAGCGCCCGTTCCAACACAGGAACTGGTCCGAGGCACACTGGGGGCTTCCTAGAGAGGAAGATGGGGAGGGAAGGAGAGCCAGGTCAGCGCCGGGAAGGGCTGACGGGGCTTGGGTCAACAACAACAAAAAAGAATAGGAGCCTGTCATTTTCTAGGCCGAGCTGGAGACAGATGAGACTCAAGGTGGGAGGGTCGGGGTCCAGGGCAGGAAACAGCTCAGACAGGGCTGTCTGCGTGCGTGTTCTCCCCAGGACAGCACAGTGGCACGGTGAGATGGGACACGGGGCAGAATGAGAGAGCCCACCCATGTGTCCGGCACCTGTGCGGCTAGGGGAGGGGGCGTAGGGCTGTCAACCGGAGAGCAGGCCAGAGCAACAGGTGCGGGCCTCGCGTGAGTAAGAATGTGAGAGACCATGGAAACTCCCGGCCCTGATATTGTGTTCCAGGCCGTGAGGCTGTGGGTCAACGGATGCACCTGATTTGACACTGGTGAGTGAGACAAGCAGGACAAATCCAGGCCACGGGCAAGACTTTATGAAAGTGTCACGTCGGCCCGACTGGAGAGGCAGCAGGAGAGCAGCAGTAACACCCTCTCTCCACCTCCTTGCTCCAGCCTACCTACGGGCTCGGGGGCGTGGGGTCCTCCAGGGAGACCCTACCCGTGCTCTCACAGTTCTCTTCATCGCTGTTGTCTGCGCAGTCGTCCTCCCCATCACAGCGCCAGGACAGACGGACGCAGCGGCCCGACCGACAGCGGAACTGTTCCGCCGTACACATCGAGGTGGCTGGGCAAAGCACAGGGCTGATGAGAGGCTGACCCCGCTCTAGCCTGAAGCCCCACCCTGCCACCCTAGGCTGCACTTCATGCCAGCACCCACACCATTTTTCTTTTTTCCCTAAGATTTTTTTTTCTTGATGTGGACCGTTTTTCTTTTTGGGGGGCCATTTTTAAAGTCTGTGTTGAATTGTTACAATGTTGTTTTTGTTACACATTTTGGATTTTTTTGGCCAGGAAGCAAGAGGGATCTTAATCCCTGAACAGAGATCAAACCGGCACCCCCTGTCTTCCGAGCTAAATCTTAACTAAAGGACCGCAGTGAAATCCCTTTGACACTCTTCTTGACACCAGGGTCACAGTTGGTCTCTATGGCATCTCTGTGGGAATCAAAAAAAGGTGTCTTTTCCTCTAGACATTTTACTGCCATCTGCTGGAAAACTGCCATGGTGACTATATAAATCTAGAGAATTATGGACTATATAAGTCTACCGGGGGACTGGCATCCTTTGGACCTAGCACCTTTGTGCAGAGCCCAACCTACATGACTGTACGTGGTGGACCTGTCTTAACTATCCTGGAGCTTTATCAGAGGCGGCCTGTCCCTGCTTCCGGCCCAGACCTTGGCACTGCCCCTCACTCACTGCAGTTGCGCTCATCAGACTGGTCATCACAGTCCGCATCGCCGTCACAGCGCCAGCCCGCGTTGATGCACAGGCCGCTGTCGCACATAAACTCGCCAGAGCGGCAGGGCTGGTGGGAGGCTGGGGAGACACGCCAGGCTTCTGTCTTTAGCCAGTCCGCACACGCAGTGTCCCACAGTGGACCAGGAAGCAACAGCCCTGGTACCCATGTTGGCCCCATAGGGAACCAGGGACTCCAGAAGCTCCTCTCCCGAGCTCCTGCCCCTGCTGACAGCCGGGCCTCACCCCCGCCCCCCGCAGGAGCTCCTCCCAGCCTGGCCTCCCCTCCTCCACCCAGCTGGCCAGAGCGCTCACAGCAGTCAGACTCGTCCGACCAGTCTCCGCAGTCGTCATCACCGTCGCAGTGGTAGATGTCGAGGACGCAGCGGCCGTAGGCACACTGGAACTCCTCCAGGTTGCAGGGGGGCGCTGGCACTGCTGAGGCTGGAAGGAGGGCAAGGCGGGGAAGGGCACGCACTCAGGCCGCCTCAGATGAGAGGGGCCGGGACTCCTCCAAGGGGCCAGGCGCTCAGACACAGAAGTTTCCTTGGGTGTGGCCCTGATACGCGCCCGTATGCCAGAGGACCAAAGGGAGGCCTCCATTCTCACCTGGGGCACCTGTTCCTTCCCGGCCCCGCCCAGGAGGAGCTGTTGCCTAAGAACCCACCCTCCCGGCCGGTCCACGCTATCCTTTCACTCCTTGGCCTGGCCCTCAGCCCACTGCACGGCGCCCTCTGCCCCCAGCCCAGCCCAGCCCGGCAGCCTGAGTCCTGGGGCCACTCACGACAGCTCTCCTCGTCGGAGCCGTCTTTGCAGTCGGTGTCTCCGTCGCAGTACCAGTGCTCAGCAATGCAGCTTCCATCGCTGCAGCGGAATTCCTTGTCCGAGCATTTGCGCATGTCTGGGGGGTGCGGAAGGGGGTACACAATGGGACGGCAATCCTGAAGGAGCCGCACCGGCTAGCCTCCTGTCATCCTCCCTGACTCCCACCCTCGCTGCCCCGCTGGGAGTCTGACCCAGGCCCAGCAAGACTCCGTGGGTTCGGTATAGACTCCTGAGGGGAAAGAAGAGGCCCTGGAGAGACTGGCCTCAGGTTCCGGTTCTGTGCTCCCCGGGGTGTCGGCCCGTCTCCCCGTCCTGCTCTCCTTCAGCTGCTCCAGATGCCCGGGCAGTTCAAGGCTTGGGCAGTGCTAGGGCGCCTGAGGCTCTTGCCCCTGCCTCGGCCAGGCCATCCACCAGCTCCCTGCCTGCGCCCGCCCCCCGAGCACCGCTCACCACACTGCTCGTCACTGTTGTCGCCGCAATCATTGTCACCGTCGCAGTGCCACAGGCTCCGGACGCAGTAGCCATTTTGGCAGGGGAACTCGTCCTCCTCACACTCCCGGGGGGCTGTGGGCACAGAGCGGTCAGGCTGCTGCAGGCCGGGGCGGGGGGCCGGCCAGCGCCCGGACGCCCAGCAGGAAGCCTGGTGGAGCAGAGCAGCTCCCATGCTGCCCTAGGGAGCCGGGGAGCTGGCTGTCCCCACCCTGCCAGGGGGGCTCAGATAAGCCGAGAGAGCAGGTAGAAGGACAAGAGCCAAAGACCACGGGCTGGGGCCTCATTTTCCTTTCGTTTCTTTCTTTATTTTGCATTTATTTATTTTAAGTGGAGGGTAATTACAATATTGTAGTGGTTTTGCCGTACATTGACATGAATCAGCCATGGGTGTATGTAATCCACCATATTAACAAATTAAAAGATTAAAAACCACATGATTATCTCAATAGATGCAGAGAAAGCCTTTGGCAAAATTCAACATCCACTTATGATAAAAAACCTTCCAGAAAGCAGGAATGGAAGGAACACACCTCAACATAATAAAAGCTATATGTGACAAACCCACAGCAAACATTATCCTCAATGGTGAAACACCGGGGCCTCGTTTTCTGATGGAAACGCCGAGCCGAATGGAAGCCACCCAGCCCCGCCCAGCACTCACGACAGTCTTGCTCGTCCGAGTCATCCTCACAGTCGTTGTCCCCGTCGCACACCCAGGAGCGGCGGATACACTTGCCGTTATCACAGTGAAAGTCGAGAGGGGAGCAGGTGGGTAGCTCTGAGCCCAGGGAAGGGGAGGGGAACAGGGGTCAGTCTGGCGCACTTATTCAGAGGCAGGCCCCATCCTTCCCTCTGGCTCTGTCTGAATCACGGTCCCTCCTCACTGGCTCCTCCAACTGTCCCCGGCCCCCACTAATACAGAACCAGGCAGAAACAGCAGCTAAGAAGAGAGAGCTTCCTTAGGGAGGGGTGGTCAGGGGTTCACAGGACAGAAGAGTCTGAGGAACTCAAAACACTGGGAAAGCAGTGAAGGAAAGCATGAAAAGAGAAACAAATGTATTTCCCCTATTTCCTCTTATTAAATGACTGACACACCTGGGCTGGAAGTCAAGTTCTAGAACTCATTACTTTTATCACACAAGCCAGTTCCCCTCACTTAGCTCCAGGTTCTTCCCACTGTACAATGGGGATAATTACAATTGACTCAGAGAGGTCTTTTGAGATAATGCATATGAAAGTGCTCCATGAAAGTGAGCCATTTACCACCGTCGCAATTAGCTAAACTGGTTAGAGGTAATAAGGTCCAGGCTGTAGCTTCACTCTTATGAGACTAATTAGCCTCCCTCAGATGTAGGTGCTGCCGGGTAGGGGCCACACCCCAGAACCCAGACAAGTAACTGGCTCAGGAGCAATATTGCTACACATCCAGGACGTGTATCCAGGGCACCCTAGCCTGTTGTGTATGTTATTGCACTAGGGGAAAGAGGAGACTTAACAAGAATATAAAATTTCTTACCAAGTTTATGTTATTTAAAAAGGTGTGATTACACAGAATACCAACGTAAGAAATAAATAGTCTGCATCCATGTACAGTGTGCACATTTAAAAATGTACAAATAGGCATCACAAATACACAGGCACACAAATACAGAGATTATTCAAGGCTGTTTTTTCCTCTGCTTGTTTAAAGTCTCTGTTTCATTGGCTATGTTGACTGTGTTCAGTTAGTTGCTCAGTTGTGTCCGACTCTTCGCGACCTCATGGACTGCAGCCTGCCAGGCTCCTTTGTTCATGGGGATTCTCCAGGCAAGAATACTGGAGTGGGTTGCCATGCCCTCCTCCAGGGGATCTTCCCAATAACCCAGGGATCGAATCCAGGTCTCCCTCATTGCAGGCGGGCTCTTTACCATCTGAGCCACCAGGGAAGCCCAAGAATACTGAAGCAGGTACCCTCTCCCTTCTCTAGGGGAGCTTCCCAACACAGGAATCGAATCAGGGTCTCCGACATTGCAGGCGGATTCTTTATCAGCTGAGCTACTATTTTTGACTATACGTGTGTGGAAATATGGGAAATAGGGGGAGGTTGAAGCCATACAAGCTGTGAGGAAACCTCCCATCTGTTTATATCCGTCGCCCTCCCAAGAGCCCAGGGCGGGGGGGAAGGGTTCTTACTGCACCCGTCCTCATCGCTGTGGTCCCCGCAGTCATTGTCTCCGTCACACTGCCACTGGGCAGGGATGCAGGTACATTCTCCGAGGGCGCTCACCGCACACGTGAAGTGGCTCCGACCACAGGCACACTCGGGGCTGCTGGCCAGTCCTGGGCAGAGGGAAAAGGAACCAGTGAGGGCTCAGCTCCCACCCAACCAAAACCCATTCTGGGGAGGGCAAGGTAGAGGAGCTGAGTTTAGGGGCACTGTTACCCAGGAGATCAGGGAGACGACTGCAGGGAGACGTGGATGACGTCGTGGTGCCGTCCCCCTCCTCTAGGCACAAACAGTCCAGAAGATACTGTCTGACTTTGGGCTCACAGACGGCCCAGGTCTCCCCTCTATGGCAGGGTTTTCTGCACACCCGCAAAGGCCCAGAGAAAAATGACACCAATTGCAGGGCTAGTGGTCCCGAGGAAAGGGAGCCAGGCACAGGAGGCCAATGCACAAAGGCTTCCAGGTCCTTCCCTCCAAAACCAGGCGGCGTTATGGATGCTTTTGCCTCTATTAGGACTTAGGACCCGGACGCTGAATTAAAATGCTGGCGCCCCTCTGGGGATGACAAGTCACACTGGGGAGCAGGGAGCAGCAGACACTGCTGGGAGTTCTACAGTCAGAGCGCACCTCTAAGGGGGGTGACCAGGAGAAGGGGGGACGGGGGACGGGGTAGGGGGACCAGGCTGCCTTGGGGCAGAGCGACTGGGGCCAGCCAGGGCCTTCCTGTCTGTGGGCCTGGCCGCGGCCTGGAGGAAAGAAGGCAGGGGCCGCCCCGCCCCCAGCCCCTGCCGCACGCAGCTGGGCTTCCCTATTGAGCATCCAGCTATCTGCCTGGCCAAGTCCCATGACCGGCCGCTGTGCCCCCTCCCCAGCGTGCCCAGCAGGATGCCCTGGGATGGCGTGTGAATGGCTCGGTGCCCCCGCTCCAGCCTCAGCTGGAACAAAGGGTTCTGCCAGGGTCACTCTTCCCCCCCAGCCCCAGCATTCATCTAACCCGCTGGGCTGCTGCAGCTGGGAAGGACGGGGGCCACCTCTCCCTTGCTCATCTCCCCCACTTGCTTTCTTCTCCTTGTCCTCCCCTCCGCTGGGTGCTGCCCTCGGGCTGGGCTGGAATGGGGAAGGAGTCAGCTCCCAGATGCCACCCCGCTTCCTTTCCTATTTCCCGGGCCCAGCGTCCCTCTCTTGGCTCATCTCCTTGACATCCATGCTCACTTCACATTATATTCCTCGGGCCAGCTTTAGGGTTCAGGGCCCAGAGTGAAAGAGTGGATTGCTATTCCCACCGAAAGCAAAGGACTGCTGTTCCCTAGACCCCTCCCTCTTCACATCCACCCCCAGGACAATGATAAGCAGAAAGCAGGGGTCCCTAACTTCAGATGGCTGGGGGTGGGGGTGGGGGACGGCCAGCCTTTGTGATCTGTGCTCTGAAACTACAGCCAAAAGGTATTTCTCTGGCGTGAAGGACCACGGCTCTCACCCCACCTTCAGTGGAGGCCTTGCCCTCGCCTTCCATATGCTAAGGGAACTGGCTGCCCTAGAAAAGGTGCAGGACTTCCTGCGGAAGCCACAGGACTCCATCTGAGAGAAGCTGCATCTCTACTCCAAGGCCAGCACACCTGTCTCTCCAGGTCTCCCCAAGTGCAGGACGGAGGATTCTTCCCAGGCAAGCACCGAAGCCCCAGTGCCCTCCTCTCTGGCCCGTTCTGGGAGCACTGAGAAGGGAGGGTTTTGTTTTCTTTTTCACTCAGACCCTGGGCACCAGAGCCTGAGAAACTTTTCTAAGTGTGATCAGTTCATCACAGCTATAAGAACCACTTTCGGGGACTCTGGCTGGGATGAAAGAGTAATAACTAAGTATTCCAGAGGACTCCGTGCCATGGGGCTCACCAAGACACTGACCCCCTTTGCGGGGAGGAACGATGAAGGGGAAGAATAGGCTGCCACAGTGGTTCCCAGTGAAGGATGTTTTTTTCTCCCTGGGGAGCATTTGGCAATGTGTGATGACATTCTGGGTTGTAACTGGTGATGCGGATGGAATTCAGAGGATAAAGGCCACAGATGCTGCTAAATATTGCACAATGTACAGGACTGCTGCTGCTGCTAAGTTGCTTCAGTTGTGTCCAACTCTGCACGACCCTATAGATGGCAGCCCACCAGGCTACTCCCCCGTCCCTGGGATTCTCCAGGCAAGAACAGTGGAGTGGGTTGCCATTTCCTTCTCCAACGCATGAAAGTGAAAGGTGAAAGTGAAGTCGCTCAGTCACGTCCGACCCTCAGCGACCCCATGGGCTGCAGCCTTCCAGGCTCCTCCGTCCATGGGATTTTCCAGGCAAGAGTACTGGAGTGGGGTGCCATTGCCTCCTCCCAATGTACAGGACAGGTGCCCCCAAACAAATAAGTTATCCAGCCTAAAACGTAAATGGAAGGTTGAGAAATACTGCTAACCACACAAAGCAGGGAGCAGGACCACACCAAGGAGGCGATCAGGGTAAGGGGGTGAATGGAGAGGAGAAGGTATGGGAGGGAGGGGAAGAGGAAAAAGCTCTGGACCTGGAGCGGACAGAGCTGGGACCCCTGACCAGTTGTGCTACCTTGTGTTAAGTACCATAGTCCCCTTCAGTTCAGCTCAGTCGTGTCCAACTCTTTGCGACCTCATGGACCCCAACACGCCAGGCCTCCCTGTCCCTCATCAACTCCCGGAGTTCATTCAGACTCACGTCCATTGAGTCAATGATGCCATCCAGCCATCTCATCCTCTGTCGTCCCCTTCTCCTCCTGCCCCCAATCCCTCCCAGCATCAGTCTTTTCCAATGAGTCAACTCTTCGCATGAGGTGGCCAAAGTACTGGAGTTTCAGCTTCAGCATCATTCCCTCCAAAGAAATCCCAGGGCTGATCTCCTTCAGAATGGACTGGTTGGCTCTCCTTGCAGTCCAAGGGACTCTCAAGAGTCTTCTCCAACACCACAGTTCAAAAGCATCAATTCTTCGGCGCTCAGCCTTCTTCACAGTCCAACTCTCACATCCATACATGACCACAGGAAAAACCATAGTCTTGACTAGACAGACCTTCATTGGCAAAGTAACGTCTCTGCTTTTCAACATGCTATCTAGGTTGGTCATAACTTTTCTTCCAAGGAGTAAGCGTCTTTTAATCTCATGCTGCAGTCACCATCTGAAGTGATTTTGGAGCCCCCCAAAATAAAGTCTGAGCCCCCAAAAATAAAGTCTGAGCCTCCCAAAATAAACACTGTTTCCACTCTTTCCCCATCTATTTCCCATGGAGTGATGGGACCAAATGCCATGATCTTCGTTTTCTGAATGTTGAGCTTTAAGCCAACTTTTTCACTCTCCTCTTTCACTTTCATCAAGAGGCTTTTTAGTTCCTCTTCACTTTCTTCCATAAGGGTGGTGTCATCTGCATATCTGAGGTTATTGACATTTCTCCCGGCAATCTTGATTCCAGCTTGTGCTTCTTCCAGTCCAGTGTTTCTCATGATGTACTCTGTATATAAGTTAAATAAGCAGGGTGACAATATACAGCCTTGACGTACTCCTTTTCCTATTTGGAACCAGTCTGTTGTTCCATGTCCAGTTCTAACTGTTGCCTCCTGACCTGCATACAGGTTTCTCATGAGGCAGGTCAGGTGCTCTGGTATTCCCATCTCTTTCAGAATTTTCCACAGTTTCTTGTGATCCACACAGTCAAAGGCTTTGGCATAGTCAATAAAGCAGAAATAGATGTTTTTCTGGAACTCTCTTGCTTTTTCCATGATCCAGCGGATGTTGGCAATTTGATCTCTAGTTCCTTTGCCTTTTCTAAAACCAGCTTGAACATCTGGAAGTTCACAGTTCACGTATTGTCCCCTTAGCCTGGTGTATAAAAAAGTCACAGACTTGGATGAGAAGAGGATTGTGGGAGAGGCTGATCCATGCCTGGGCACATCAAAGATACTCCAGAAGTGCAGGCTGGAGGTGCGGGGACATGAGGATTTGGGAGCTAGCTTCTTTTCTAAAAGGCCTTGAAGCTAAGAACCTGAGTACCAGGATCAAGGACAACAGCATCTTAGGCTACATGCAAGTCAAAAGAAATCCAGGCTAGTGGTTAAGAATTTGCCTGCCAATGCAGGGGAACAGGTTCGATCCCTGGTCCAGGAGGATTGTCCATGAGGCAGAGCAGCTGGGCCTGTGCGCCAGAACCACTGAGCCCATGTGCCTAGAACCTGTGCCCTGCAAGAGAAGCCAGCATGGTAAGAGGCCCACGCATCGCAAGGAAGAGGAGCCCCCACTCACAACTTCACAACTATTAGAGAAAAGCCCCCACACAGCCAAAAATAATAAATAAGTAAATCTTAAAAAATAAAGGAATTCAGTAGGCAAAGAAAAGCCTTCGGGGAATTTTTTTTTTTTTTTTTTTTTTAGCCTCCCCAACCCGCTTTGGCTGAGTGATAGCAGAAGTCCTGACTTCCCCCTGCAGACTTCGAAACAAAGCATTCCATCCGGTGGGCATCAAGTTGGTTGTTGAAAAGGCACGACTTCCTGCCTGTCAGAGCAACATCTGAACGTCGGCATGTGAAGGTCAGGCAGCCGGCGACAGGCAAACTCTTGGCTTGGATGTTCATACAGTAAACAGACACATTATCCTCCACGACTCAGCTCTTTTGGACAACTGCTGCCCCTCTGGGATCCTGGGAGGTGGAATTCTGCCTTTTCACTCGAGTCCTGGCTGTGATCATAAAGGACAGCTTTTAACCCTTTTTAACTAAAAGAATGGTGAGTGAAGAAAGGAAACAAATGACTGCGGGTGGCAAGCCGTGGTCTTCATTTCAAGAAGTGTTCGGTTAGAGCGCTCCCCGGTGCTTCTGGCCTTGAACACTATTTCCCAGCCACGCTGTAAGTCTACTTTGGCCGTAAAGGGGATGGGACCTTCAATTTAATGCTGTTCAACAAGGAAAAGATCTCTTCCCAAAGTGTTCCCTATCCCTGATCATCCGGTAATCCAGCTTTTAGGATACATGTTAATGTGCTCATAGGGCCTTCCTAGGAGGTTAACTCAAATCTCAGCCATGTTACCTACCACTTTCTCACTGCTTTCTTTAGAAAAAAAGAGAGACATCCACCTGCTTACGCTACCAGATACTCTGGAACATGGGAGAGAACATGGATTCCAGTCAGAGAGGCTGGAGTTGAAGTCCTGGTTCTACCACTAACTCTACAACTTTGAGCGAGTTAGTTGATGCCAGTCTCAGTTTCCTCATCCATAAAATGGGAATAACAATAGCTTTACCACAAAGGGTTTTGTAAAGATTAAACGAAATAATCTGGGACTTCGCTGGTGGTCCAGTGGCTCAGACTCTGCAGTCCCAGTGCCAGGGGCCTGGGTTTGGTCCCTCGTCAGGAAACTAGATCCCAGTGCCACAACTAAGACCCCGTGCAGACAAATATTTAAATAAATGCTTTTTTTAAAAAATGTTTTAAATTTTAAAAATCCATGTAAACTTCTTAGCACAGGGCCGGCACACGGCAAAAGCTTTACAAAAATACAGCCACCACTCACTGAATATTTACCACGTGCTCTCCAAATACTTTTCTTATGCTACATCACTGAAGGCTCTCAACAGTCCTGGGAGGTGTCTATTATTATTATCACCATCTTACAGGTGAGGACTCTGAGACCCAGGGAGGAGAAGTCTGTTGACAAGTCATACAGATACTAAGGGGTGGAGCCAGCACTCACACACAAGCAGGTCAATTCCAGACCCTCTGCTCTTAATCCCCTCATGATACTGCTTCCCAATACGTGGTACTGCTATTATAAGAGTTTCCAAATCTCTGAGATCCAAAAAGGGAATTGGTAATACTGGGATTTCCAAGTCCTTCTTTCCGCATTTAGCAAATGCACAGCGAGTTTATGGATTTCAAGCAGTGACCCCTCCTTCTGGCTACTGCCAAGGCTAAAGGCCCATTCCCCTTGCTCTAAGGTCAAGTAGCCAAGCAAGGAGAGTATGGAACCCTAGTCCTTTGAATGAGTGCCTCACTATTGTGTTGGTCTGGAAAAAGACAGGACTTCACACAGCAAATGATGAAGTTCTGCGGTTTCTCTTAGCAGTTTGCAAGCTACTTTTGCACACACACTTGTGTTCTCATTTAACCATTACAGTTGTACCCTTTTAACAGGTAAGGTCATCTCCTTTGGCCAAGGTCATAGATTAAGTAGGAGAGCCAGGAGGGCAGCCCCATTCTGATCCTTAGACCAATATTCTTCTGTTACTATGGTCTCAGCATCCGGACTTTCAGTAATTCTTCTCACTGAGGCACACTCAAGTTGGAAAGGCGTTGCTCCTCACCACTTCACAGAATGCTCAGCTCAAGGAGGGACCACACCTTCACTGGAGGCTCAAGGTGTCCAGTGACTATACACAGCTACAGAGCAGCTTTTTCAAGTTGAACCAGAAATGAGAAGGCTTAAAGGCTGTCCTGTGTGTATAGGGATATGACAGCTCTCGCAGCATGGAAGTGATTACAATGGGAAAGGGAGACAGCATCACTCATATAAGTGAAGGACATTTTTCTTTTTTTCAAAAATATTTATTTGTTTGTTTGGCTGTACCAGGTCTTAGCTGCAGCATTTGGGATCTTCAATCTTTGTTGCAGTATGCGGGTTCTTTAGCTGCAACATGCAGGATCTAGGTCCCTGACCAGGAGCAAACCCAGGCCCCCTGCCTTGGGAACACAAGGTCTTAGCCACTGGGCCACCAGGAATGGTTTTCTTAAACCCTGTTCTTTTCTCCAATGCTGTCTTCTTTTCTATCAACTGGCAGCCATGATGAAGATACAAATCTTATTTAATGAGGATAAGTTGTTTGAAATGACCCTAAACTATATCCAGGCCAATCAAGAAACCAATCCTTGGGCAGGTTACTCAGTAAGTATCTCCCACCGAAAGGGAGGCCCACGCCGCAAGACAAAACTGACATAGCTGGAAGGGGTAGCAGCCAAAGGCCACATGGAAATGGATCTGGTCTCACCCAAGAGATACCTGGAGTCAAGAGAGACCCGGGTTTCTGTACAGCCATTGAGAGGACAGAGCTTGCACAAAAAAAACTCTGGGACCAATACCAAACAAGGAAAATGGTTGACAGCAGGAGGCCAGGACGTGACCCCTTTCCTGATGCTGCCCCACCTGGATCCATGGAGCCTGACTTAACTGAAAGCGTCTGCCCTGTGCCCAGGGGCCCCTGGTGTCTCCTCTATGGCAGCACTTAGCCCACTGTGGGACCACTGTTCTCCTACTAGACCAGAAGTCTCTTGGCAATTGGAACTGTATGATACGGAGCTTTGTATCTGTATTCAGTGCGTCGCTCAATGTTTGCATGTAGTGTGGATCATATAAGTTTGTAAAATGAAAAAAAAATGACAAATCCCTTGAGAATCCTGTGAGAGCTGAAGTCAGAGGAAAAGAGGAAGCCCAGAACATGAGAAATAAAAGTGGTTATTTCTGACTTACCCTATACTCAAGAAAGCAAGAATCTTCTTTTTAATGTGGCTACCTACTTGTATCCAGGTAAAGTATAAGTTCACTCCTTTCTCCAACAAGAGTTCCTTTCATTCGCTGTGTTATCAGGCTGAGTTACTGACATCCATAACTTTCCTTATCTCTGTCCCTAGATCCCTAGAGGCCAACCTTACCTGGTTTGAAAATCTATCTGATAAACTCTTCTCCTCGAGGGCCCTCTCAAAAGTGACACCATGAGACACATGACTATCGGTCCCAGCAAGTTCAGTCCTCTCTTGCCAGTTTCAAACACAGAAAAGACGTCTTTAATGGTCAGCTTCCAAAGTTTTGACGCAGAAGAGCACAGTGTCAAGAACACGGGAACAAAACAAAGCTAGTTACTGGCCACTGGACCTGGGCATGTTATTTAATTTCTACCTTAGCTTTTCATCTGGAAAACTGGGATAAGAGCCCCTACCTCCCACGGGTGTTAGGAGAATTGAATTAGTTAATTCATAAAAAGCCCTTAGCATATACTAAGCTCTCAATAAATGACAGCGCCTACTTTTACTATTACAGAATCTGACTCACTCAGCCTGTCTTATCCAGCCACCCCTTGATTAAGCCCTGATATTTCAGGGCTTGAGACGTCTACAAACTCGACTGTCTGCCAAGCAGCAGTGCTGCTCCCGTGTGTTAAGTTGGCGGCATAAGCGGCCTCAGGAAGAGACGGGCGAGAGTCCTGTGATCACAGTCCCGCTTTACGGCCCTTTTCTGGGGGAGCTTGAAGTACATGGCATTTTCTATCCTTACCTAATCTGTCATCAACCAATTCCTAGGAGGCAAGCATAGAAAAGAGCATTTAGAACCTAAATTTCAGAGCAATTAGTTTCCAGAGGATTAGTTTGCTTTTTTGTGAAATGGGGGTGGTGGTAACACCTATTTCATAGGGTTGATAGGAGGTTTAAATGAAATAATGCATACAAAGTACATCATAGCAGCTATTATTTTGTTGCTGTTGCTGTTAATACCACCATCTTCATCTGTGTCTTCTCTCTCAAGCCAGTAATGTGGCTGTGTCTCCATACAGGTCCGCAGAGGTCTCCTCACCCCGCCCAGGAGCTCAGTCAACAAGACTCCACAAATCCAGCAGGGCTTGGAGGCGGCTGTGCTCACTGAGAGGCTGCTCAGAATATTGCTCTCCCCTCCCCCTACATCTCAAAACCCAAGGCCCACAGGATAACACATGGCTTCAAAGAGCAACAAACCACATCTCCTGGGAGCTTTTTAAAGCCTCCCTCCATCAGAAAAAAAAAGCACCGGATAGGTAATTCTTTACGCATTGGGATTCTCTGAGAAGACTGAAAACAGAGAGAAGTCAATCTGAGATAAAATAGAGACCAGTCTCGAGCAGGGTCTTCTGGTTTAGCTTATATATAAAAGAGTCTGTTCTAAGAGCCAGTGTGGATTAGAGGGTTAACACCTCAGGCTCTGGGTTCAAATCCTGGGGCAGTTACTCACTAGCTGTGTGACAGCAAATGGCCCAAGCCTTACCTTCCCATCTATAAGACAGGAATCTAACAGAATCTTCCTAGTAAGGATACGGTGAGGAGTAAATGTGATAAAACATGCTAACACTTATCACAGCGCCAGCAATACAGAAGAGACTCACCAGGGTTAACTGCCCCAGAAGCCCATTTGTCATTTTTGGACTACATGTCCCAACTTGCTATGCAAAAATGGTCACCAGAGATCACTCCCAGAGGAGCAGAAATTCTCATTTGGGGGAGGTATATTTTAAAGCCATTCACTTTTTTTGCTTCTCTGAGCCTGTGGTTGAAATATCTTGTTTAAACAGCAGGTAAGTGTGGGGTTGGGCGGGGGGTGGTGGTGGAGTGGAAAGACAAGGAAACTCCCCTTTCTTATTTGCTTTCTTGCTGTTGTTTAGTTGCTAAGTTGTGTCCGACTCTTTTGCGACCCCAAGGGCTGACAGTCTGCCAGGCTCCTCTGTCCACGGGATTTTCCTGGCAAGCATACTGGAGTGGGTTGCCATTTCCTTCTCCAGGGGATCTTCCCAATTCAGGGATTGAACCCACATCTCCTGCTTGGCAGGCAGATTCCTTACCATTCAGCCTCCTGGGAAGCCCTTATTTGCTAGATGTATGGCTGTTAGAACCCAGCATCTGTATTTGATTTCCAGCAGGCAATAGTCAACCCAACAGAGAAACTATCTCTTGTCCTCATCCAGGCCATGGTGACAGTCAGCTCCCCAGGCTGGGGCCATGGAGGGGGCTATTTGGAGCGTTTCCCCTACCCCCTGCCCTGCAGGCTGGGCAGGAAGTGGAGCAATTGAGTGAGGAGAGATCACCGGAGCTCCTTCCAACCTCGAAACGTCTTTATTTCACTGCTAATCAGGTGTCTCTCTACCCTGTACCTGCCCGGCCCTTCACCCAGATGAGAGGGGGTAGGAGACCCTCTCCCCCACCAAAAGGCTCTAGGGCCAGGAGCTTCCCCAGCCCCAGAAAACCTCCAGTGATAAATTATGTAGCTGCACCTTTGTGCTGCCTCTCCGCCAGATGGGAGGTTTGCTCCCAGGCTTTTGTTTCCGGCTTTGCTTGCAACTCCGATCCTCCCGGCTCTGCACAGAGGTGAGGGGGGAGCTCCGGTGGGCTGTGTCTGGGCTTGCAGCGAGTCCCCGGCGAGGCTTTCTTCAGCTGGGGCTCGGGCAGCGCCCTTCCCCTCCTCACTCAAACCTGAACGAGCAGGGAGCAGGGTGTCAGGGCAGCTGGTGGGCGATCCACTCAGCTGTGAGCGAGGATGGGAATGCCTACGTGCCGTGAAAGAATGAAGTTTGCTCGGAAGGGCGTAAAAGGTGCCCAAGGGCACCAAGGATGTTTGCTTCTTGCTAAATCAAAAATGCAGAACAGAAAATGGAGTCAAAGGACTGCCGGGAAAGCTAGAGAATCAGCTCTTTTGAACGGCTGCTCTTGGTTACGGTCAACTTTCCGCAGCCTCCCACCCCCCCAACCATCACATCAGTGGCACCAACTTAAATGGAAAAAACAAAGAGACCACAGGGGTCAAACTCGACGAGTGGAGAGGCTGGGGGCTGGGTTGTGGGCTTGAGACTCCAATCTATTCTCCTTGCATGCCAACAGGATTCCGGACTGAAGACAGTAGTCCTGAAGGAAGGCAGCCCCACAACGGCCCGGCCCCCAAATTGGGGCAATTACTACCTTATGAGCTCTGGGGCCTGTCCTTTCCCAGGCCAGTGGGAGGGAGAATCTGGAATTCTAAATGGTTGCAGCTCCAGGAGACCTCAGCCAGCACCTCTCACCCCGGGTCACAGCAACCTTAGGGCGAAAAGGCTGGCTGCAACCCCGACCACGGGGATGCTCTCAGAGGAAAGCCCCGCCTCCCAGGCTCTGACCCAGGGGAACTGAGGCAGAGTGAGCCCGCTAGACTCGCAGCAGAGCTCCACAGACTTCTTTTCCGAAGTGTGGATAGGAGAGAAATATGCTTAAGTTTCATTAGGTGTTCAAGGAGGGAAAGAAAGGACATGATCTTTAAAAAAAAAAAAAAAAAGACAGAGAGAGCAAAAACCAGCTTAAATGAATGAAGGGCTGAGCCTCCATTTTAGCACATGACGCTGTAGTTTAACTACTTGTTTGCCTGATTCCCATAGTCCAAAGGCGAAACTCATCTCTAATCCATTTCTTTAAGCATGCTAGCTAACAACCAACATTTATCTGTGGGACTCTGTGCTGAATGGTTTGAACATACTATTATCTCATTTAATTTTTACAGGATCCTTGCATGATAGTTTATTACTATTCCAGCCCCTTCCTTACAGATATGAACCCTGAAGTTCAAGGTGATCAAGTGTTTTATACAGGATCACCGAGACGTGGTGAAGCCAAGGTTCAAACTGCCTGCACTTCTAGATCATGGAGCTGTGCATGCAGGGATTAGATTAGCACTTGACAGACGTGTATCCGGGGAATGAATGAACAAATGAATGGGTGCAGAGCCCAGTTCAGGGAATGCTCCTGAGTGTGCTGGGGAGAAAGAACCTGACCCTGTCTGCTCGAAGCTGGAAGGAGAGTGGCAAGCACAGGCATTCACCAGAGCTATTTATAGGGCCAAACCCTGGCTC
This sequence comes from Oryx dammah, assembly GCF_014754425.2. Taxonomy (NCBI): domain Eukaryota; kingdom Metazoa; phylum Chordata; class Mammalia; order Artiodactyla; family Bovidae; genus Oryx; species Oryx dammah. The sequence goes on from NW_024070201.1 coordinate 74,411,392, forward strand.
TGCCAGCCAACCAGTCAGCATGAAGTCTTTCCTGGGACGCTGAATCCCACCAGGCTGAGAAAGGGAGAAAGGTTTCCAATACTGAAGATGAGATGGTAATCCAGACACAGTCTGGGGCCAGATGTCCCATGTCCAGGCAACTGTGACAAAACTCGTAGCTCAACTGTGTCAAGGAATGTAGAGACCGTGGCTGGAACAGGCTAACGGACCTGGTTGGTCACGGGCATGGAACGGTCACGAAATTATGAGATGTGTCCAAACACAAAAAAGACAAGACTACTTCTTAAAGTAGTCTCCAAAATTCTGCCCCTGTTTTGGAAGCCCCTAGGATTGACCCTCCCTTCAAAGGAGAAGCAACATAGCCAGCCTCTCCCATCTTCCTTCTTTTTAGGGATCAAGATTAGCAGTCAACCCGTAGAAAGAATGAGAAAGGCCAGTAAAACATCCTGTCCTCTGTAATGTCCTGTGTTCTCCGCTGGCCCAGAAGATGGGCAAGTCCAGTGTGCTCAGTATCAGACAAGGCCTTACTCAGTTCCCTTGCACCTGTCATTCTTAATATCATGTGCCAGTCCCAAAGATGTTATCTGATACTCAGCAGGGTACAGAAGAGGAAATCCAAAATCAGTGACAAGCCAGGCATCTTTCACAAGTCCAGTAAGATCAGGGACAAGGTCAACAGAGTACTGTGACAACACCAGATGGAAAGGAGACCAGTCTCAGCTCCACTCTTTGTCACTCAGCCTCACAAATAACCCTCTATGTACCAAAGCTTACCTGGAAGACATCTCCAAGACAAACAGGGTTTCCACTCTTCAAATGGTGGTGGATTGTTCGAGGCCTCACCTCAACCCTCAACAGGAAGATTCCCAGGGCTATTACCAGTCATCAAGTTTCCATCCAAAAATCTTTAGGAGTATTACACAGGTTCAGGCCAATCCCACAGGCTCTAGGAAAAGTCCCAAGTACTAGCAGCATCCAAATACATGCCTTGAATTTTAGTGTCTTGAATTCATTCCTAGTTGAGGTCAGATCTGTCTAATGGATCGACTATGACACACTGACTTCTCCTTGAGCCCCTGGAACATAGGTATTTTTGGTTGAGTGACTGTTCAGTCTCACTGGTGAACCATGAATCTGTCCCTTCCAAGCCTCCGAGGATGGCTCAGCAGCAGGCTAGGCAAAGTTTAGATCCTGGTGCCACTGAGGGTCCTTGGGCACATATACAGAGAGACTCCCATGCCTTTAAGTTTCCATTAAATATCTTGACCTTGAAAAGAACCCAAAGAGTGACCAAGAGCCCTCCTATCCTTCTTCTGTGATGCACAGAATATACACAACTTTCTACCCCGGCTCTCAGTGCAGATGTAGGGTATGCAGTTTTGACAGCTCTGGAGCGATAAAATCCTCTTGGCCAGTCTCCGCCGGGAACCTTCCAGCTCCCCTCTCCCCAGGGCAGAAGGCGACAATCTCCTCTCTGGCTTTGTTGGTATCCGTTTTAGCGTGACCCCCCCCCCACCCCCCCCCCACACCCCCGCCTTTTCTTTTTCCTTCAGTGCCATGCCATTTCCCTTGATCTTTTTCAAAACTTCCTCCAGGGGGCAGGGAGGAAAGCTCCCTCCTCTTGCCTCGCAGCCGAAGGGGAAAAGCCCCCAAAAAGCATAGCTGTCCCTTTAAGGGGCCCATGTGGTGGGAAGAGCAGCTACATTCCTACCCTAGTAGGGCCGCTGTCCCAACACGCCAAAGAGGCTACAAATAACCTTCGAGGAGAGAACCCCGGAGGGGGAGAGGACAGTCCAGAGAGGAACGTGGTGGCCGCGCTGCTACTCCAGGAAGAAGAGTTAAGCGCTCGGTGGGCATGGAAAAAGTCACTGAAAACCCACTGGTTGTCTAAATAACAGGCAGAGAACTCCGTTTTGGATTTGGGAGGTAAACCAATCTTTAAAACAAGTGTTCAGGCATCTCCACGCCCTGCCAGGCAAGTTCCGAAATCCGCACTATTTCCGCACGCGCTCCCTTTACGTTGAAGAAAGAATCGGCCAGGAGGCCGTGGTCTCCAGTCCCCATCGCTCTCAACCCCGTCCAGCGCCTCATCCCGGCGGCCGCGGGGGGAGAATGGGAAGACTCAAATTCCACCACCACCGGCCCCCCACCCCCTACACCTCGGTTGAACAGAGGTGGGTGAATAGGGTTGGGGTTCAAAGATCAAAGTTCTTTGATCTTCGGGCACCAACTAGAGGCAGCTGCTAAATCACGGGGTGCACCCACGATTGTAGCCGGCTGCCGAGAAACAGATTCCACCGGGGCCGTCATCGCACACAACAGTTGCGTTCGGGCACCAAACAAGTTATTAATAAGGAGCAGATGAAGCAGCGGTCCCCTTGCCACCCGTCCAGCTCCTCCGAGGGCCACCGCGCGGGCCGGGGGTGGGGTGGGGGGCTGCCTGGTGAGGTTCGGCGACACCCGCCCCCCTGTCCCAGCAAGGGCGGATCTGCGGGAGCCTTCCAGCAGTTTCTTCCCTCTGTCCCTCCTCTGCCCCCTTTTCCAACCCTGTTTCCCCCTCCCCCTCCTCCGGGAAGGATCCAGGGCAAGAAAGTGATTGGTTACAGCCAGGAGAGGGAACCCAAAACACCGCTAAGCGGGGATGCTGCGAGCGAGCAGTGGCCAAGGACCCTCGGCGGGAGCGTGGTCCGGAGTGCGGGCAGCTGCTCCTCGAATCGGGAGGAATCCCCTGAGCTCAAGTATTCAGATTCCACTGGAGCCTCTCTTCGCAATCCTCCTGAGACCTCCCTCCACCCCGGACCCTGGAAGGAAGACTATTTACAATTTGTGCTTTAGCGACCATCCTTCCCCGCCTCCCTTTCTTCGCACACATTCATTCGCACCAAGGACACAGAGACCGTGGGTCAACCCGAAACGGGAAGCGCCCCAGCTCTTCAAAGAGCAGCAAGGGAAGGAGGGGGCGAACGCCTTGGATCTCCCCCCGACGCCCCCACACACACACCCTCCACCCAGCCTGGCCCAGACCCGAGCCCGGGGAGCTCCTCGGTCGCCGCTGCCCCATCTCGGGCTGGAGGAGTCGGGGGCGGGGGGGTGGAGAGCTCCCGGTCCCCTTCCCCGGCACACGATCTCCGGGCGAACTGCTTGGAGTGAGAGGGCGAGGGGCTCTCAGGCCCCAGCCCGCGCCGTTCAGCTTTCGGAAGGTTGAGTCCTGCAGCGGCCGGAGCCCGGGGACAAACTTTCCCGGCTGGCGGGTGCGCGCGAGCGCGGCGGCGCCGCTTACCGTGTGCGCAGAGCAGGGCGCCAAGCAGCAGCGCGCCGCACGGCCGCCTCATGGTGCCGCCGCCGGCGCTCCCTGCCGGCCCGGGGGTCCCGCCGGCTTCCGCGGGACGGCGCGCCGGAGGGTATCGGCGGAGGCTCCCCGCTCAGGGGCCGCGTCCCGGTCCACGGCTGCGGGCGCGCCCCGCCGGTCGCCTCCGGCTTGCTGCTGCCTCCAGTGCGGGCCGAGCCGAAGCCGCCCCGCCAGGGGACCGGGAGGGGGGTGTCCCGGGCCCTGCTGCCCCGCCCCCAGCGCCGCAGCCCCCGCCACCGCCACCGCGCCTGGTCCCGCCCCCCGCGCCGGCCCGGCCCCTTCCCGCCCTCGGCCCCCGCCTCCCGGTCCCCGGACCCCACCCGCTGGCGCCTCCAGCGCTGGCCCAGTTCCTCTGCAAGCCACCCCCACATTCCTAGCCCTCGAGAGAGCCCCCCCACCCACCCCACGCACTGTCCCCGTTACTACTGCTCGGATGTCCTTAACTTACAAAGAAAAAAAAAGGTGTCATCGTAGCGGCAACTCTCGGATCCCCGCTCACTCTGGTTCTGGGCCAGAGTGGTGCACCCAAGCTGACCCGAGTCGCCTGGACGTGACCCCGGCCCCACTACGGGCCCCGAGTCCAGACTTTATTGATGTCTCAGGATACGCAAGGCTTGCTAATGCATAATCCTCTCGGGCTTCACGGACATCAAACAAGGGCCATCAGGGGGCCTGGAGCGCTGCATCTTCACTAGCGTTCTCACTGTCAAAATTCCTTTTCTGAGATTTTTCTCCGCCCCCGCCCTCCCCCCGCCACCCGGGCCCCCAGTCTAGGCAGCGTTGTTCGAGGGCTAAAGAATTCCACGACCTCCCCTTTTCATGTACTCATTTCCTGAGGTGGTTGTCTGGGTCCTGTCGCCCCAGCTCAGACGTCCAGAATCGGCCCAGACGTAGTTCCTCCTCGCTGTCTTTGTAAATCAGCGTGGTTAGCCTCTTCACCTTCTTTGACTTTCTGATCCTGGCAAGGAAGGAAGGGGATAAGGAAGTTAAGTCTTTACTTGCAGTGGTATCCTCTCAGAGACCTCAGCCTCCTCCCAGCTCCAGTCTCTAGAGCCTTCTAGCAATATTTAACTTTGGGGTTAGTATATAAAGTTGTAAATTTCTCTCGTCTTGGCTTTGTGGCCTGTGCCTCTCTCTAGCATATATTAATAATATGGATTAATTTTGTTACCACCTTCCACTTTCTAGGTTGAATCTTGTCCAGCTTCTTTTGTCCAAGTCCCTGACTTCCTTCGGTTCAGTTCAGTTGCTCAGTCATGTCTGACTCTTTGCGACCCCATAGAATGCAGCACACAAGGCCTACTTGTCCATCACCAACTGCCAGAGCTTACTTAAACTCATGTCCATTGGGTCAGTGATGCCATCCAACTCATCCTCTGTGTCCCCTTCTCCTCCTGCCTTCATTCTTTCCTAGCATCAGGGTCTTTCCCAGTGAATCAGTTCTTTGCATCAGGTGGCCAAAGTATTGGAGCTTCCTTCCATTTTTCTATCCAAGCTAGTATGCCAGCAGTTTCTGCCTTTGGATCATTAGCGATTTTCTTAAACCACTTTCCTCTCACTAGTAAATAGAGTCAGGAAGCCCCAAATGCCCCATGTTAGCCGAAGGGAAAGTAATTTGGTACAGTGCAAAGAGATTAGGAGATTTCTCCAATGGATTGGTCACCATTTCATCCTTGCTTGTCTGCAATTTTTCAGAGGCTTTCACTTCAAATTATCATCTTTGACCAAAGCTAACATTAAGTTCGCAATAGCAAGAAAGAAATCCGGTATTCACTACTTCTTAGCCAATATTTCTCTATTCTGTTTTGCCTGAAATTTTTACACAGATGAAATGTGGTTGAACTAACATCACCATGGTAACTAACACGGAGGCATTTTCTGTGTGTAGTTCTTCTTGCTGTCTGATGGCGGCAGTCGAGTCAGATCAGGTTTACTTGATCTTACTGCTGGGAAAACAGTCAACCTTTAAGACCTGTGTCATCTTAGCCTAAAATCCAAGGAGAAAAAAGTGAAAAGTAGAGGCTGATTCTCAAACCCCCTCCCCACAACATTTTTGATGCAGCTTTCATTGGTCTCAGGGTTTCAGTATATGTTGCTTATGAAGGCTTGCTTTTTGACCTATTGAGGAAGACCTCGTGAGTCTGGGGGCCATATGTTTTTCCCCCACATGAAAACTGAGGACATGTGCTATAATGAATACATTTGTCCCCAAAAATCCGGAACAGGCGGTCACCATACTTTCAGTGTCAGGGGATTAAGAATTTATAAACAGTTTCCACTCTGTATTAAAAAGACAGGTTCCTTTCCAGAAGGCATGGTTTGTGTTGTTTTTCTGGGGTTGAAGAGGAGCAGGGAGGCTGGCTGTCCCCCTCTGACTCAGGCTCAGGAGACTGCATTTTCTGCGTGCCTTCCCAGTCCGCCTCCTCCATGGTTCGGCACAGTCCTGGTGTACAGGGCCGTCCCCGGCTGCTGTGAGTCACTGGGAATATCAATGGGTAGAAACGAACTTGGTGCATGGTCCCTGGCTGGGTCACCCCCTAGGGTGAGTTAAGTCTTGGCTGTCAGAAACTGCTCTTGTGCCAGGAGGGCTAAGCCATATTTATTTTTACCAGGCCTCTAAGACTTTCTTGTTTGTAGTGAGAGATCCTGAAAAGCATGCCAGAATGGGCTGCTTGTCTCCCTTTTATTGTCCTCTGGGACATGCCCCTGGGAAAGTTGTAGGGGATTGCCAATTCCAGAGGGGGTCTCAGAGGCATTGGTTTCCTCAGAAACATCACCCCTATTTCCTTCATCCTTCTAGGACGGACCAGGGGACTGCATTTCAAAGATCACAATATTGCCTTGAATTAGACCATCACTATATGGCCTTTTCAAAGGACACACAGGAAGTGGTACAGAAACAAAATAGAAATGGGCATTATTTTGATCCATTTGGGTTGGAAGAATCCTCCTCTAACCCATGCATCATTCGACAACCTGAATTCTAAAAGTAATTCTTCTAAGAGAGTAAAAGGCTTGACACTTCACACTTTAAACCAGTGATTCTCAATCAAGGAATGATTTTTGCCAACATGGGGCAATACCTGATGACATTTTGGGGAGCAAGTATTATTGGTGAATAATGAACAGAAATCAATAGGCAAGATATCTCTCCCCACAACAAATAATTATCCAGCCCAGAATGTTAATAGTTCTGAGGTTGAGAAACCTTGGTTAAAAAAATTAAGAACATAAATCTGCAAAAAACTGCTCCATCGCTGGAATCACATTCTTGTGTGAATGGAGGAGGGAGACCTTAAAGCTATAAAATGGAAAACAAGAGAAAGTACAACTAAAGGAGCTGAAGAGTCCATACCTATCTGTCCAGGGTTGGCTATTACTAGTATTGACTCACCTAGTGGGAGTATTTATTATGAATATCTTATGTCCCAGGCACTGTAGAAGCAATGGTAACTAGATATATTGCATCCCTGGAACTTAAAGTCTAAGGTGGGGAGGCTACAAGTATACAGAGGCATTAAAAGAATAATCTCACGAATGAATTTAAAACTATAAATGCTATGGGTATTCGAGGAAATGGACAGAGCCTGTTTAGATTTGGGGGTTCAGGGAAGGCTTGTCAGAGGCACTAACGCTCATGCTGAGTAAGATTCACAAGACCAAGAGTGGATAGGGTGGGTCTTCTAGGCAGAAGGAACAGTATGTACAAAGGCCCTGAGCCAGGAAAGAGTCTGTAGGGTTTACAGAAATATATCAGTAACTTTTTAGCAATGGGTATGCTTCTATCTGGGCTTCCCTGGTAACTCAGCAGCAATGAATCTGCCTATAATGCAGGAGACCCGGATTCGATCCCTGGGTGGGAAAGATCCCCTGCAGGAGGGCTTGGCAACCCATTCCAGTATTCTTGCCTAGAGAATCTCCCATGGACAGAGGAGCCTGACGGGCTACAGTCCATGGGGTCCCGAAAGAGTTGAACATGACTGCGCAACTAAACGGCAACAGCAAATGCTTTTATCTAGGTTCAGGGAGCTACTACTAGAGACCAGAAGAGAAGAGGCATAAAGAAACAGTCCAGTTTGTATTTCTAGGCTTTCTTTAATTCCAGATGCTCCACCAAACCCTTTCTAGCACCAACACTTTTCACATTCCAGGTCAACAGTAGTATTTGAGTCAGGATCTGAGTACCATGACTGATACAGTTCCCTGGTGTAACTTGGGGCACATCCTGAAAAATGGGACTTCCTAGCACATTAAAAAAAAATCTCCTGAAAGCTTGATGGTCACATACCTGATACATATAAGTAGAGCTTTTGCAGCAAACGCCTCAGTACATCTTGCTAATTTCAGCGGCAAAGTTGAATTTAGAATGGTGGATAAACAAATGGACCAATGAATAAATACTCATTGGTAACAACCGTGACTCAAACATCTCTGTAAATGGTCTGTTTCACACAGGCCCCCTTCTAATTCATTTTCTACACAGCAGCACAGTGACTTCCTAAAAAACAAATCAGATCATATTATTACTAGGCTAAAAACCTTCCCATGCTTCCTACTCAGAATAATGGCTGTACTCAGAATAACGGCTCCACTCAGAATAACGGCTGTACTTCTCACATGTTCTTTGAGGTCCTTCATGAGCTGCCCCCACTTAATTCTGTGACCACCTTTCCACTCGTTCATTCTGCGCTAGGCACACTGGCTTTCTTTCAGCTCTGCAACACACTACCATTTCTCACAACTTTTGCACAAACCATCTCCTCTACTTAGAATATTGTTTCCCCAGACCCTTCTGTGGCTACTCTCAGCTCAGTGTCATAGCCTCAGAGCTTACCACCCTGCATGTGCCTTGTCCTTACTCATTGCCTTTACTCTGTTTTATATCGGAGATTGAATAAGAATTCATGGAGATGGTGCCATTTTGCCAAAGTCTTACAGGATGTGTAAGAGTTTGCATGGGTGCAAGCTCCGTCTCTTCATTCATGTCCAACTCTTTGTGACCCCATAGGCTGTAGTCCACCAGGCTTCTCTGCCCATGGGAATCCCCAAGTAACAATACTAGAATGGGTTCCCATGCCCTTCTCCAGGGGATCTTCCCCCTTTTCCCACCACCCCCGCCAGGGGTTGAACCCGAGTCTCCTGCATTACAGGTGGATTTTTTTTACTGCTGAGCCACCAGGGAAGTGTTATGTACAAGTTTACTAGGCAGAAAATGTGGAAGAGGTACATTCTAGGTGGAGAGAAGAGCTTATCCCAAAGCAAGAGGGTGTGAATGAGCTCAGTAGGTTTGGGAATAGTGAGTGGGAAGGAAGGTATGGCAAGAGAATTACGTGTGTATGAAAGAGTGAATGGCATAGTGGCTGGAAAGCTAGATTGGAGCCAGACTGTGAAGGAATATATATGTCTGCATGTTAAGGAATTTTGCTTCATCCTAGTAACGGTGAGTCAGCAGTATTTTCAAAGTAAGGAAGTAACATGGTCAAATTTCAATTTTAGAACAATAAACTCTGTGACAATATAGAAGATGACTTGGGGGAGAAAAAAATAGACACCAACTGCAGCTTTTTGTCCTGAGATTCTAAACTTTGGGAACTTCCAGTTCATATCCTGAGTTTATTTAGTGATTCCTAGTAGATTCCATCCTCCTAAACTAGTTCTCTTGTCTATAGGCAGCATCATCTCTACACCTGTTGTTGAGTTAGTTGCTTTTTTTCTGGGTATTTCTTAAGCTATGATGATCTGTCACACATAGTATTTAGGTGTAGGGAGGAGATGCCAATGCTGTCTGATTGATTTTTAATCTTCTCAATGATGCCTTGCCATTTGCTGGCCTCTTTATTTAATGAATTTGTTTCAAGAATTGGTTCCTGTGAGGCAATCATAAGTCCTATGGATTGGATGGCCTTCATTTACTAGACTTTTAATCTAAAGTAGGGGGGAAAGTCTGTTTAATACGCACTGTGCATGGTTCTGGAAATTGAAAGATGAATGAAGACTGTCTCTGACTTCCAGGAACTCACAACTTAGGATAATTCAAATCGTGGTGTTTTTTTTTAATGACATAAATTTTAAAGTCTACTTTTTCTAATATATTGTTTACATTTTGTTTCCAGTCCTTAGCTACATGCATAACCTGTGAAATTAACATTTATAAAACACTCCACCCCACAATAGCAGGATAAACATTCTTTTCAAAGTGCACCCACAACATCTACTGAGGCATATTTACTAAGGTAGTCCATATTCCAGATCGTAAAACAAGTCTCAATAAAGGCAAAAAGATTCAAGCCATATAAGATTTTATATCTGATCACAGAGGAATCAAACTAGAAATCAAGGAATTCCATGGTGGTCTAGTGGTTAGGACGCCATGCTTTCACTATACCAGACCACCTGACCTGCCTCTTAGAAACCTGTATGCAGGTCAGGAAGCAACAGTTAGAACTGGACATGGAACAACAGACTGGTTCCAAATAGGAAAAGGAGTACGTCAAGGCTGTATATTGTCACCCTGCTTATTTAACTTCTATGCAGAGTACATCATGAGAAACACTGGGCTGGAAGAAGCACAAGCTGGAATCAAGATTGCCGGGAGAAATCTCAATGACCTCAGATATGCAGATGACACCACCCTTAATGCAGAAAGTGAAGAGGAACTAAAAAGCCTCTTGATGAAAGTGAAAGAGGAGAGTGAAAAAGTTGGCTTAAAGCTCAACATTCAGAAAATGAAGATCATGGCATCTGGTCCCATCACTTCATGGGAAATAGACGGGGAAACAGTGGAAACAGTGTCAGACTTTATTTTTGGGGGCTCCAAAATCACTGCAGATGGTGATTGCAGCCATGAAATTAAAAGACGCTTACTCTTTGGAAGGAAAGTTATGACCAACCTAGATAGCCTATTAAAAAGCAGAGATATTACTTTGCCAGCAAAGGTCCGTCTAGTCAAGGCTATGGTTTTTCCAGTGGTCATGTATGGATGTGAGAGTTGGACTGTGAAGAAAGCTGAGCACCAAAGAATTGATGCTTTTGAACTGTGGTGCTGGAGAAGACTCTTGAGAGTCCCTTGGACTGCAAGGAGATCCAACCAGTCCATTCTAAAGGAGATCAGTCCTGGGTGTTCATTGGAAGGACTGATGCTAAAGCTGAAACTCCAATACTTTGGCCATCTCATGCAAAGAGTTGACTCACTGGAAAAGACCCTGATGCTGGGAGGGATTGGGGGCAGGAGGAGAAGGGGATGACAGAGGATGAGATGGCTGGATGGCATCACCGACTCGATGGACATGAGTTTTGGTGAACTCCGGGAGTTAGTGATGGACAGGGAGGCCTGGCGTGCTGCAGTTCATGGGGTTGCAAAGAGTCGGACATGACTGAGCGACTGAACTGAACTGAACTGAACTGGGGAACTAAGGTCCCACAGATTGCACAAAGAAACAAAAAATTAAACAAAACAGAAACACCTCTGGAAAACCCTCTGGTGTATGGAAATCCTGAATAATACGTTTCTATATAACCCATGGGACAAAGAAGAATTCCAAAGGGAAATTAGATAATGTTTTCTATTTTAATTCACAAACTTAAATGTTTAAAAGATACAAAATCACATTTTGGAAAATCGGAGCTCTCTTTGTGGGAAGATTTTTAACTAAAAATTCCATTTCTTTATAAATAGACAGGTATTCAAGTCATCTGTTTATTCTCGAGTGAAACTTGCTAGTTTGGATTTCAAGGAATTTTTCCATTTTACATAATTTATTAAATGAGTAACACTGTCCTACTATTCCCTAGTGAAAATGGCATAAATATTTATCAAGGTGCATACTCCAGGACAGAGGAACGCACGGCTAATTTTTGTGGGCTACCAAGAAGGGTCAAAAAAAATCTTCCTTTCTTTTAAATTACATGAAAGTATAATTTCCAACTCTTTTTGCAGCACAGAAAATATAAAATAACAAGAAGGTACAAGTCTGTAATTGTCTATGGGCTCCAGTTCAATTTAAGCCATGTCCTCTAAACCACTTTCTTGCGATGCATTAGTTTTCTTTAACTGACCAAGAATTTGTGACCGTTCTTTGCAAGTTCTCCCAAAGTTCTGGTCTGCTGATCTGGAGCAGTCTAAAATGATTTGTCTGTGAATAGTATTTTAAAGTAAACATATAAACCTCACGCAGTGGGCACCACACTCAGTTTTTGCTTTTCTCTTATGGAAGATAAGTCTTTGAAGAAGAGCCTAGTAGCTCAGCATGAATTTCGCGACCTGCATTTCTTAGTAGCTGCTTCGCCTTTAGCATCTTTCTGCTTGATGAGTTGATAAAAACTTGTCCTAGTTTCTTGAACCTGTTTTGTAGCAATAATTCAGACTGCGTTTTTCTTTCTTTCTATTGTTTCCTTGAGGTTTAAAACTATTTGGTACATTTACGTTTGCTTTCCTGTGGTTTTCAGTTCCAAGGAGGATTTTCTTCCCTATCCATCTTTCCACAGATCCTCTGCAGAGCCAGAGATGTCTGTTCATTTTCTCTTTATAATTAGAAATTATAATCTGTTAAATTGATGTCTCAACATATTGTCTCTCATGGGCATTTTTTCTATTGAGTTTGATGTTTCCATTCCTTATGCTGCAGTACTGACTGTCACATCTCAAGCCTCTCTATGTTTTGATCAATTTCATATCACTTGCTTATATTCAGGATTGTGGAGTTGATTTCTGATTTGTTGGTTTACCTTGATGATTATTTGTTTAGGTAAAAATTTCAGAAGTATGTAATAATAATTGGAAGAACCTGAAAAGCCCATCTAATTGAAGGCTGAGATGTTTTTTCTTTCTTTTTTTTAAACATTCAATAGGTTTACAGAAATACACTTGACTCTAACAATTCTTGTATATTTCTCCTTTTCTTAAGATCCAATTGTAAAGGTTTCACTAGAAAACTTCCTTTGCCACTGATGGGTTGCCAAAACATATTCATGTGATGTACAGCAAAAAAAGAAATCTAAAAGTAATGGCTGCTTTTGGGGAAAACAAACTCTCTATGAAGGGTCATCACTTCTGCTTAAAAACATTTTAAAGATTTTCAAGCCACTCAGTTATTGTTCATTTTCAGGTTGTTCGTATGCCTATTATAGATCATTTTAAGGATAAAGAAAAGTATAAAGAGGAAAAATGTAAGCAGTACTTCCACCACCATTTAAAGGCTACCTGCTATTTCTGTGCAACTTCAAAGTTTCTTGAAGGCTTAGCCTAGCGACCACCTGCCCTTTTCTAAGTCTTCTGCCTCAATAGACTGTTTAGGACATTAAGAGTGGAAGACCGACTTTAAATATAAGGGCCCTTAGGATTTTTATGGAAGGGATGGAGCTGTAGGAAAAACCTACAAATTGTTCCAGAGATGACATCTTGTTCTTATTTAGCTTTCTTTGAGTCATTAACAGTCGGGCGCCACTGGTGCTGAAACTTATCATTATTATAACCGCAAATGGGTTAATGCCCAAACAAAGCTATATTCTTGGGGCTGGTTCCCAGATCCACCGAACAGACCCCAAGAGCAGCACCCTCCAAATCCCAGGATAATGCCCCACAAATGAAGCGATGTCAAATGTTCAGCCTGGACTCAAAATTCTCTTCTTTTATCTGGGAGCTCACAGTTGCTGGCAGGGCAGAGCCAAGGGGAAAATAAATAAATAAACGTCAAGCCAACAAACCCTAAAAAAAGAGGCTATGTGGTTTAGCGGTCAGACCACTATCCTGGAGGTTGAGATTGCTACGATCCCAGTTCCAGCTCTCCCACTGACTGGCTGGATGATGCTAGACAAGTCATTTTCCTGACCAGGTCCTCGGTTTCCCTACTTAGAAAAGGGAGCACTACTTTAGAAAGTTTTTATGAGGATGAATGAAATGACCTGTAAATAGCTTCAGGTTGCTTGGAAATAAAATGAAATTGCAATCCTTAATAATTACCATCCTATTACTTAATTAATAATACAGTAAAAAGCCACAGGTGTTAGTTTTGAAAAAAAGTTATGAAACTCCCATACCCTCAAGGTGCATGGGGGGTGGGGCAGGGCGGTGGGAGTTAAGGGTGGAGGAAGAAGGCAAAATTTTTTCAAATCAAATTTGCAGAACTTCACATCAAATACCAAATTAGCAAATTTATTACCTCAAGATAATAAATGCTGTCCTGAGTTTGGCTTTGGCCCTTTTTCCTTACCACATCTAAACTCAGAGTGACTCACAGGAGCCTAGAAATGAGACATACACAATTTTAAGGGAAAGGGAGAATTAGGAGGTTTGAAGCTTCTGCTGGAGGAGGCTAAGAATAGACCCACTCAGAACACAAAGAGAACCTCCTCTTTCCTCTTCCTCCCAGTGTAGGTGGTCTACTGGTTTCCCAGTCATTCCTTTGAAAAAATGGTTTTTGTTTTCTTTCTGTCCGCAAAACCTCACCTTGTGTGGGGGAGAGCTAGCTAAAAATGTGAGGACAGAGTCGCTTTTTCTACTGCATTAGAACTGTGACAAGTGCTGTACAATACTAACCCCTTGTTGGATGTGGAGAGGGGCTAAAAGACAAATACTATATGTGAATATCTGGAAAATTGAAAACCAAGGGGTTCTCTTCCTTCTTAAAGGAAAAGTGAGCAATTAGGAATATGAGGTGGAAAAATCCAATAGATGTCCTTGTTTGTGCATCCCATTCCCCCAAGATGTGGAGTGTCTTTGTAGGGGGAAAAAAAAAGACATTTGGGAAGGATATCAAATAGTAAGAGACAGAAGTAGAAGGAGGGGCTCTAAAGAGGAATTTGAGAGGAAATGCCCATGAAGTCATAGAGGATTTAATGAGCACCTTCCAGATGCCTAGTCTTGTCACAAGCAAAGACATCTCTGACCTCAAGGAGCAGCTGAGATATGGGCACGTGAAAGCACTTCGTAGTAATTTAAGATGGTAAATAATCAGAAAAAAATAGAAAGAAAGTGAAGTCACTCAGTCGTGTCTGACTCTTTGTGACCCCATGGACTACACCTACCAGGCTCCACCATCCATGGGATTTTCCAGGCAAGAGTACTGGAGTGGGGTCCCATTGCCTTTTCCAGGGGATCTTCCAGACCCCTGGAACCCTGGTCTCCTGCATCGCAGGCAGAGGCTTTACAGTCTCAGCCACCAGGGAAGCCACCAAAAAAAAAAAAGGGGGGGGGAATGATGGGATATTAAATGTTTATGGGGATTTAGAGGCGGGAGCTACTATTGTTGGGCTTCCCTGGCGGGTCAGTTGGTAAAGAATCTGCCTGCTATGTAGGACACTGCCGGCAACTCAGGAGACTTGAGTTCAATCCCTGGGTCGGGAAGATCCCCTGGAGAAAATGGCAACCCACTCCAGTATTCTTGCCTAGAGAATCCCATGGACGGAGGAGTCAGATGGGCTACAGTCTATGAGACACAACTTAGCGACTAAACCATCTAGGCTACTATTATGATAACAGTTGTATAAAGCAGGAAGAGTTATGAAATTCAGAAATTAAGGATATTTGGCGGCTGGGAATAAGTCTTCCACACCGGGAAATATGATGGTTTCAGAGGAACTCTCCGCCTCAAATTCCTCTAAAACCATCGCCTCAAGAAAGCGCGTCCAAAGAAACTAGGACTGCCGCGAGGCGACTGCTCCCGGAACTGGTACGGCCAGCTTGGAGTTGCGATACGGAAACTGTTTGCGTGACACCCCCTCCGCCTCCTGCCTCTCCCGCCGCGTGGGTGCCATGGCAACCGAGAGAGCCGGGAGACCTGGGTTCCGGAAGCCGAGGAGCCGGAGCTCGGAAGCCACCCTGATCAAAGGATGCTGAGTCCGGAGCGCCTAGCCCTACCGGACTACGAGTATCTGGGTAGGCGCTTCCTTCAGCTTTGGGGAAGGAAAGAAATGCCAACGCATTAGGCCAGGGTCTGGGGAGGAGGATGGGGCGGGATCTGAGTGTGAATGGGTCGGGTGGGCTATGGAGGGGCGAGGACGGGGCGCTGATCCAGGGGCCTGAAGGTGTAAGGCCCAGCGAAGAGGAAAACAACATCTGGGGAGTAAAGAATGCTGAAGTGTGCCCGCTGGAGCTCAGGCAGTGTGGATTGTGCTCACAGTGGGCTAGGTTGGAGTTGAGAATTGGCGGGGGTGGGGGGCTTTGGGGATGTTATGATATGCTGCTAGTGGAGTAACCTTAGAACCTTGAAGGGCCACATCAGTCATTCCGTGAGCCGTCATATAACTGTCACGGCGGCAATTAACACTTTCGAGTGTTTCTTTTACATTAGGCTCTATGCTAAGCATTTTACATGCATTCTTTATTGAATCTTCGTAACAGCCCTAGGAGGAAACTGTTTTCCTTCCATTTTGCAGACGGAGAAACTGAGGCTGAAGAGATAACTTACACAAAGCCACACCGCTAGGAAATGGTATGGCCTGGATCAGAACCTAATTTGCCCACTTCTGAGCTTGAGTTCTTGATCAGTAGGGCTGCGGCTGTAATACGTTATGGACACTTAGCACCTTCAGTGTGGATGAGAAAAGGATGTGTGTGTGCATATGCATACGTGTAAGGACACGTATTTTATTTTATTTTATTCTTTTTTTTTTATTTAGAAGGACACGTATTTTAAAAAGTTGTTCAGTCGCTAAGTCGTGTCCAACTCTCTTGCAACCCCATGGACTATAGCTGGCCAGGCTCCTCTGTCCATGGGGGTTTCCCAGGCAAGAATACTGGAGTGGGTTGTCATTTCCTTGTCCAGGGATCTTCCAGACCCAGAGATCGAACCCGCGTCTCCTCCATTGGCAGGTGTATTCTTTACCACTGAGCCACCAAGGAAGCCCTTTAAAACATTAATAGACTTTACTTTTAAAGAAATTTTAAGTTTACAGGAAATTCAGCAAATATTATCGTGTTCCCATGCACTCCCTGCCAGTCAGTTTCCTGTTATTAACGTCTGACATCTATTAGTATAGTACATTTGTTACAATTGATGGACCAATACTGATACGTTATTATTAACTAAGATCCACAGTTTGCCTTAGGGTTCACTCTGTGTCAGTACATTTTATGGGTTTTGATAAATGCATAGTGTCAGGTATCCACCATTATAGTATTGTGCAGAGTAGTTTCACCCCTGTCTATTCATCCTTTCCCCTGTCCCCCAACCATTGGCAACCATTGACCTTTTTACTCTCGCTAAAGTCTTACTTATTCAGAATATCATACAGTGGAGTCACAGAGTCACCTTTTCAGACTGGCTTTTTACATTAAGCAATAATGCATTTTAGGTGCCTCCACATCTTTTCCGGGCTTGATAGCTCATTTCTTTTTATCACTGAGTAATATTCAATTGTATGGATATATTGATACTATACACTTTTCTAAAAATGAAAAACAATTCCAGTTTAAATTTCTGAATTTGTCATATGGAAACTAGATTAAAAAATATAAAGAAGTTTATAAGGAAAAGTCTCTTCCAGCCCTTTTCCCCTCATCTGCCAGTTTTCATCTGTCCTCAGCCCACTACTAGTAACCACTGTTAACTGGTTTCCTGTGTGTCCTTCCAGAGTTTAGTTTATTATGTATATAAGAGATAATGTATTTTTGTCTTTCTATATAGCTCAGAGTGATTTCTATATCCGTGAGTGCTTTCTCATTCTTCTAAAAAATTTTTTTAGCCACATAGTATTGAAATAATTTATTTGACCAGGTCTCAGTTGGTACACATGTTGTTTTTAGCCTTTTGCTATTACTGAAAATGTGTGTGTTAGTCACTCAGTCATGTCCAGCTCTTTGCGACCCTGTGGACTGTAGCCAGCCAGGCGTTTCTGTCCATGGAATTCTCCAGGCAAGAATACTGGAGTGGGTAGCCAGGATATCTTCCCAACCCATGGATCAAACCCAGGTCTCCCGCACTGCAGGCAGATTCTTTACTGTCTGAACCACTCTGTCTAACCAGAGAAGGCCATTACTGAAAATGCCCCACTGAATAACCTGTAATTTTGTGCCATTACTAGTTTATCTGCAAAGATAAAACCACAAAGTAAAATTGGTGGGTCAGATATATGCATTTTAAATATTGATAGACATTGCTAAATCATGTTTCACAGGGGTTGGACTATTTTACACTGCTGTTGGCAATGTAGGAGAATCCCTGTTTTCCTATGGTCTTTCCAACAAAATATATCAAACTCAAACCATCAGATATTTTCAACTGGTTAGTGACAGATAGTCCCAGGGTAGATTTGCTATGCATTTCTCTTATGAAGTTAGGACTCTTTTCACCAAGGTTAAGGGGTATATGTGGTTTTCGAAAGGAGTATATATACCTAATTCTCCTAATTGGAGAAGGAAATGGTAACCCACTCCAGTATTCTTGCCCAGAAAATTCCATGGACAGAGGAGCCTGGCGGGCTATAGCCATGGGATCACAAAGAGTTGGACACAACTGAGCAATTTCACTCACTTATATATACCTAAAGAGCATAATTAAATCACAGATAATTTTGCATCCAGTGAATAATAATGTCTAGCAATGCCTAGACTCTTGCTAAGAATTTTATGTTTTTTATCTTACTTACTCGGTACTAATGAGTCTATGAAATATTTGAAAAGCCTAGTCCTTTGTTCAGTTCCTTGGATATTTGGCTCAAAGTCTTGACATATTTAAATTATATGCCTCAAAGGCTTGACATATTTAATATTACTGGTTCTTTGGTGAGTAGAAGTTGATGGTCCCTCCATAAGTGGCTTTTTTTTTTTTTCCAGGGAGACTAGGCCAATGGCATTGTTGATAATGAATCTATAAACAGAATCAAAGTTTCAGATTGGCCGAAAAAACTTCAGCATCCAGCCACTTACCTAATTATTGAACCCTGTATTATTGAAGCTCTTTCAGTTTCTGTTGCATATTTAAGTGTCTTAACTCCATGTCCCAGTCACTGCCTGGACATTCATATTGCCCTAAGCAGGGTCATACTACTCATTGCCTTCCTCATGGTTGCTCAAACCATACAACTCTGCTGAAATGCATTTGTCTTTAGTTGAGAGCAACCCTGCCCATTTCAGTTTGGTCTCTTTTAGAGGCAGGTTGTTGCTGTTTTGAAGCATTCACCCTCCATTTAACAACCACTGAAAATCATCCCTTATAGATTAATTTAATGAAATATTTTCTGGTTTGAAAATTTAAATACATGTGGAGGTTTTGTTTGATTTGATTTGGCTCTTCTCCTTTTCTTCTTCTTCTTCTTTTCTTTTTTTTTTTTTTTTTACAAATTATAAAGTCACCTGTGTAGAACTAGACAAGAAAATGCATACAGAAAAAAGAAAATTGGGGAGATGGGAAAGCTCTAAGTATTCAGTGCATGGGAAAAGTAAAAGTTCAATATCCCTTGGTAAGTGTAAATGGATACCTCTTTTTAGTATTATGTACAAATTACAGGGATACCTATTCAGTGAATATCTATAGATTTTCCTTTCTACCTGTTAGCCAGGCCTTCCATTTGCCTTTTTCACTACTAGTGAAGAAAAGAATCTTTCATCATGTTGGGTAAACTGATCCATTCCCTGCTGACTTGGTGGATTTGGAACCTGTAATCATGGCCTGGAATGGCTTTAGTATCTTAAGATCATCATTACAGAATCAGCTCTGTGATGTTCATGCCTGCAGTCATCAGAATAGAGTGATAGAAACTGTGTTAATGCCCAGGCATAAATAGAGAGAGGAGAATCTGGAAAAGAGATGAAATAAATATAGAGCTCTTGAAAGAGTTCCAGTTTCATGAAAGCTACTTATTGGAAGCTTCTGCCAGAGGCTGAGGTGTGTCTGTGTATCTGGTTGGGTGTGGAGAGTTCTCTAGGGCGGGCTGTTCTGGTCCCAGGTTTGCAAAACACACTCCCTACGTGCTGACTGCTGACGTGCGTATAAGCAAGAGGGTGTGAAGTTTATCATCTTACCCCACCTAGACTGGGGAGGTGCTTGCTTTCACTCATGTTCCTGTTTACCGCTTCTGTTTCTATGGAAAGTGCTTGTTCTCGCTGAAGTTGGTAGTGGAGGAATCATAATAAATGGGATAGTTTTGTTTTGTTTTTTTAGGGTATATCTTTTTTTTTTTTTTTTTGTCTTTTTTGAGTTTGTTACAGTATTGCTTCTGTTTTATGTGTTGTTTTTTTGGCTATGAGACCTGTGGGATCTTGGCTCCCCAACTAGGGATTGAACCCATACCCCCCACATTGGAAGGTGAAGTCCGAACCACTGGACTGTCAGGAAAGTCCCTGGATAGTTTTTTTTTTTTTTTTAAATTGGAGGATAATTGCTTTACAGTGTCTCATTGGTTTCTGTGGTACAACTACATGAATCAGCTGTAAGTACACATATATCCCCTCCCTCTTGATCCTCTCTCCCACCTCCAACCCCCACAGTTATTTTGAAGCTATAGTTTTTGAACACTTCATTTATGCTTAACACTGTGCCTTAACTCGTTTCATCTTCACAACCGTCATACAAGGTATTATTATTAGGCAAAGGAGAAAGGGAAGGATATACCCAACTGAATGCAGAGTTCCAGAGAAGAGCAAGGAGAGATAAGAAAACCTTCTTAAGTGAACAATTCGAAGAAATAGAAGAAAACAATAAAATGGGAAAGACTAGAAATCTCTTCAAGAAAATTGGAGATACCAAGGGAACATTTCATGCAAAGACAGGAATAATAGAGGAGGAGGAAGTGGCAAGGACATAACAGAAGAGATTAAGAAGAGATGTCAAAAATACTGAACTGTACAAAAAAGGTCTTAATGACCCAGATAACCACGATGGTGTAGTCACTCATCTAGAGCCAGACATTCTGGAGTGTGAAGTCAAGTGGACCTTAGGAAGCATTACTACAAACAAAGCTAGTGGAGGTGATGGAATTCTAGCTGAGTTATTTTAAATCCTAAAAGATGATGCTGTGAAAGTGCTGCACTCAATATGCCAGCAAGTTTGGAAAACAGCAGTGGCCACAGAACTGGAAAAGGTCAGTTTTCATTCCAATCCCAAAGAAAGGCAATGCCAAAGAATGTTCAAACTACCATACAAATGTGCTCATTTCACATGCTAGCAAGGTCATGCTCAAAATCCTTTAAGCTAGGCTTCAGCGGTACACAAACCAAGAATTTCCAGATGTACAAGCTGGATTTAGAAAAGGCAGAGGAACCAGAGGTCAAATTGTCAACATCCGCTGGATCATAGAAAAAAGCAAGGGAATTCCAGCTAAATACCTACTTTTGCTTCATTGACTACTCAAAAGCCTTTGACTATGTTCACTTCAGTTCAGTAGCTCGGTTGTGTTCGACTCTTTGCAACACCATGAATTGCAGCACGCCAGGCCTCCCTGTCCATCACTAACTCCGAGTTCACTCAAACTCATGTCCATCAAGTCAGTGATGCCATCCAGCCATCTCATCCTCTGTCGTCCCCTTTTCCTCCTGCCTCCAATTCCTCCCAGCATCAGTCTTTTCCAATGAGTCAAGTCTTTGCATGAGGTGGCCAAAGTACTGGCATTTCAGCTTTAGCATCATTCGTTCCAAAGAATTCCCAGGGCTGATCTCCTTTAGAATGGACTGGTTGGATCTCCTTGCAGTCCAAGGGACTCTTAAGAGTCTTCTCCAACACCACAGTTCAAAAGCATCAGTTCTTTGGTGCTCAGCTTTCTTCACTGTCCAACTCTCACAACAAACTGGGGGAAATTCTTAAAGAGATAGGAATACCAGACCACCTTACCTGCCTTCTGAGAAATCTGTATGCAGGTTAAGAAACAACAGTTAGAAACGGACGTGGAACAACAGACTAGTTCAAAAATGGGAAAGGAGAACTTCAAGGTTGTATATTGTTATGCTGCTTATTTAACTTATATGCAGAGTGCATCATGCAAAATGCCAGGCTGGATGAATCACAAGCTGGAATCAAGATTGCCGGGAGAAATAACAACAACCTCAGACATGCAGATGTGTGTTCATGTGCTTTGTCACCCTTTGCAACCAGGCTCCTCTGTCCATGGAGAGTCTCCAGGCAAAAATACTGGAGTGGGTTGCCATGCCCTGCTCGAGGCCAGAAAGTAAAGAGGAACCAAAGAGCCTCTTGATGAGGGTGAAAGAGGAGAGTGAGAATCTGGCTCAAAACTCAGCATTCAAAAAGCTAAGATTGTAGCATCTGGTCCCATCACTTTATGGCAAATTGATGGGGAAAAAGTGGAAACAGTGGCAGATTTTATATCCTTGGGCTCCAAAATCACTGCAGATGGTAACTGCAGTCATGAAATTAAAAGACCGTTGCTTCTTGGAAGAAAAGCTATGACAAATCTAGATAGCATATTAAAAAACAGAGACATCACTTTGCTGACAAAGGTCCATATAGTCAAAGCTATTATTTTTCCAGTAGTCATGTATAGATAGATGTGAGAGTTAGACTATAAAGAAGGCTGAGCGCTGAATTCTTTCAAATTGTGGTGCTGGAGAAGACTCTTGAGAGTCCCTTGGACAGCAAGGAGATCAAACCAATCGATCCTAAAGGAAAGCAACTCTGAATATTCATTGGAAGGACTGATAAAGAAGCTGAAGTTTCAATACTTCGGCACCTGATGCGAAGAGCCGACTCATTGGGAAAGACCCTGAAGCTGAGAAAGAGAGGAGAAGTGGGTGACAGAGGATGAGATGGTTGGACGGCATCACCAACTTAATGGACATGAATCTGAACAAATTCAAGGAGATTGTGAAGGACAGGGAAGCCTGGTGTGCTGTAGTCCATGGGGTCACAAAAAGTTGAACACAACTTAGCAACTGAATAACAATAATTATTAGTCCTATTTAGTAGTTATTAAAATCTCATTTTAGAAATAAGAAAACTGAGTCTTAGAAAGGTTAATTGATTTGTACAAAATCACACAGGTGGTGATGCATAAAAGCCAGATTCAGATCCAGGCTTATGGGATTCCATGCCTGTTTTTCCCTCGCTTCAGTTTAGTTCAGTCAGTTCAGTCGCTCAGTTGTGACTCTTTGCGACCCCATGGACTGTAGCACGCCACGTCTCCCTGTCCATCACCAACTCCCAGAGTTTACCCAAACTCATGTCCATTGAGTCGGTGATGCCATCCAACCATCTCATCCTCTGTCGTCCCCTTCTCCTCCTGCCTTCAATCTTTCCCAGCATCAGCATCTTTTCAAATGAGTCAGCTCTTCTCATGAGGTGGTCAAAGTATTGGAGTTTCAGCGTCAACATCAGTCCTTCCAGTGAACACCCAGGACTGATCTCCTTTAGGATGGACTGGTTTGATCTCCTTGCAGTCCAGGGGACTCTCAAGAGTCTTCTCCAACATCACAGTTCAAAACCAGAGATAAAAATAAACAAACCAAAATAGCTACTGCCTGTAAAGGGTGTGATCCTCGCTTCCCTTTTAAGACTGGAGCTCTTAAACAGTTCATTAGTTGCAAATAAGTGTCCTGAGAACAGAAATTGTATCTTACTAATCCTTGTACACCTGCCTTTCACCATATAGACACCTTACACATACATATATGTTACATAAAAGTAAAAGTGTTAGTTGCTCAGTTGTGTCCAACTCTTTGCAACCCCATGGACTGTAGCCCACTATGCTCCTCTGTCCATGGGATTCTCCAGGCAAGAATACTGGAATGGATTTCCATTTCTTTCTCCAGGGGATCTTCCCCACACAGGGATTGAACCCCGGTCTCCTACATTGTGGGCAAACTCTTTACCACCTGAGCCACCCATGCAACATGAATAATCTGACCTTAGGGTCCCCCAGGTGTGAGCAGCTACAACAATAACTGACTTATTAAGTACTTAGTATGTATCAGGTGATATTCTATATAGTTTACATATATTAATGCACATGAAGATAGTTTCAGTTTTTATCTCCATTTCATAGATGAGGAAACTGCAGCACTAAGGCATTAAATAACTAGTTAGTGAGTCCTGGAGACAGGATTCTAATCCAGCAGTCTAATTTCAGAGTCTGCATTGTTAAACTCTATGCTACAAATACCTTGAACAACTCCAAAAATGAGGCTCCAGTTATCGCACAGACCTGCATTCCATGGTTGCATGGATTCTGGAGTCAGTTCAGATGACTCCAAGGACTTAATTTAACATTTCTGCCAGGAGGGGGCATCCTAGGAATCAGGATGGATCAAGGAATAGTAAAATTCCAGTTCCTTCCATTGGACTCATCTCTCAAAGGCAGGCAGTAAGGAAGATTACAACTAAAAATAGACCATGTAGAGGAGCTTGCATGACCGTAATCTGTGTACTTTGTGTAGCTGTGTGACCTTGAGGAAGTTACTCAACCTCTCTGTGCCTTAGATGCCTAATCTGCAAAATATAGATAATAATACTACTTACCTCATGCATGTAAGCTTTTAGAGCAATACCTGGCTGATACATTGTGAAAAGAGGATATACAAAGATGAGTAAGACATTTTTTCCTCTAGAGCATCTAGGAAGGTGCTCAGTAGATATTAGCTGCTATTATTATTCCTATTTTTTAATAAAAATATGTAATACATCTGTGGCAATGGGTCACAGAGCCGGACACGACTGAAGCAATCTAGCATGCACAATACATCTGTGGTACCCATGAAACTGCCTCTCAGATCTCCTAGTATGGGAGGGGAAGGTAATTAACTCAACTCCAGCCCTCAATCCAACACCTTGTTCACACTGAGGTCACACTTCCCGCTGGCTGCTCGCAGCAGATGACTGGGTGAGGCAGGCAGACCCACTTTGACGAGAAGTGTGACTCCTCTGATGGTGACTTCGGCCCGAGGACTCCCACCGCACCGCAGTCTAACGCTCTCATTCTCTACGCGGGTCAGCCCTGCGGTGCGCCTGTCACCTCTCCGCGTCTCTTCCAGCTCCCTCCGCATTTTCTCTCGTGGGCTTTTCATCCCTTAAATCTCTTGCATGTCTGATCCTGTCTTCTTGTCTGCTTCTCAGAGTCCCTGGACTAAGACAGCCTCCAATAGTCACTGATACAGTCCCTTTCATTCATGAGATTAAGATTTCTTCAAGCCTTGGCGGAGGTTCTGACATATGACTGTTTCTATGCTGAAGATTCTTAAGTGTTTACTAATTTTGGTTTTTGGGTTTTTTTTTTTTTTTGCATTTGCTGATATCAACTTGTCTTATTGCCAGACATAGTTTCTCTTTTTGCTTTTGGGTGAGTCTTGATAACAAACGTAATTTTGTTGGAATATAATCAGTTCAGTTCAGTTCAGTTGCTCAGTCGTGTCTGACTCTGCGATCCCATGGACCACAGCACGCCAGGCCTCCCTGTCCATCACCAACTCCCAGAGTCCATCCAAACCCATGTCCATCGAGTCGGTGATGCCATCCAACCATCTCATCCTCTGTCGTCCTCTTCTCCTCCTGCCCTCAGTCTTTCCAGCATCAGGGTCTTTTCAAATGAGTTAACTCTTCAAATGAGGTGGCCAGAGTATTGGAGCTTCAGCTTCAACATCAGTCCTTCCAATCTCCCAAACCCAGCCTCATGCTAGGAAACATTGCCATTTACAGTAAGTCAGAAGAAATACTCATAGGATTTTAGAGAGCTCGGGTTATTGCAGAAAGGAAAAGGAATAAATACGTGTTACACTGATCCCCTAAATCTTTGGAAACTAGGTTTATAATAATAAAGATGGTCACTTAAAAACAGTAATGCATATGTTCACAAAATCATGAACGTAAATGACTGTAACACAAAGTAACTCTGTAATAAGTGCCGACTGGGAAAAATTGAGGGCAAGAGGAGAAGGGGATGGTTGAATGGCATCACTGACTTGATGGACATGAGTTTGAGCAAGCTCTGGGAGTTGGTGAAGGACAGGTAAGCCTGGCGTGCTGCAGTCCACGGGGTCTCAAAGACTCGGACGCGACTGAGCAACTAACTGCACTGAACTGAAACTGGGGAAAGAGCCGAGACGCCTGCCTACACACAGTTCACTCAGTTATAGCACTTAGGTCCCGTCTCCCATGTATGGCATAGGTTTCCTGTAGGGAGTGGCACATTATGTTCATCCTTTGCTTTATATAGAGAAGCTATTCAGGGAACAAGAAAGAAGGGAAGGAAGGAAGAATTAGGAAGAGAAGAAAGGAAGGGGAAAGGGGGAAGAAGAAAGGAAAGAGATGATTTTGTGGACATGTGCCTTACTGTTTTTAAGTGGCCAGCTTCATATATTGTAAACCTATGAATAGTATCCAGAGATTTAGGAAGTCAGTCAGCATTTAACATCTATAATATTTATTTTCCTTCCTGCAACAACCCGAGCACTCTAAAGTCCCATGAGTACTTCTGTTGACATATTGTAAACAGCAATGTGTTGGATTGGCACTAGCATAGGGTTGGATTTGGAAGGTTCACTAATCATATTCAAACAAAAGTAAGTCTGCCCATCAGGATTCATCCAAAAGCAAAAAGAGAAATTGCCCTCACAGGGGCAGCAGTTCCCTAGGTGGCCCAGTTCTGGGGTGTGCCTCTGGGAGTTGTTCCTGGAAGTTAAGCTTAGACTCTGTTTCATTCATCTTTTGAAGGATTCTGTAAGCTACTTAATAAATGTAATCAATGTTTCTGTTGGAGGGGGTTAGGGATGGGGAATGGAGGCTGTCGGAGGAGAGCAAGTGAGTTCTAAGGCATGCTGTTTGTTGACCATTACCCACCTCTGTTTCTCCTGGGTAACTGACTACAGGTCATGTCAGTGTTATTCTAAGGATTAAAAATAGTTCCCGTAAATTTTTTACTTTGCTGGTGGCTCAGACGGTAAAGCGTCTGTCTACAATGCAGGAGACCCGGGTTCGATCCCTGGGTCGGGAAGATCCTCTGGAGAAGGAAATGGCAATCCACTCCAGTACTATTGCCTGGAAAATCCCATGGACAGAGGAGCCTGGTAGGCTACAGTCCATGGGGTCGAAAAGAGTCGGACACGACTGAGCGACTTCACTCACTCACTCATTCATCATTTATATATTCAGGTCATCTTAAAATCTTCCCTCCAAATGCTATCTAACAGTTGGAGATCACTATTTTTTGTTATAAATGCCATATTTGCTAAATGAGTGAATTTAGGAAGCTGACTAGGTAATCAAAGTTTTAAAAAGTAATAAAGACTTCAGAAGAGGTAGATGTTCCATTAACTTATCTCTCGGTCATCTTCCAATTTATATCCTTAGCACTTATCACAATTACCTTATTAATCTATTCGTGTATCTTGTTATTATCTGTTTCTTACTAGAATGTAAGCATAAGGGCAGACTCATTCCCTCAGAATCTCCAAAATCTAGCACAGTGCTTGGCCCAAGTTAAGTGCACAGTTGTTAAATGAACAGCGTGCTTTATGTGGGCCTCCCAGGTGGTACTAGTGGTAAGACCCCGCCTGCCAGTGCAGAAGAGACTCAGGTTCAGTCCCTGGGTTAGGAAGATCGCCCAGAGGAGGGCATGGCAACCCACTTCAGTATTCTTGTCTGGAGAATCCCATGGACAGAGGAGCCTGGCGGGCTGCAGTCCACGGGGTTGCAAAGAGTCGGTCACGACTCAAGTGACTTAGCACCCATGCACACTGCTTTAAGTAGCAAAATAATTTTTTTCAAATGAAAGAAAGGAATCCAGTTCAGAAAATAGTTATTGAATTCCTGCTGTGTGAGAGACACTAGGGTTTTTTCCCCTCTTCCATTGACAACCAAAAGATAACTGATTACAATCTTGGCTCTGAACGCTGTCCAGAAGTCGGGGGTCACCATTACTCGCATCTAGACCATGTTTCCTAAGTGAGTAAATATAATTTCTTGGTTGACACCATGTATTCTTTGTTTTGATTATGCAGCAGTAAGATTTAGTTCCTTTTTCCAAATGGTTTCTTATGAAGGAAGGAAATTTTATACCATTTTGAGGCATCTCCTGGATATCCTGTTTTCAGTTGGGCAGAGTAACCTGCTTTGATTAAGCCTGGAATTACCCTTGTCAGCTAATCGCCGGGTGCTTCCCTACGGGCCTTAGGAAATAGCTCGTCCTATGATTGGAATTTCAAGTCAAAACACATTTATCTGAGCAGAATTTTAATGATTTATCAAAGAGAGGAGGGGTTTTCCCAAACACATCTGAACTTACCAAATTACCAATCCCATTAGCTATGTTTTCTCTTAAGTACTTCTCTCTAAACAAAGTAATTACAGCGGAAATCATCCAATGTATTTTTCATAAAAGGTTTTGACTAAGTTGTGTTTGATTAGCAGGAACCCAGTAAAAGTAAATATTGTTTGAGAAGGCACTTTTTGAGCCCTTTCTTTTTCTTCATTGAATTAGCTTTTTTGAAAGCACTGTTCTTTGGAGAGAGTAAGAGCCTTTTTCCAGCTGTCCTATTGTGTAGCCCAAGGTTTTGTTAATACTATTATCTGGCCCTGAGATTATAGGTAATTGTGATAAAACACAGGCTTCAGTTTCTGTAATCTCAGACAGAAATCTGTTTGTGCCCTGGCCTTCACATCAGGTGTCTGTGAAATTCAGACTTCTCTCACCTGGAATCGCGCCCCACCCCCACCCCCCGCCCCGGCCCCCAGTAAACAGATATCTGGCAGGGAAAGGGCTGTATAAGAGCCATTGCCTTTATTTTATTTTTTTTTTAATCATGTGGCAGAACTCCTCCTGTGGCCAACTTACATACAACATGTGCCCTAAATGGGAAAATTATATATTTTAAAATAGGCATGCTTGAAACAATAACACTTTTGAATGTGAAATGTACCAGAAGGCCACATGTCTCTGGCTTGCTTGTCAAATGGAGAGGCTGCCAGAACCACTCGGCTCCATGGTTCTCATGCCCTAAAGTCCTGGAGACTGACACGTAAGTAGGCAACGCACAAAGAAGCTCAGCCCATGAGAATGAGTTTGGGCACCCGGGCTGGCCCCCTTTCTCTCTGCATGGAGTTCTTTCCAACTTCACTTCTCCTGTCCTATCACAGTGTTTTTCAGAAAGGAGAGATTGAACGCATCTGGTATTTCAGCATGTTAGCTGCACAGGCAACATGAGGCTAGCACTCGGGCCACTGTTCAGCCTGTCATATGGAAGGAATTGCTTTTCAGGGGAGATTATAATTGTGTATGTAGCCATACAAATGCACATTCTGCTTGGAGGGAAATGTGCAGAGGAGGAGGCCTTATGCTGCCACTCAGGTCGCTTTGTGGAGGGCTGCATAAGAAGCCCTTACGTGGCATAGTCAACTCTTTTGGGCTTAATGAGTCATCTTTTTGTGTGACGCCTACTTCAAAAAAAAGGGAGGGGGAGGGCGGGGGTAGAGGGGGAGAAGAAACACACTCTTCCCCAAGTGAGTTGCTTTTATTGGCCCTGCAGCTTTGTCTAAGAGTTTTGCAGATTCCTGATGACATCATGTATAATGCTAGTGCACAGACAGTAAACAAAAAAATAATTTAGCTTTCAGGCATTTTGACAAAACTTCAATAGTCCAATTTAGAGAAATGATAATGAGCTTTATGAACAGTAAGCTCATGAGCTTAAACAAGAAGCATGACCCCAGTCTTTCTTGGAATTGACACACCGAAAGATGACTAGAGAAAACTAGAAGCTTGACGCTTCTGAATTACGTGCAGTTCAGACTTGTGTCCACGGGCTAGTGTTAACCCCATGCAGTGTGTTCTAGTTAGCGGATAAAGTACAGGCTATCAAGCGAGTCACTCATTAAGTCCCTCGAGCCCTAGCGTTTTACCTGTGAGAAAGTAAAAGGTAATATTACCACCTACCTCACTGGAATGTTAGAAGATTGAGACGATAAACATGTAGAACTCTGTAAGAAAGGTATTTTGTAAATAAAAAATACCATTATTACTCTCGTTGATCAAATTTCCCCAGCACAAGGAGTTGATAAAAGCTACCTCATAGCAGGTTGAGAGGATGAATTAATTAATATATGTCAGTTATCTTACAGTAAACTATTTAATGAGACCTAAAATTGTCTTTCTTGATAGTCTATAGACCACCAAACCTGATATTTAAGCACATGATTAACTTGCAAAGCCTTATATGTGCCGTCGGTCTTTTGCCTTGCCTTCAAGGATTGGCCTGTAGAGAACAGTGCGTACTGTACCATGTGGTAGTGGAAGAAAATAAGTTAGGTCTTCAGGAAGCATGGCCCTGCCTTTTTTCTTTTCAAGGTTATGCCTACAAATAGTCTTTGGAGTCTTGCTAATCTTTGTTGCCATGTCTGAACATAGGTAGTGACTGTTTTGACCTTTGTTCTCTCAGTAAATATTTGGTTTTGATCTCATGTTTCTAAAGAAGAAACAAGCTTATAAGGAAAAGAAGTGATTGATTTGTCTTACATTGTGAACTTTTCTTATCATATTTCTTAGTAGTTTAAGAGAAAATAATTGTTGTTGAAGGACCTCACTTTGAGTTCCCTAACTGGAAAGGTCTTAAACTAAGCCAAGTAATAAAAACAGCTTTGGTTATTATCTTTAAAGAAGGGATACAGGAAAAGACTTTATATTTTTTTAAATGACAAAATTATCACTGACATCTCTGCTTCCATTTTTGTTGGTATTTGCATAAAGTTTTAGGCAACAAAACCTGAGACGACCCCCTTGAAAATAATGTAATTTTAAATGTAATTTTCATCCTCTGTTTCCAAGTACACTAACGTTTGGATAACCTCACTTCCCAGATTTCATTTTCTATTAGATGACACAAAATGGGAAACACTATTTCATTTAAACTCTAAACCCTCAGCAGAGATTCTCTCTCTTACATTTTTTTTTAATTACTTAATTTATTTTTCACTTTACAATGTTGTATTGGTTTTGCCATACATCAACATGAATCCGCCATGGGTATACATGTGTTCTCCATCCTGAACCCCCCTCCCACCTCCCTCCCCATACCATCCCTCTGGGTCATCCCAGTTCACCAGCCCCAAGCATCCTGTATCCTGCAACCTGGACTGGAGATTTGTTTCACATATGATATTATACATGTTTCAATGCCATTCTCCCAAATCATCCCACCCTCACCCTCTCCCACAGAGTCCAAAAGACTGTTCTATACATCTGTGTCTCTTTTGCTGTCTCGCATACAGGGTCATGGTTACCAACTTTCTAAATTCCATATCTATGCATTAGTATACTGTATTGGTGTTTTTCTTTCTGGCTTACTTCACTCTGTATAATCGGCTCCAGTTTTATCCACCTCATCAGAACTGATTCAAATGTATTCTTTTTAATGGCCAAGTAATACTCCATTGTGTATATGTACCACAGCTTTCTTATCCATTCATCTGCTGATCGACATCTAGGTTGCTTCCATGTCCTGGCTATTATAAACAGTGCTGCGATGAACATTGGGGTACATGTGTCTCTTTCAATTCTGGTTTCCTTGGTGTGTATGCCCAGCAGTGGGATTGCTGGGTCATATGGCAGTTCTATTTCCAGTTTTTTAAGGACCCTCCACACTGTTCTCCATAGTGGCTGTAGCAGTTTGCATTCCCACCGACAGTGTAAGAGGGTTCCCTTTTCTCCACACCCTCTCCAGCATGTATTGCTTGTAGACTTTTGGATAGCAGCCATTCTGACTGGCGTGAAGTGGTACCTCATTGTGGTTTTGACTTGCATTTCTCTGATAATGAGTGATGTTGAGCATCTTTTCGTATATTTGTTAGCCATCTGTATATCTTCTTAGGAGAAATGTCTGTTTAGTTCTTTGGCCCACTTTTTGATTGGGTCGCTTATTTTTCTGGAATTGAGCTGCAGGAGTTCCTTGTATATTTTTGAGATTAATTCTTTGTCCATTGCTTAGTTTGTTATTATTTGCTCCCATTCTGAAGGCTGTCTTTTCACCTTGCTTATAGTTTCCTTTGTTGTGCAGAAGCTTTTAATTTTAATTAGGGCCCATTTGTTTATTATTGCTTTTATTTCCAATATTCTGGGAGATGGGTCATAGAGGATCCTGCTGTGGTTTATGTCGGAGAGTGTTTTGCCTATGTTTCTCTCTTACATTTTTAAATACAGAGATAATATTCCAGCTTCTAAGTAAGCTCAGCCCCCCAAATACTGTCTAAAGTGGGAAATATATTCAATCAGATGTTCTTGGTATGCCAGCTGGAGTCATTCTCATATCCAGGAGGACTAGAGTCAGTCCTTATATTTGTGAGGTAGGTACCAGCCTGACCCTCATTTTTCCATGAGGAAACTGAAATTTAGGTTATGTAACTTGCCCAAGGTCATCCAGCTAGTAAATGTGGAGGTGAAGCTTAAATGAAGTTTATCTAACTCTAGAGCCTGTGTTGTCAGCTACTTTGCTTTTAGGTCTGATTTCTCAAGGCCTGCTTTCTTATTCAGTTCATAAGGATTTAAGGATTAGAACTTAATATTTTAATAGAAATGTCTGTGGAATATATGTTATATTCCCCATATTCCCTGGTATATAATAGAACATAATTTAACATTTTCTTGACGACGTGGTGTCATTATTTTAGATGTTTGTACTGTAGATGTGTTATGACATTTGCTCATGAGGGTGTATGTTAGGGAACAGGGACTCAGCTTAAGTAAAATTTCCAGCATTCATGTAGATAGCAGTAGGTGGAGCTAAGATTTGATTCTAGTTCTTCTGATTCCAAATTTAGTGGTTTATGTGCCACTCAATCAGTGTTGGTTAAATCTGACTGGTAGCTGTCATTGATTAATGACAAGAATGTCCCCCATTGCTCAAAATTCCTCTCTCTCCAGACTAATGTTTCCTACTGGGTCAGTAAGCTGGTGAGTATATTGAGTTCTGTACTTTAGGTGATTTTGTGCCACTGATCTCAGGGTGATGGTTGAGCAACCACCCCCTCCAGTGCAATGGCTTATACAGGAGAGAACTTTATTTCTCTCTCCCTTAACTTAGGTCCAGGATGCAGAAGGCAGAAATCTGCTCTAGGAAGCCATCACAGGATTTCAGGCTAGCAGGATAGCCATGCCATTTGAAATCCGTGGTTTCTGAGGATGCCTCTGTTATAGTCATTTCCTGATATAAAAAGGAAAAGGGGAAGGAATGAGTCCAGGGCAAACACCTTTTAAGCAAATAAGGCAGAAGTTGCAAACATCACTTGTGCTCACATTTCATAAGTGAGGACTTAACATAAGACCCCTGCTAATTGCAGAGGAGCTTGGGAAGTCCAACCAGACATCGTGTGTAAGAAGAATAGGAGCACATATTTTGCATAGGAGCACGTATATTCGGAGTGCCGACAATAACCTACCGTGCCTGGTCTGTGCAGAGTTAGTAGCTGCTGGTCCTTATTCAGAGGGGGAGCGCAGACACTCCGGTGGCTGTTTGACCTTTCCTTCCCTATGTCTACCTCTTCAAGTACAGTGTATTCTATCGGTTGTCCCTGTTCTCCACTCTTTTACCTTAACACTACTACTGAGCTTAGTTGCTCCCTTATTATTATTATTGTTTTTTTTTAGTAACTCTGTGTTTCCAGTCATTTCTCTTGGATCACTTCTCTGTCCTTTGTAAACATTTCCAACTAATCAGAATAGTTTCTTTCTACACTTCAGGGAGCACATGTAATTGTTAGAGTTTTAGTTCTTCCTTATTGTGTTGCTTGCTGTCTGTTGGGGCTTACTTTTGCTGCCAAATAAAAATTTTTTGAGTGGGGAGTTAGGCCCATGGTAGAAACTTAAATCTTGTCTCCGCAGAGATAGTTTTACAGTAAATAAAGATATTTGTCTTCCTAGGCTGAGAGTAAGAGATTTAGAAGGACAAGGAAAATGTGGGGACACAGAAACTGGGGGAGGAGTGAGTTTGAAGATGGAGGGAGTGTTCAGTGCTATCAGTTGCCTCCAAGAGGTCAAATGAGATAAGAGCTGCAAAAGGGATTGTTAGTGGCATTAGGGGAGAAGTTTCGGTGGAGCAGTGTGGCAGGATCCCAGGTTTGCCTGTAAATGGAAAGGGTGAGGGATTTGAGACAATAGGTAGGATAGAATTGTTTCCAGAAGTTTGGCGGACGGGGAAAGGACAGGGGTTGGTAGCAAGGGTAGGGGAGAGTTTATTATTGTTTTGAAGTTTTTAGAGTCTTGAGTATGTTTATAGGCTGAAGAAAAGGGAGCCACTGTAGACGAGAGAGGGATGATCCAAGAGAATAAGATGATTAAATGATGCAATACTTTTTCAGAAGAGGTGGGAGAACATTCCAGGATCAAGGGCAGAGGTGCAAGCTTGTTTTTGGAGGTGGGACTCAGGGCTATGTTTATTCATTAGGCACTACAGGCATTGTGCCAAATCTATAACAGTTTTGAAACTTTTGAAAATATTTGATAGCTAAAAAGTATTTGTTGTATGCCTGTCCTCACTTGTGTCCGACTCTTTGCGACCCCATGGACTGTAGCCCGCCAGGCTCCTCTGTCCACAGGATTTTCCAGGCCAGAATGCTCAAGTGGCTTGTCATTTTCTACCCTGGGGATCTTCCCAACCCGGAGATTGAACCTGCATCTCTTGTGCCTCCTGCATTGGCAGGGGGATTCTTTATCACTGTATCACCTGGGAAGCCCCCAAAACAATATTTATTGACCCTAAAATATGGGTAAATGTTTAATTATACATTTATAAAACATAGTATAATATCACTTTTATTGTTATATTTAGTATAGAAAAACATTTTATTACATTTAAAAGCAACTTTCACATGCTTACAAGGTAATGCTCAAAATCCTTAAAGCTATGCTTCAGTAGTAGGTGAACCAAGAGCTTCCAGATATATAAGATGGATTTTAAAAAAGGCAGAGGAACCAGAGATCAAATTGCCAACATCCATTGGATCATAGAAAAAACAAGGGAATTCCAGAAAAATACCTACTTCTGCTTTATTGACTACTCAGAAACCTTTGACTATGGATCAAGGAGCAACAGTTAGAACCAGACATGGAACAATGGACTGGTTCAAAATTTGGAAAGGAGTAGGTCAAGGCTGTATATTGTCACCCTGCTTATTTAACTTATATGCAGAGTATATCATGAGAAACGCTGGGCTGGATGAATCACAAGCTGGAATCAAGATTGCCAGAAGAAATATCAGCAACCTCAGATATGCAGTAGATACCACTCTCATGGCAGAAATCAAAGAGGAACTAAAGAACATTTTGATGAAGGTGAAAGAGGAGAGTAAAAAAGCTGGCTTAAAACTTAGCATTTAAAAAACTAAGATCATGGCATCTGGTCCCATCACTTTATGGCAAATAGATGGGGAAAAATTGGAAACTGGCAGATTTTATTTTCTTGGGCTCCAAAACCACTACAGACCATGACTGCAGCTATGAAATTAAAACATGCTTGCTCCTTGGAAGAAAATCTATGACAAACCTAGACAATATATTGAAAAGCAGAGACATCACTTTGCCAACAAAGGTCCATGTAGTCAAAGCTATGGTTTTCCCAGTAGTCATGTATAGATGTGAGAGTTGGACCATAAAGAAGGCTGAGTACCAAAGAACTGACATTTTCATACTGTGGTTCTGGAGAAGACTCTTGAGAGTCCCTTGGACAGCAAGGAGATCATACCAATCAATCCTAAAAGAAATCAACCCTGAATATTCATTGCAAAGACTGATGCTAAAGCTGAAGCTCCAGTACTTTGGCCACCTGGTGCAAAGAGCCAACTCTTTGGAAAAGACTCTGGTGCTAGGAAAGATTGAGGGCAGGAGGAGAAGGGGCAACAGAGGCTGAGATGGTTGGATGGTATCACCAACTCAATGGACATGAGTTGGAGCAAACTCAGGGAGATAGTGAAGGACAGGGAA
The DNA here is from genome assembly GCF_014754425.2 of Oryx dammah. NCBI lineage: Eukaryota > Metazoa > Chordata > Mammalia > Artiodactyla > Bovidae > Oryx > Oryx dammah. The sequence continues at coordinate 74,446,577 of NW_024070201.1, forward strand.
GCCTGGTGTGCTTCCCTAGTCCACGGAGTCACAAAGAGTTGGACATGACTTAGTGACTGAACAACAAAAGCAAGTTATAGGTAAGATTTTTTGCAATTAGCAGGAGATCCTAAGTGTGAATTCATGTCCTAACATGGTTTTAAAACAACTCTGCTGCTGCTAAGTCACTTCAGTCATGTCTGACTCTGAGCGACCCCATAGACGGCAGCCCACCAGGCTCCCCCGTCCCTGGGATTCTCCAGGCAAGAGCACTGGAGTGGGTTGCCATTTCCTTCTCCAATGCATGAAAGTGAAAAGTGAAAGTGAAGTCACTCAGTCGTGTCCGACTCTTCACGACCCCATGGACTGCAGCCTACCAGGCTCCTCCATCCATGGGATTTTCCAGGCAAGAGTACTGGAGTGGGGTGCCATTACCTTCTCCGTTAAAACAACTCTACAAGAATATTATTCAGCATAAAAAAGAAGAAAGTCCTGCTACTTGCAACAGCATAGCTGGATGTTGAAGGCATTATTTTAAGTGAAGTAAGTTAAAGACAAATACTGTATGATCTCACTAGTATGTGTGTAGTATTTAATATATTAAAGAAAACCCTAGACTCATAGATAACAAAGAGGTGGAGGGTGGGTGAAATGGGTAAAGGTGGGATAAAGTACAAATATCTAGTAATACAATAAATAATCCCTGGGGATGTAATGTACAACATGGTGACTATAGTTAATTATACTTTATTTATATTTGAAAATTGCTGAGAGTAGATCTTAAAAATTCTCATCACAAGAAAAAAATTGTAGCTGTGTGGTGACTGATGGATGTTAACTAGACTTACTATGGTGATCATTTCACAACATACACAGATATCCAATCATCATGTTGTATACCTGAAACTATTAATAATACAGTGTTATATGTCAATTATGTATCAATAAAAAAGAAAAAGCAGGAAACCCTGACTCTACAAAGAATAATTGCTTTTGAATAACAGAGACAGAAAGTAAAATTGGGGAAGGACAGAATTGAAATGGAGCTGAACGGTGATGTTCTTTACCTGGCCACCTACCTCGTCTTTGTCTTTGAAGTAAGATTCAAGGTTATCTCCCTAGAGTTAGGGAAACAAAAGTAAAAGGCATAGGAGAACAGAGAAAATTTGTATTACCATGGAAAAGAAGAAACAAGTTGCTGTAGGAAGGAAGAAAGATAGCTTGCCTAGGGACAAGTACAAGAATTCTGAGCAGCATTAAGACGTTTGAAGTAAAGATGTGTAAGTGCACAGCAGCGTGTGCGTCCTCAGTTGTGACCCCATGGACTAGCCCGCCAGGCTCCTCTGTTCGTGGAATTTTCCGGGCAAGAAGAGCGACTGAAGTGGGTTGCCATTGCCCTCTCCGGGGGATCTTCCCCACCCAGGGATCGAACCCACATCTCCAGCATTAGCAGGTACATTCTTTGCCACTGCGCCACCTGGGAATAAGTAAACCCTTTGAAAAAAGAAGCAACAAAAAAACGTAAATAGGAACAAAGTCGACTATGTAAATTCTAAAAGAAAAAACTACAAAAATATTGCAAAGTAATAATTAGATGAAACAACTGAATAACTTCTAGGAAAACAAGGTGTTACAAATAATGGGTAAAGAGAGGGGAAAATCCAAAGGAACAAAAGTTATTTGATTTGATGTTTATTAGCTACAGAATTTTATCAGCCAAGTGGATTTATAAAAGCTTTAGTAAAACAGTAGTACCGTAGCCCACAAACTCTCACCTCTAAATCCCCCTCTTCAGAGGAGACTACTTACGGATTTTTTCACCATGTCTTTTGCTGTTTTGCTGCATATCTTAAAATAACATGCTTACACTGCTCTTCTTGATTTTTCAGTTGCGGATATTGTCTAATGACTGCCTGTGATGGATTTAGCGCTTTTATATCCTCTTAACTTCCCTTCCTCCTAGCCTTGCAATAAAATTATGGTTTTTGGTTAAGTCAATATTCAGTGTTTATTGTCACTAAGAAAATGGTATGTATACGTTAGTCATGCAGTATACTATGATTACATTTCCCTTTTTTTTTTAGTTCCCCCTGCCCCGAGAGTTAATAATTGCCTTGTCTTTTGTTTGGTTGATTTTCTATGAACTTGTCTCTAGTTTCTGCCACAGCTCTCCAACCAAAAGCCTAATCTTCTCCGAGCTGATTCAGACACATTAGGTATTCTCTAAATTTCAATTTATTTTCTTCAAGATAACTCTCCTGGGATACTCCTTTACCTGGTTGGCCCTCCTGCTGCCATCTGACCTAGTTGCTGTCTAAATCCTTATCCTTATCATGAATATTGTCTCTCTCAAGTGATAACTCCATATGACCTAAAGCCTCTGTTTTCCTTTTTCCCCAAATAATCCTTCTTTTTCTTAGGTTGTATCCTCCAGCAGCTTTCTGAGAAAGTTTGCATGCAAAATAAAATTTAGAGTGTCTTGCATCTCTGAAAATGTCTTTGTACTACCTTCACACTTGATTCATAATTTGTGTAGATATAAAATTCTATGTTGGAGATAATTTTCCCTTAGACTTTTTTAGAGGCGTTTATCCCTTATTTTTTAGTTTCCCATATTGCTGTGGAGAAATTGAATGCCATTCTTAATTGTCATATTTCATAAAGATATCCATTGGTGTTGATCTTTCATTGATTTCTTGAGGCCCTTTCAATGTGGAAATTTACATCCTTCAGTTCTGGATGTTTTCTTGAATTTATGTTTGGCATTTTCTCATGTCTATCTCTGGAACTGTTGTTACTCAGACATTGGACCTTATGGATTCATGCTCTAATTTTCCTACCTTTCTTTCTTCTTTTCTGCATTTTTTGGTTTATTATATTTTATGTGACTATGTTTGACCTTTCCAATCCTATTGAATGCTACAGGTATCTATTATATTTTAATTTTCTATTCATTTTTTCCTGGATTCACGAATATAAGATTTTAGCTTATCTTTCTGAGATTTTTTTTTTTATTTGAAGGATAATTGCTTTACAGAATTTTGTTGTTTTCTGCCAAGTATCAGCATGAATCGACCACAGGTATACATACGTCCCCTCCCTCTTGACCTCCCTCCTGTCTCCCTCCTCTTCCCACCCCTCTAGATTGTTACTTTCTGAGGTTAGTAATTGTGAGATTTCTTTTCTTATTTTGTCGTTGTTGTTTTGTGCTTTGGTTTGGTTTGTTTTCTTGCTTTTGTGTATGTCTTCTGCGTTTTTTTCTTTCAAGTTTATTTTTTTCTGTTAGTTATTTTTGGTGTGTTTTTTACTCCAGTATTCTTGCCCGGAGAATCCCATGGATGGAGGAGCCTGGTAGGCTACAATCCACAGGGTCGCAAAGAGTTGGACACAACTGAGCGACTTCACCTTCACCTTTTTAGATTAGAACCTTTCCTCAAACTTTTGAAGCTCCTTGGATATCTGTTTACATGCTAAGCAGGGGAGAGTCTCACACAGGTCGACTTTAATGTAGTCATCTGGCGCCTCTGTCTTTAACAGTTCTTGAAGTCCCCAAGTTCAAAGACCTGATGATTCAGTTTCTTAATAGAAGATAAACCTTTAATGTCATATCTAGGTAAAGGGAGGGTGATAACTTTGCTCCATAAAGTTGGGGAGAGGATCTAGAAATGTAAGTGGTTCTCATGTAGACTTTTCGCCCAACCGTATTAGTTAGCTTAGGCTGCCACAACAAAACGATCACAGTGTGTATGGATCCACTTCTGCATGTGGATACCCAGTTCCCGCAGCACCATGTTTTTTAAAGATCGCCTTTCCCCCTTGAATAACGCTGGCATCCTTGTCAAAAATTATTTGACATATATGTGAGGGCTTATTGCCCAGCTCTCTATTGTATTCCATTGTGGGTTTGTTTCTGTTTTCATGCCAGTACTACATTGTTTTGATTCCTGTAACTTGGTAATAAGTTTTAAAATTAGGAAGGGTGCGTCATCCATTTTTGTTCTTTTCCAAGATTTTTTGGCTGTTCAGAGTCTCTTGAGATTTCATGTAATGTTACAATGGAAAAAAAAGTATTACAGTGGTTTCCTACTTGTTCAGGGTTCCACACAACTGTTTGCTCCTCTGAGTACTTTTTTGGTGCTTTCTGTTTGGACTCGGTCTCATCCACACCATATATGGGCAGCTTTGCTGTAGTTTTCACTATATGGTGATTGTCAGTTTGCTTACTTGTCTCCTTAAGGACAGAGAGCATAGTTCTATTTGTTTTCATTTTCCCATTTTCCCAATGCTTAGCATTTGCTTAGCATATTCTAGATTTTCCATATAATGTTTAAATGAATGAATGAAGCACAAACAAATATTATATTAAATTTAAGTGGATTAGACTATCACCCAAATATAAATAACTGATACTTGTGTAGTACTTTATTGTTTAAAGTACATTTAACTATATTGTAGTACTATATTGTTATAAAGTACATTTAGGTATATTATCTTATTCATCTTAACCTATGAAGAAAGTCTGACTAATAGTTCTTTTGTTATAAATCTGATATTACTGACAGTAAGGTAAAATTAAAACATTTAGGAAAAGAATAAATGAAAAAATTTAGAAATGAAAAATATGTGGATCCTTTGCAAACATTTATCATATACAAGGTACAAAGAAGCTTTTGATTAATAAAAGGCAGTCATATATATTGCATCCTCAAGCTATAATACTCTAAAATTAGAGATAATGAAAGTATAATTTAAAAGTACCTAACCACAAGGATAATTTAAAAATTACTTTCCTTTACAACTGGGTTAGGAAATAAATTTGAGAAATAACAATAGACTGTTTTTAACCACAGCACAATTAAAATCTATGGACATTTACTAAAGCAATGCTCAGAGGAAAAGTTACTGCTATAAATATTTAAGTTAATAAGACACAAAAACATAATTAAGTTTATACTTAAAGACTTCAGAAAAGGAGCAAAGTAGCAAACCAAAGAAAATATAAAATAAAATAATACAGTACACAAACAAATGGTGATTTTTTTTTGAGCTTTCAGAAGCAAGTAGTTCAATTACAAAGTTTGTCATTAACTCAGAAAAAACCGTCATCTCTTTTTTACTGACAGCTTTATGGATGTATAATTTGCATATAATAAAGATCACATACTGTAAGGGTGAGATTTAATAAGCTTTGACATATATATGTGTTAATATATAGCCATGTAGTCATCACCCCAGTTATGATACAGAGCATTTTCATCACCTGCAAGTTTCCTTATGCCCTGCTCCTATGCTGAAGCCTGGATCCCTAGGGTGATGGTATTTAGAGGCGGGGCCATTGGCAGGTAATTGGGTCATAAGATGGAACCTTCATCATGAGAGTATATTGGATTGGCCAAAAAGTTCATCCAGGTTTTTACATAACATTTTATGAAAAACCCAAACAAACTTTTTGGCCAACCGAATACGAACAAACTCAAGAGAGAGAATTTCTGTTTTTACCACCTGAGGAGGAAGGAGGCTGTCTGCAAACCAGGAAAGCTCCTTGGCAGTATATACAAAAGTTGAAGCTACTCATCCTCTATGGCCTAGTCATGTGCTTGAGGGCCCAGAACAAGCTGGAAATGCAGACATGAGTTTACTAAATTTTGGCACCAGGGACCAGTTTCATGGGAGACAGTTTTTCCACAGACTGAGGGTGGGGGAAGGGTGGTTTGGGGATGATTCAAACACATTACATTTATTGTGTATTTTATTTCTTTTCTTATTATATCTGCTCTACCTCAGATCATCAGGCATTAGATCTCTGAGGTTGGAGACCCCTGTACTAAAAGACTTATACTAGGGTGTTCATAGTGATACCATTCATAATAGACCCAAACTAGAAACTGAAAAAATGCTGTCAGCAGGGAATTGATAAATAAATTCAGGGCACAATGGAGGACAGAAATGGTATGGATCTAATAGAAGCAGAAGATACTGAGAAGAGGTGGCAATAATACATAAAAGAACTATACAAAAAAGATCTTAATGACCTGGATAACCATGATGGTGTGATGGCTCACCTAGAGTCAGACATCCTGGAGTGCGAAGTCAAGTGGGCCTTCAGAAATATCACTGCAAACAAAGCTAGTGGAGGTGATAGAATTCCAACCGAACTATTTCAAATTCTAAAAGATGATGCTGTTAAAGCATTGCAGTCAATATGCCAGCACATTTGGAAAAGTCAGCAGTAGCCACAGAACTGGAAAAAGTCGGTTTCGTTCCAATCCCAGAAAAGGCAGTGCCAAAGAATATTCAAACTACTGCACAATAGCACTCATTTCACAGGTTAGAAAGGTCATGCTCAAAATCCTCCAAGCTAGGCGTCAACAGTATGTGAACCAAGAACTTCCGGACATACAAGCTGGATTTAGAAAAGGTAGAGGAACCAGAGATCAAATTGCCAACATCCATTGTATCAGAAAAAACAAGAGAATTCCAGAAAAACATCTGCTTCATTGACTACGCTAAAGCCTTTGACTGTGGATCACAACTAACTGTGGAAAATTCTTAAAAGGATAGGAATACCAGACCACCTTACCTGCCTCCTAAGAAATCTGTATACGGGTCAAGAAGCAACAGTTAGAACCAGACATGGAACAACGGACTAGTTCCAAATTGGGAAAGGAGTATGTTAAGGCTGCATATTGTCACCCTTTATTATTTAACTTATATGCAAGGTAGATCATGGGACATGCTGGGTTGGATGAATCACAAGCTGGAATCAAGATTTCCAGGAGAAATACCAATAATCTCAGATATGCAGGTGACACCACCCTAATAGCAGAAAGTGAAGAACTAAGGAGCCTCGTGATAAAGGTGAAAGAGGAGAGTGAAAAAGCTGACTTAAAATTCAGCATTCAAAAACTGAAGATCATGGCATCTGGTCCCATCTCTTCATGGCAAATAGATGCAGAAACAATGGAAACAGTGAAAGACTTTATTATTTTCTTGGGCTCCAAAATCACTGCAGATGGTGACAGCAGCCATGAAATTAAAAGACACTTGCTCCTTGGAAGAAAATCTATAGGAAACCTAGACAGAATATTAAAAAGCAGAGGCATTACTTTGCCGACAAAGGTCTATACAATCAAAACTACAGTTCTTCCAGCAGTCATGTATGAATGTGAGAGTTGGACCATAAAGAAGGCTGAGCGCCAAAGAATTGATGGTTTTGAACTCTGGTGTTGGAGAAGACTCTTGAGAGTCCCTTGGACTGCAAGGAGATCAAATCAATCAATCCTACTTCTGGGAATATATCTTAAGGAAATAATTCAAAAGCGAAAATAAATTGTAAAAAAATTTTTATAGCATGTTATTTTTAATAAAAAACTGGAAATATTCCAGAAGCAAACTGAGGTAAATTAATACAGTGGAATATTATATTATTATATCACTATGTAATTCCTAAGAAGACTTTATATGTGGGGTGTGAGTGTGTATGTGTGTAAAAGCATGTAGAAACAAACAACAGAAAAAGATAGAACTCCAACATAAACCTGTGGATTTTAGTGACAATCAGACGGGACCATAGAGATATGTAATCTCTTGCTATTTTATGATAGAGGAATTCTGTGTTTAAGTAATGTTTTAAAATGCAATAACAATGTTGATCTTCTAACTTAAAAAAAGTATTAAACTAGATGACCTTAATACGGTTGCTATCAGCTCCATGCTTTTATAATCTCCGGAAAATGAACTTGAAAGTCAAGTTTCTTTGATCTTTTCCTTCTCCCTCTAGTGCCATTCAGATCTTTCTCCTTAGTTTAACATTTTCTTAAATTCGATCCATTAATGAGGCTCTCTACTGACTCATTTTGTTTTGGAAAGACAAAGTATAAATTCAGAGAAGTAGAAGAAAATGCAGTTCATTCTCCATATCTACTTATATTAACTGTTACAAAAGCAAAATGTGTGGTTATGCTTAATCAGGCTTCCAGATGGTGCCAGAGAAGAAAGTGTCCTTCTCCCCCATCATCTAATGAGGAAATCCAGCTTGGAGGGAGGCTGAATACCTTGCATAATGCTCTGTGGAGCAATCTAAGAGAGTGATTAGAAACCAGGGCTCATATAACAAGACCCTCTTGCTTAGGCTGTTAGCCTGGGGGCCTCTCTGTGGAATGGCAATGCAGGGCTGGGATCAATTCAGTGTTTAAGAGCTGGACTAAAGGTCAGTTCACCTTTCCTTGAAGTGTTGGATTATTTCTGCAATATAAACTTTCTGATAAGAGATTTCTGGAAGCAATTGCAGAAGTGTCTTATACCATCAGCAGGACCTGAATGGAATCTGCCCTAGGTTGTCCAGAGAGAAGGGGCCTTTAGAGAGAAGTTCTACCGCCCCTTTTTGCTGCCTCTGACTTCCTGTGCTGCCCTTCGTTTGTTCATTTTCCTCTCTAGTGCAAAAGGTAGGATCAAAGGAAATGCTACTGTCATCAGTTCTGAAGTTGAACAGACTGCCTCCTCAGTTAGTAAATGGAAAAATTAATTTTCAAATGGCTATGCAAGTTCTGTGAAATACAAAGACATTGATTTGTGATCTGTTGTCAACACACACACATACAAATCATGGTATTTATGTTCATATTAATTAGTATTAATCATGGTCATTTAAAAAAACTTTTGAATATCTCTAAGAATCTCTCTAGAAATTATCCACTATGATTCAGTGGGGTATATTTACACTTATGAGATTAAATTTTAAATCTTTGCTTTACCATTTATAAACTGTATGACCTTGGGCAATTTCCTCATTTGTAAAATGGAGAGAATAATTCCAGCTTTATCTGATTCCTAGGTTGGTTGCAAGGTTCATTGAGATAATGTAAGTGAAAGTATTTAGTAAACTTTCAGGGGCATTACAAGTTCAGTTAAAAGAGTCAGGAAGACCTTACCCTGTGTACAACAATGGTTCAGCACTGAAGGTAATAGTACATTTCTTCAGACTCTAGGATGATGTCTGGAAACACGTCATGCTAGCCCAGCGTGTACTAACCTAAATTAGTGGATAGACCAATGAGCTTTCTGATTGGTACATTAGTTTAATCTCTTCATTTATACTTTAGGGCAAATACATAGGCGTTTTGTGTTTATATTCAGTTCAGTTCAGTTCAGTCGCTCAGTCGTGTCTGACTCTTTGCGACCCCATGAATCGCAGCACGCCAGGCCTCCCTGTCCATCACCAACTCCCGGAGTTCACTCAGACTCACGTCCATCGAGTCAGTGATGCCATCCAGCCATCTCATCCTCTGTTGTCCCCTTCTCCTCCTGCCTCCAATCCCTCCCAGCATCTGTCTTTTCCAATGAGTCAACTCTTCCCATGAAGTGGCCAAAGTACTGGAGTTTCAGCTTTAGCATCATTCCTTCCAAAGAAATCCCAGGGCTGATCTTCAGAATGGACTGGTTGGATCTCCTTGCAGTCCAAGGGACTCTCAAGAGTCTTCTCCAACACCACAGTTCAAAAGCATCAATTCTTCGGCGCTCATCTTTCTTCCGGAGAAGGCAATGGCAACCCACTCCAGTGTTCTTGCCTGGAGAATCCCAGGGATGGGGGAGCCTGGTGGGCTGCCGTCTATGGGGTCGCACAGAGTCGTACACGACTGAAGCGACTTAGCAGCAGCAGCAGCAGCAGCTTTCTTCACAGTCCAACTCTCACATCTGTACATGACCACTGGAAAAACCATAGCCTTAACTAGGCGGACCTTAGTCGGCAAAGTAATGTCTCTGCTTTTGAATATGCTATCTAGGTTGGTCATAACTTTTCTTCCAAGGAGTAAGCGTCTTTTAATTTCATGGCTGCAGTCAACATCTGCAGTGATTTTGGAGCCCCCAAAAATAAAGTCTGCCACTGTTTCCACTGTTTCCCTATCTATTTCCCATGAAGTGATGTGGCCGGATGCCATGATCTTCATTTTCTGAATGTTGAGCTTTAAGCCCACTTTTTCACTCTCCTCTTTCACTTTCATCAAGAGGCTTTTTAGTTCCTCTTCACTTTCTGCCATAAAGGTGGTGTCATCTGCATATCTGAGGTTATTGATATTTCTCCCTGCAATCTTGATTCCAGCTTGTGTTTCTTCCAGTCCAGCGTTTCTCATGATGTACTCTGCATAGAAGTTAAATAAGCAGGGTGACAATATACAGCCTTGACGTACTCCTTTTCCTATTTGGAACCAGTCTGTTGTTCCATGTCCAGTTCTAACTGTTGCCTCCTGACCTGCATACAGGTTTCTCAAGAGGCAGGTCAAGTGGTCTGGTATTCCCATCTCTCTCAGAATTTTCCACAGTTTCTTGTGATCCACACAGTCAAAGGCTTTGGCATAGTCAATAAAGCAGAAATAGATGTTTTTCTGGAATTCTCTTGCTTTTTCCATGATCCAGCAGATGTTGGCAATTTGATTTCTGGTTCCTCTGCCTATTCTAAAACCAGCTTAAACATCAGGAAGTTCACGGTTCACGTATTGCTGAAGCCTGGCTTGGAGAATTTTGAGCATTACTTTACTAGCATGTGAGATGAGTGCAATTGTGCGGTAGTTTGAGCATTCTTTGGCATTGCCTTTCTTTGGGATTAGAATGAAAACTGACCTTTTCCAGTCCTATGGCCACTGCTGAGTTTTCCAAATTTGCTGACATATTGAGTGCAGCACTTTCCCAGCATCATCTTTCAGGATTTGAAATAGCTCAACTGGAATTCCATCACCTCCACTAGCTTTGTTCGTAGTGATGCTTTCTAAGGCCCACTTGACTTCACATTCTACGATGTCTGGCTCTAGATGAGTGATCACACCATCGTGATTATCTGGGTCATGAAGATCTTTTTTGTACAGTTCTGTGTATTCTTGCCACCTCTTCTTAATATCTTCTGCTTCTGTTAGGTCCATATCATTTCTGTCCTTTATTGAGCCCATCTTTGCATGAAATGTTCCCTTGGTATCTCTAATTTTCTTGAAGAGATCTCTAGTCTTTCCCAATCTGTTGTTTTCCTCTATTTCTTTGCATTGATCACTGAAGAAGGCTTTCTTATCTCTCCTTGCTATTCTTTGGAACTCTGCATTCAGATGCTTCACTTCTCTTCTTTTCACAGCTATTTGTAAGGCCTCCCCAGACAGCCATTTTGCTTTTTTGCATTTCTTTTCCATGGGGATGGTCTTGATCCATGTCTCCTGTACAATGTCACGAACCTCATTCCATAGTTCATCAGGCACTCTGTCTATCAGATCTAGGCCCTTAAATCTATTTCTCACTTCCACTGTATAATCATAAGGGATTTGATTTAGGTCATACCTGAATGGTATAGCGGTTTTCCCTACTTTCTTCAATTTAAGTCTGAATTTGGTAATAAGGAGTTCATGGTCTGAGCCACAGCTCCTGGTCTTGTTTTTGTTGACTGTATAGAGCTTCTCCATCTTTGGCTGCAAAAAATATAATCAATCTGATTTCGGTGTTGACCATCTGGTGATGTCCATGTGTAGAGTCTTCTCTTGTGTTGTTGGAAGAGGGTGTTTGCTATGACCAGTGCATTTTCTTGGCAAAACTCTATTAGCCTTTGCCCTGCTTCATTCCGCATTCCAAGGCCAAATTTGCCTGTTACTCCAGGTGTTTCTTGACTTCCTACTTTTGCATTCCAGTCCCCTATAATGAAAAGGACATCTTTTTTAGGTGTTAGTTCTAAAATGTCTTGTAGGTCTTCATAGAACCATTCAGCTTCAGCTTCTTCAGCGTTACTGGTTGGGGCATAGACTTGGATTACCATGATATTGAATGGTTTGCCTTGGAGACGAACAGAGATCATTCTGTCGTTTTTGAGATTGCATCCAAGTAGTGCATTTTGGACTCTTTTGTTGACCATGGTGGCGACTCCATTTCTTCTGAGGGATTCCTGCCCGCAGTAGTAGATATAACGGTCATCTGAGTGAAATTGACCCATTCCAGTCCATTTTAGTTCGCTGATTCCTAGAATGTCGACATTCATGTTTATATTAGGTTTCTCTAAATACAACAGGAAACTCTATAAGCAACATGATTTAAATGACTTAGAAGACACGATAAGCAGTCCTTGGCTGGTATGGTGTGTCCCAAGTGTAACCAGGAACTCAGGCTTCTGTCTTCTTACTCTGACATCCGACCATAGATTCCTTTTTTTTTTTTTGCCTCATGATCCATGAGGACTGAAGTAGCTTCTCTGTTCCTTTCTGGGATGGACAAGGGACGTCTTTCAGCTGAATGAGTTTCATTTAAATGCTTTCTAAAAGACCCTCACAAGATTGTGCTCACATGTTATGGCTTAATCACATCACAAAAGTCTGGCTTCAAGAGAAGCTGAAAAATATGGTCTTTATGCCAGTGGCCATGTACCCAGGTAAAACTGGGGTATGTTTCTAAGGAGAAGAAGGTTAGTAGAGTTAGCAACCAGCAGTCTCTGCCACAGCATTACATCAATGTGGATGTTTTGCTCATAAACTGCACCCTCCCACCCCAACACTTACGTGCACACACACAGACACACATGTGCCTCACATTCACATAAGTGCTGCCTATTTCACTTCACTTGTTTCCTGGGTAAATTAGTCCCCTTCAGTTATCCTGTGCCCAGGAATCATATCAGTGCATGGTGACTGAAGCCAACTTTAGGGACATGACCAAAAGGTCATTAAGCAAAAGGTTCTGTGGTCTTTTCCAAGACAGCCAGTTGGCCCATGGAATGACTTGACTACGTGTGTGCTCAGCGCTGTGCTAAATCCTGCACAATACACAGAAAGGGTGTCATTCTGGCTTTTAGTCCTTTATTTGGTCTTGTGAATGGAATCATCGTATTCCCAAATGCCCAAGAAAGGAACCCAGGAATCATCCTCAGTTCTGTCCCATCCTTGAACCTCTCCTATCCAGTCAGTTGGCAGCTTCTGTTGATTTGATCTGTCGTTTCCATTGTTACTCCGCTACTTTGGGCCTTTAGTACGTCGGGCCTGTACTGTTTCAACAATTGCCCTCCTTGTTGTCTGTACTTCTCATCTTTCTCCCTCCAGCTCTTCCATGCTGCTCTCAAGGTGATCTTTCAGAAATAGTAATATGACTGTCACTCTCCAGCTCAGACTCCTTCTGTGGTTTCCTAACATCTGTACTCTTTATAAAGCCCTTTATGATGATGATGCTGTCCAGCTTTATCTCTTAGGAACACTCAGCTATTTGTTGCTTTCCAGATCTCCCATGCTTTTCACATCTTGATGCTTCTGCACGTGCTGATGTGTCTGTGTTAAATATCCCTTCTCTACTTGTTCACCTGGAAATTCTTTCACATTCTTTGAAACATTCTTTCTCCCAGACAGACATAGGCCTCTTTATCTTTACATTTTTTTCCATGCCTCCTTTATAACAATTATCAAACTGTGTTATCATCTTTGATTTGTATACCTGCTTCTCCAGTCAATCTTAAATAATCTCCTCGAGGACAAGGACCATGCTTAAGTAAATTACCTAATTATTAAACAAAAGAATATCTTCAATTGTATTATAATTTAGTTGAGGTTACTTACAGATGAAGTGAAATACTTTAAGTCAATATGAAATCAAGTGCTATGTAATAAGTAATAGTTCAGGGGGAGAAAAGGAGATCACTGGGGGTTGGAGGAATTAGACAAGGAGTCAAAGAGAATATATCTCCTTAGGAAGGTAGCAAGATGATTTGGGCAGGGGAAACTGAAAATTCCAGGGACATATTTTTATACTTGGCAGTGTTTGTATAAAGCAATATTTCTAATGACAAAGCATTACATTTTGAAAAATATAATAAGTAAATTAAAAAAGGAGATAAAAACGAGAAAGGAAAAACCCTAGGAAGTACTGTATTGGGGCTTCCCAGGTAGCAGTAGTGGTAAAGAACCCACCTGCCAGTGCAGGAGACGTAAGCGACGTGGAGTCGATCCCTGGGTCTGGAAGATCCCCTGGAGAAGGGAATGGCAACCAACCCACTCCAGTATTCTGGCCTGGAGAATCCCACGAACAAAGGAGCCTGGTGGGCTACCATCCATGGGTCGAGAAGAGTCGGACTTTCCTGAAGCAACTGAGCACACGTGCACTGTATTGGTTTAATCTTGGACCCTCTTATCTATAAATGTCTTTCACTCCTTTTACTTTAGCCTCTTCTCATCTCTGAGGAAGGCAAAGTCCTATTGAATACATGCTTTGTGGATACTATATCAGTTCTAAAATTCAGCCTTTTCTCAGCCTGCAATCTTTTTAGAATGTGTGTATACCTCACAGTACTAATGTGTTTATTATATGTATGTTTATACATGTATACACACACACACACACACACAGAGACACACACGTACTAGGTAACACATCCACAGGTTCAAAAAATATAAGGTTGGTACAAAAGTCATTGCTATTTCGGACCTGAATTTTAAATCATTATAACTAGACTTAAACATATCTTTATTAATCAAGACAGGAACCATTACAATTGACACATTTTTGCCAACAAGAAATAAATTTGTTTATTCCTGTAGCATAAAATCCATGCTTAAGGATTCGATGAACTCTTGGAAAGCATTTTCTGCTTCCTGCTGGTTGTGGAAGTGTTTTCCCTGCAGAAACTTGTCGAGATGCTTGAAGAAGTCGTAGTAGATTGGTGAGAGGTCAGGTGAATAGGGCAGATGAGGCAAAACTTTGTAGCCTGATTTGTTCAACTTTTGAAGCACTGGTGGTGCAATGTGTGGTCAGGCGTTGTCGTGAAGAAGAATTGGGCCCTTTCTGTTGACCAGAGTGGGCTGCAGGCATTGCAGTTTTCCGTGCATCTCATTGATTTTCTGACTGTATTTCTTAGATGTAATGGGCTGAGATTCAGAAAGCTGTAGTGTGTCAGAACGGCAGCAGACCACCAAACAGTGACCGTGACCTTTTTTTGGGTGCATGTTTGGCTTTGGGAAGTGCTTTTTGGAGCTTCTTCTGTGTCCAGCCACTGAGCTGGTTGTTGCCAGTTGTCGTATAAAATCCACTTTTTGTTGTGTGTCACAGTTCAATCGCGAAATGGTTCTTTGTTGTGCAAAATAAGAGAAGATAATGCATTAAAAAGATGTTTTTGATTTGCGGTCAGCTCATGAGGCACCCATCTATCAAGCTTTTTCACCTTTCCAATTTGCCTCAAATGCCAAACTTGGCATCTTCTCTAGTAGTTGTAAGAGGATTAGCTTCAATGATTGCTCTCAGTTGGTCATTGTCAACTTCCAATGGCCGGCCATCTTCAAGGCTCTCATCTCCTTTGCAACACTTCTTGAACCACCACTGCACTGTCCATTCATTAGCAGTTCCTGGGCCAAAGGCATTGTTGATGTTGCGAGTTGTCTCTGCTGCTTCACTACCCATTTTGAATGCAAATTTTAAAATTGTTCTAATTTGCTTTTTGTCTAACATCATTGCTGTAGTCTAAAATAAACAGCAAGTAATAAATCATAACCAAAAAAATTCCATGAGAAATGCACATTAAAATGATGTATAACCTAACCACATTTATTTGAGAATGTATTCCAACATCAAATGGCAAAATTCAACAATGCAAAACCACAGTTACTTTTGCACCAACCAAATAGCAAGGCATACATTGAGAGGAGTTGTTCTCACCCTGCCCTATTTCACCTCTTTCACCTTCTCATGTTCTCTTCTTATGTGGACAACTGCATTTATTTTTTTCAACCAGCTCTTTTAAATCCATTTGATATGATTATGTTTTGATTCTCCAGTTTTCTAGTACTGTTGAGCTTTGCCATTTACCCTCCTCCAAAATAGCTTCCTTCTTTACTTTCTCTAGAATACTTTCTTTTTCTGCCTTTTTATCATGCTGCTGCTGCTGCTACTGCTAAGTCGCTTCAGTCGTGTCCAACTCTGTGCGACGCCATAGATGGCAGCCCACCAGGCTCCCCCGTCCCTGGGATTCTCCAGGCAAGAACACTGGAGTGGGTTGCCATTTCCTTCTCCAATGCATGAAAGTGAAAATTGAAAGTGAAGTCGCTCAGTCGTGCCCGACTCTTAGCGACCCCATGGACTGCAGCCCACCAGGCTCCTCTGTCCATGGGATTTTCCAGGCAAGAGTACTAGAGTGGGGTGCCATCGCCTTCTCCGCCTCTTTATCATAAAGGCATGTAATAATTTTCCTCATCTGGTTATCTTCACGTTAAAGGTTCAGTATACTTCAGTAATCTGATTATCAGTACTTTGATTATCTTTCAGCCTAGCATTATATTAAAGACAGTTAAGGGGCTTCTCTGGTGGTCCAGTGGCTAAGACTCCACGCTCCCAATGCAGGGAATCCAGGTTTGATCCCTGGCCAAGGAACTAGATCCCACATGCCACAACTAAAGGTTTGCATGCTTCAGCTAAAGAAAGCAAATGCCTCTGTGCAGGTCAAAGATCTGGCATACCACAGCTAACACCTGGCACAGCCCAATAGATAAATAAGAAATGCAAAGAAAGTTAATACTTTATTAAATTTATTATCCCTTATTATAGGACAAAAACAATTGTTTGTAATTGATTCTGTATTATGATTAGTACCAGAGGCCTAAATGGCCTATTAATAAGACAGAAGGAGCCTGGGTAACATCATTTGACTATTGCTTTTGTGTGTTTTCCTATGTGTCTCATTATGGCTGTGCTGAGTCTTCCTGGCTGCGTGGGCGCTTCTCCAGTTGTGGTGTGTGGGCTCTCGTTGCGGTGGCTTGTCTTGTTGTGGAGCACAGACTCTAGGGTATGTGGGCTTCAGTGTTACAGCACATGGGCTCAGTATTGGAGGCTCCCGGGCTCTGGAGCACAGGCTCAATAGTTGAGGCTCCCGGACTCAGTTGCTCCACAGCACATAGGATTTTCCCCAACCAGGGATCGCACCCATGTCTCCAGCACCGGCGGGCGTGTGCCTGTTTAGTCACGTGGTCATGTCGAGCTCTTTGCGACTGACGGACTGTAGCCCACCAGGCTCCTCTTTTCATGGGATTTTTCAGGTAAGAATACTAGAGAAGCTTGCCGTCTCCTCCTCCAGGGGATTTTCTTGACCCAGAGATCAAAGCCATGTCTCCACTGGCAGGCGAACTCTTTACCACTGAGTCACTGGGGAAGCCCACATCATTTGACTATTGCTTTAAAAAAGTTGGGTGCTTTCAGGGAGTTTGAAAAAAAATATTTGAAAATAATTCAGTTATTACCATGATTTACTTTGTTTGCTTTGTACAAAGAAAAGCTTTGGCAATGTGGTTCTGGATAGAAATATGGAGAACTTAAGGGATGCTTTTGAGCAAGCCCAAGAACTTTCTATCACTGAATCAAGGGCAAAAAGAAAGAAGAATGACTTCAATTTCTGTATCTGTAAAATGATTGGAGTTGCGTGATACAACCTTAAAGTCCTTTAACTCCTAAGCTTTTATAATTCAGGAGCAGAGGAGAGAATAGTGATGCAGTGACTGGCTACGGATTCAAGTCCAGAAAGAGAGGCCAATGGGACAGTCTGTGGGAGGACATAAGTGATTTCAAGTCCTGGTGAAGAGGAATAGTGTGTTCAGTGAAAGCTGAGGGGGACAAGGAATTGGCAGGTTGGGATTTGGTAGCTCATCATTGTGAAAGAAAACTGACCATGTGCTTCCATGAAGAGAGATTTTGTTTCGTTTTGTTTTTTTAACATGTAGGCCCTGAATCCTCAGAGGAGCTATAGATGAGCCTTTGGAAGTTCTTCAATGTTCTAAAATTGTAACATGTTAAATTATATCCATTTTTCTTTGAGAAAGCATTTGCAGCTTTAATTAGATTCTTATCACGACCTAACAAAAAGCCGCTCACTCTTAAAAAAAAGTGAATGATAAAGATTTCAAATGATTAAAACAGAGAAAGAGTAATACACTTCAGTGAACCTGCAGTGGATGAATATGGTCATTGTAACATTTTCAGAATAAACTGGGTTTCAGTCACAAGAGACACAGAAGTAAGGGCTGACAATTTAAATTTTTAAAAAATAGAGAGGAATTTGCCCATTAGGTAGCTTCTAGTTATGGCTTGCCATCGTTAGCTGTGTGACCTTGGGCAAGTGAATTACCTTCAAAAACTCAATTTTCTCCGCTGTGTAATGGGGATAATAAATATCTACCTTAAATGGTGACTGTGAAGATTAAATGAGATAATAATGCACAGTAGCATTACTATAGTGTGTCAGTATTTGGTAAACCTCTCCCCTCATGTGGTTTTTTAATTTTCTACATTTATTTTAAGGCCCTTATTGTAGATTTCACTTGGAAGAGCTGGTTCTCAGTCAATCCGTCTTCAGAGAACTGCTCAGTGATGCTAACACTCAAGAAGATCATATCTTATTAAGTGGTTAGTCTAGAGGCTCTTTCCAATGCAGATTTGCAAGCTGGGTATATAAAAGTCACACCCTGGACTTGTTGCCTGGCAGCACGTGTCCCTGAGTGGTGGTACATGGCTTGCATTGTAATGCGGTCTGTGCAGGGGCCAGCTGGCTGGACATGTACTGCCACATGGGCTGGGGACTCCATTCCTCAACAACACAGCAGCCGCCCCCAGGGTTAACGGAAAATGACAAACCAGGCGGGGATGTGGGAGGCGCCGGCGGAACAGCGGGGCGCCCTTTGATTTGCTTCTGGTATTTGCATGTCTTTCTCGCGGTGTCTGTGAAATGTTCAGAATGACAACGTTTGTAAAAGACCTGCTGACTCCGCCTGAAAAATGTGAAACACCTCCCGTTTAGAGACCCATTATGTCCAGCTAGCCTCCGTTTTCTATATCTTTTCCTTCGTTTTTTATTAATGCAAACATTTGCATGAAGACAGAACCTTTGTTTCTTAAAGAGTTCATCTGCTCCTGCTGCTTACTGGCCCTGCCATGCAAGCGCACAACAGAACCTTTGTTACGCTTTCAGCAAAGCTGTTTATGAACGGTGGCTTACTGAGGACTGCTTCCTGTGCTGTGTGCTTGCTTCCATTTTGTCTAAAAGAGAAAAAGAAAATAGTTCTTGGGAGTGAAAAGAATTTGGACTTTTCTTCTATTCACGTCTTGAATGTTGAAATGACAAGTAGCCCCCAAATTTGTGGAGGAACTGGTAATTGCATCGAATGCTTTTTTTTTTCACTTTACCTTGAACATAATGAGGCTGTTAATAACAATAAAAGGAACAAGTGCTTTCTCCCTGGAGTAGAGGGACAGAACAGTACAAAGGCGATGGAAAGAAGGGTTGAGAGCAGGACAAGGTGGCTTCCTGAAAGAACCCTAATGTTGCCACAGAACGTGTTTTGGCACTTAGTGACGCCCACCTGGGAGGCACAGTCCTGAAACGGTTGAGTTGAATGAAGAATAGCACCACAGTTTATAAATAGTGATTCAAGTTATGTATTCATTCAGTAAATATTTGAGTGACTGGTATGTGGAAGACGCTGAATGACCCAGAGTGTTACAGGGGATAGAAGATAAATGAGTTACGGTTACCTCTGTGTCTTTAAGGAGCAAGAAGTCTTAACAAAGGAGGTAACACATGTGTAACAGAAATAACTCTATATCAAAGTAGAAAGTGCCGTTGGAAATATTTAAAATTGGTATTTAGGGAGTTCAGGAAAAGGAAGATTGCTTCCGGCTGGGAGAGAATCTGAGAAAGCTTCCTGGCCAGGTGGCATTTGAGTTGAGCCCAGCAGGAAAGGTAGGCTTGGACATTGCAACATTGCAACATTCCGACATTAGTCATTTGAGTTACGAGTCAGATATCATGTGGCTGAGGTAAAATAGATCCAACGCCTGTTTCTATAGGGTACTTTGGTGTTCTACGCCATTAATTTAGATGATATGTTAAAGTGCTGGCATGAATTTTCTGTGTACATTTTCTGTGTACAGGGCCTCTCTGTCTAGCCTGTGCTGTTCCAGTCATTCATTGCATGTGACTTTTTGTGCACTTTGACCTAGGCCTCCAGGCTTCTATAAATATCTATGTTATAACAAAAATAGAAACTCAGAGGGATTATTGAGCATTATTACAGCCTTATCCCATAAGCAGGGTGTAGACATAGTTCTGAGTGGGGATTTGACATGTGAGACTCTCATTTGAAAAAGAATCCCACCTTCATACAGAAGCAGGATCACTCAGAAGAGAGAGGATTGGGAATTCTAAGCCTATGAGTTTTCAGCTACCTTAAATTGGAACTCCTCTGTATCTTTCTGCCACTAGATTAAATGAGACCCTGTTGCTGTTTTGTGAATTGTTGAGAGTGCGAACTAATTTTTATGATATAGTTTGAATATAAAATATCAAGTAATTGATAAGTTATTGCATTAGTACCTTGTTGCATTAATGTAACTGGTCTGTATATTCATGGTTCAATTGCATATTACCAAACATAACTGCTGATAATGTGTAAATGCGTGGTTTGCCCCAAATGCTACAACCTTTGATGACTCTATGTAGCACAATTAATTTTCACCCTGTAACGTTAATACTTCTCTGCCTGATATGACATTATGAATGGCACATGACTTGTTCATGTTTGTCCATTTATAGGTTGTTTGTGTTTTCTGGAAAATGGTATTGTGAATGTTTATGGAGTTGACCTGATAACTCTACTGCTCTATGAATAGCTGATTTTGCAAAGCTATTATCATGATAGTTATTACTTGACTTCTTCATAAGCATAAATCATAACTATAGGAAAGTTAAGTGCTACTTTAGATTTTTCTCCATTTTGGCAGTGAATTTTGTTATGGTCAGCTAGGTGAGCGCTTCACATTTGGACCTCTATCAAAGCCTCCTTTTTCTGGCACTTCAAATTATAAGACTCCAACATACAAATTCTGTATAATGAGATTTAGGCTGGAAATACTGAAGCAGTAAGATTTAAGTACTTAGCCTTTTGACATTCACTCCCCGCCCGACAGCCACCAGTTTTAGGAAGGAAAAGGGAAGAGGGGAAGATTAATGGTTGACTAGAAACTAAATGTCAAGGGACTGAGCTCTGCCCAGCTGTTAACTTGTACAGTTCTTTCATTTGTTGAGGGAAGTAGACTTTAGTGGTTCATCCTCTACTTTACACAAAGATCTTTAGTCACCACTTGTTTTCTGGTTGTCACAGGTGATGTTGATATATGTGTGGTGTTTTGTTTGCTCCTGGCTTATCTTTTAGTGTTTGAGTTTCACTAGCTGTATAGCAGCACTGGGGCTTCCCAGGTAAAGAACCTGCCTGCCAATGCAGGAGAGGTAAGAGACTCAGGTTCGATCCCTGGGTCGGGAAGATCCCCTGGAGGAAGGCACGGCAACCCACTCCAGGATTCTTGCCTGGAGAATCCCGACGGGTAGAGGAGCCTAGTGGGCTACAGTCCCTGGGGTCCCAAAGAGTCGGACACGATTGAAGTGACTTAGCACGAATGCATGCATAGCAGCAGTGTGGTGGTTTGGGTGCCCACGTGCAAAGGATTTGTTTTGTCTTTTTATAACTATCAGGGTAAAAGATCTTTCCTTAACCTGTACATTTGTTCTTAGAAAATTCCATTTGATATATATGCGGCATAGCTCTTTGAGGGCTGTGGATTCAAATCCTGTCTCTGCCACTTACCAGCCTGTTGACCTTTGGGTAAATTACATGTCTGAGTCTTCCTTCTGTCATCTATAAAATGGAAATAAACCCTTCTCATAGGATTGTTATGAGTAGTAAATGAATTAATACCTGTATAATGCTTAGAATACTGTCTTGCATGCAGAGCTTAATAAATATTGACTGTCATTTTATTATATTTATAGGTTTAGCTACCGTTAAGCAAATCTGTAGTGATCAAGAGCTAGTAAAAGAGGGAGGCCTCCTGCGTTTATATAAAGGATATTTCTCAGGATATGGATCAGCAAGGTGTGACTTACTTACAGTTTTTTTCTGGAGGTCCAAAAGGTCTGTCTAGTCAAAGCTGTGGTTTTTCCAGTAGTCATGTGTGGATGTGAGAGTTGGACTATAAAGAAAGCTGAGCACTGAAGAATTGATGCTTTTGAACTGTGGTGTTGGAGAAGACTCTTGAGAGTCCCTTGGATTGCAAGGAGATCCAACCAGTCAATCCTAAAGGAAATCAACCCTGAATATTCATTGGAAGGAGTAATGCTGAAGCTGAAACTCCAATACTTTGACCACCTGATGTGAAGAACTGACTCACTGGAAAAGACCCTGATGCTGGGAAAGATTGAAGGCAGGAGGAAAAGGGGACGACAAAGGATGAGATGGTTGGATGGCATCACAAACTCAATGTACATGAGTTTGGCAAGCTCTGGGAGTTGGTGATGGACAGGGAAGCCTGGGGTGCTGCAGTCCATTGGGTCTCAAAGAGTCAGACACGACTGAGCGACTGAACTGAACTGAAAGTTAAACTTGACATACCACTGTTTTATAGTCAGAGCTAGTAAAGGCTTGATTTTGGGTTAACGCTTTTACTTTATTTTTCTTTCTTGAAAGTTTTAAATTTCTTTTTGTATTATACTGACTATGTTCATTGTGAACTCATAACTTTGGTAAGGAACATAACTAGCTTAAATTAAATAACATCAGAGAAAAATATAGCGGAATAGGTTTATACACTTGGAGTACAGGCCTGTTTGAATAAGACACAAAGCACAAAGTATACAGATATTTAAATACTGCTGACAATATCAGCATTTTAAATTTCTGTGATGAAATTTAATGAAAGATACCGTAAACAAATGATAAGAAAACCCCTAAGGTCGGTGTATATTTGCACATATAGAGAATTTAAAAAGCCTCCAATCAAAAAGAAGAAAAAAGATAACCAGAGAGAAAAATGGACAAAGGATATTAGCAGATTATGCACTCAATATGCCAGCAAACTTGGAAAACTCAGCAGTGGCCACAGCACTGGAAAAGTCAGTTTTCATTCCAGTCCCAGAAAAGGGCAATGCCAAAGAATGTTCAGACAACTACCATATAGTTACACTCATTTCACATGCTAGCAAGGTCTTACTCAAAATCCTTCAAGCTAGGCTTCAACTAGGGTTAGGGTTAGGGTTAGGCTACAACAGTTCTTGAACCAAGAACTTTCACATGTACACACTGGATTTAGAAAATGCAGAGGAACCAGAGGTCAAATTGCCAACATCTGTTGGATCACAGAAAAATCAAGAGAATTCCAGAAAAACATCTACTTCTCCTAATGCCTTTGACATGGTTTCTTGAATCACAACAAACCATGGAAAATTCTTAAAGAGATGGGAATACCAGACCACCTGACCTGCCTCCTGAGAAACCTGTATGTAGGTCAAAAAGCAACAGAACGGTACATGGAGCAACTGGTTGGGCTGGTTCCAAATTGGGAAAGGAGTACGTCAAGGCTGTATATTGTCACCATGCTTATTTAACTTATATGAACAGTACATCATGTGAAATGCCTGGCTGGATGAATCACAAGCTGGAATCAAGATTTCAGGGAGAAATATCAATAACCTATATGCAGATGACACCACCCTAATAGCAGTAACTGAAGAGGAACTAAAGAGCCTCTTGATGAAGGTGAAGGAGGAGAATGAAAAAGCTGGCTTAAAACTCAGCATTCAAAAAACTAAGATCATGGCATTCAGTCTAATCACTTCATGGCATATAGATGGGGAAACAATGGAAATAGTGAAAGATTACTGGGCTCCAAAATCACTGCACATGGTGACTGCAGCCATGAAATTAAAAGACGCTCGCTCCTTGGAAGAAAAGCTATAGGCAACCTAGACAGCATATTAAAAACCTGAGACATTACTTTGCCAACAAAGGTCTGTATAGTCAAAGCTATGGTTTTTCCAGCTGTCATATAACAACAATAACAATTCACAGAAGAGAAATACAAATGACCATGAGAATATGCTTAACTTAATTAAGAAGACCAGAATACTGAAACAACAGTGAGAAACTATTTTATAACTGTTAAATTGCCAAAATCATGAAGTCAGTGAAAACAGTCATAGTGAAAACAGATATTCTTATGATGGGGAGGAGTATAAATCAAAACACATTTTGTAAAGCAATTTTGTGTATCTAGTAAACATGGAGAAAAGGAACTTCTTATGCACTATTGTTATGATTGTAAGTTGGTACAGCAGTTATGGAAATCAGTATGGAGGATCCTCAAAAAATTAAAAATAGAACTACTACCATAAAATCTGAAGAATTGATGAGCGCCAAAGAATTGGTTTGTGTGGTGCTTTTGAATTGTGTGGTGAATTGTGTGTGAATTGTGTGGTGCTGGAGCAGATTCTTGAGGGTCCCTTGGACAGCAAGGAGATCAAACCAGTCCTAAAGGAAATCAACCCTGAATATTCATTGGAAGGACTGATGCTTAAGCTGAAGCCACAATAATACTTTGGCCACCTGATGTGAAGAGCTGAGTCATTGGAAAAGATCCTGATGCTGGGAGGGATTGAGGGCAGGAATAGAACGGGGCGACAGAGGATGAGATGGTTCGATGACATCACTGACTCATTGGACCTGAGTTTGAGCAAACTCCGGGAGATAGTGAAGGACAGGGAAGCCTAGAATGCTGCAGTCCATGGGGTTGCAAACAGTCAGACATGACTTAGCAGCTGAACAACAACAACACCGTAAGATCCAGCAATTCCACTTCTGGGAGTATATCCAAAGGAAACAAAAGCACTAAATGGAAAAGATTCCTACACCCCTATGTTCATAACAACATGTTTACAGTAATTTAGATAAGGAAACCACCTGAGTGTCCGCTGATGAATGAATGGGTGAAGATGTTGTGCAAAACACACACACACACACTCACAGTGGAATATTATTCAGCCACAAAAATGAGGAAATCCTGCCATTTGCGACAACATGGATGGACTTTGAAGGCATTCTGCTAAGTGAAGTAAGTCATAAAGTAGATTTACACTATAGACTGTACTAACACCTACCTGTTTAAATAGAGTTAAATAAAATAGATAGCACCCTGATCTCAGTTATCTGTGGAATCTAAACGACTCCATCAGACTCTGGAAAAGAGACCAGATGTGACTGCCAGAGGCAGAGGGTTAGGAGAGAGGGAAGAGGAGGAAGGTGGGGGTGATGGTGGGCAGAGTGCAGATTTCCAGTAATACTGGGGGTGTTAAATACAGCACGATGACTATTTTTAACACTGCTATATGATATATGGAAAAGTTGTTAAAAGAGTAAATCCTAAGAGCTTTTACCCAAGGAGAAATATTTCTTTTTTTTTCTTTTCATTTTATGTATGTTAGAAGATGGATGTTAGGCTTAACCTATTATGATAACCATTTCATAATATATGTATAAGTCAAGCCATTATGCTGTATTCTTTAAACTTTCACAGTAATGTACGTCAATTATTTCTCAATCAAACTGAAAAATAAAACCCATGAGGATATGTGCATCCTCTCAGATGTCAGTTCCCTTGTGGTTTAGCTGGTAAAGAATCTGCCTGCAATGTGGGAGACCTGGTTTCAATCCCTGGGTCGGGAAGATCCCCTGGAGAAGGGAAAGCCTACCTACTCCAGTATTCTGGCCTGGAGAATTCCCTGGACTGTATAGTCCATGGGGTCGCAAAGAGCTGGACATGACTGAATGACTTTTACTTTCACCTTAAGAAAAACTCTTGCACATATGCACGGGGAGACAAGTACAGGAATGTTCAACCAGCAGTTTGCTATAGTGAATATGTGGGGACAGCCTGAGTATTTATCAATAGAAATACACTGGCAAATAAGTTGGTACCATATTGTTTCATAAAAGATTTCCAAATATGGTCAAGTGAAAAAAGTAAGGTACAGAAAAGTATATGTCATTTACTTAAAAACAAAACCAAGTTCACAAACTGTGTATTTCTGTATTTTTTAGATATGCATACCAAACTGATTGGGAACTGGGATTGGTTTTTAACTTTTTCTATATTGTTTGAATCTTTCAAAATAATTATATACTTATAAATAATAAACTTTTTTAAAAATTTAAAGATCATGCCAATACTTTGTCTAATTAACCAAATGAAATTTCTTTTCTAGTATTAACAATGGAGAGCTAGCATTTTCTAGACAATGCATTGTAAAATGGGACACATTGTCGGTTCTTCATTTTTTCTTATTTTGTTTTGCTTTTGAGAGCTAAGGTTGAGATGGAAAGGCATGGGCTTTGGAGTCAAATGTTAGGTTTCAATTCTAACTCAGTCATTTTTAAGACTGAGCAGGTTTCTTAGCCTTTCTGAGCTTCAGAAAAAAAGTCTATTACCTACCTCACTGGATTATAAAAGTATTACATGTGCTAGTTTTCCTCATTTCCCCATCTCCTTTGGTCGAAGGAAATTGGTCTAGTGTGGTCTAAGATCAAAGATGGTCTTGTATGGGTGATAAAATATTTCACCAGAGCATACTGTATCCCTGGATGAGAGCATACCAGTAAAGATGGAGAATGTAAATGATTAATTTTAGAGGTTTAACTTTTTAAACCATTAAGCTATTTATATTTGACAAGATCAACACATGTTAGTGATTTAGAAATGATATTAAACTTGAAGCTTCTAAACAGTTTACATGACAGGTTGTTGGTTAATAAGGTTACTTTTCTAATCTCAGAGAACAGTCTTAATTTAATCCAGCACTATTTGTTCCAACCAGCATCTGAGTCTCCAAAGGACTCTGACAAGGGAGAAAAAAGTCGGATATAAATGTGGATATATGTATATGCTTTGCTTTTCACTTACACTGCTATTGCTCTTATATCTAGTAATATCTCATATTGTATTTTATGTGAATGTTTTCTAGTGAAACTTGTTTGTTCTAGTCCACAGACTCTGTGTAAAATAATAATCATATAATAAAATGAGTGGTCTAAATAATTGAGGTAGCCCCTCAAGCAAAACTTTCCAAATGGGACCCCCTATCATTTAATTGCAAAATAAACAGCTAATACTTTGATGGTATTTATGCTTGAGAAGAGAGTAAAAAGAAATCATTTTGGATTTTCCCCATATAAATTAGAGTCTCCTGAGTAATTAGCAGTTAATAAGTAAATGCTTCCTACAAGTTTAAAGGCTATAGCTGAAGGGAGTCTAAATTATGTGTATTATCATATGTGTAGAGTTTTGTGTCGCTCAGTAATCCTTGAAGATAATCTGTAAACATGTTTGGTTAGATGGGCAAACTTTAAATAAGTGAGCAGGAGCTATGGTAGGTTGATGTCTTGGTGTTTGTCAGTGCTGAAACCCATTGTTCTGTGAGCTGCGATGTCTGGAAGGGATACGCAGTAACACCTATCATACTAACAGTAGTGAGCATATACACAGTGAGTCTCTTGCATACTCACTGCGTGCCCAGTGCTGTGCTGAGGCTAGTGTTGTGTGTGCGTGTTGTGTGTTAGTGCTCAGTCGTGTCTGACTTTTTGCGACCCCGTGGACTGTCCACGGGATTCTCCAGGCAAGAATACTGGAGTGGGGTGCCATTCCCTTCTCCAGGGGATCTTTCTGACCCAGGGATCGAACCCAGGTCTCCCACATTGGAGGCAGATTCTTTACCATCTGAGCCACCAGGGAACCCCCTAAGATTATTACATAAGTTATTTTATTTACTCCTCACTATAACCTTAAGTGGTAGACATTAGTCCCCAGTTTCACAGAAAAGGGCAGAGAAATTAGGTAGCTTGCTTCAAGTCACACAGCTAATAAGTACCAAAGCCAGAAATTAAATTCAGTGCAGCCTGACTCCAGAGCCTATGTTCTTAACCATTGCAGTGAATTGCTATATTGTTTTGATCTGTAAAATCTGTATGTAGCAATAATAACACAATCATTAACATGTTATCTTTTGTATATATCCGATATTTTCTAAAGAGGTTTGCTTTCTCCTTGCAAGGAAATGCATCTGTGTGCTTAGTTGCTCAGTCATGTCCAATTCTTTTGTGACCCCATGGCTATAACCCCACAGGTTCCTCTGTCCATGGGATTCTCCAGGCAAGAATACTGGAGTGGGTTGCCATTCCCTTCTCTAGGGGATCTTCCCAGCCCAGGGATCAAACCCGGGTCTCCTGCATTGCAGAGAGATTCTTGACCATCTGAGCCACCAGGGAAGCCCTTTTCTAAAGAAACAGTTTATTATTAGACATAGTCTTCACGTCATACTCAAGTCGCAGCAAGCTTGACTGTAGTATCTAGAGATTAAGTGATCAGCAGGAGGTGATTCAATAGAGAACCAAGAAGTTTCTGATCCACAGTTGCTTTCACTCACACGGTTCATATAAAGATCATACCGTGCTTACTTATATTTTTCTCAGCCATTTCAGTGCAGTGTGTTGAAGGTTTAAATGCTTATCTCAGACCACGATGCTATCTTGAGCAAGACATGGATCCTTGGGCCTTAGTGTGGATTTCAGAACAATAGAGCCTATTGGTTCATGTTAGAAAACTTAATCCTGGCCTTGTGAAAATCACAGCAAAGCAGAAGAGGAAAAGCCAATCTGAAACGTTTTTCCTTCTCCGAGAGGGCAACTAAGGTGCCCAGATATCTCTGCCCTCCGGGGATGCAGGTGTGCAGTTTTTATTCTTTAATCATTCGCATAAATTAAAGCCTTTTCCTTTGCATCTTAAAAATAATATGAAATGACACCCTCCACGTTTTATTGCCAGACAAGAGCTTTGAACTTCTGTCTTATTGACATTTGACAAAGTGCAAGGATTTTCCAGGGTTGGGTGGTACCCTTAACCACAGAAGGTAACATGGGACTGATAAGAGCTGCACGTGGAGGAAACCACCAGCGAGAAAGCAATTAGAGAGGAGGGCTCTTTGCACTAGGCTTGGGTAAAATCCTCAGAGAGGAAATTCCTCCTGCCTCTGCGGGCTCTTCTTAATTCCTTCACTTCACCCATGGATGAGAAGAGCACTAGGTCTTTCTGTTTCTACTTTCTGAGCTAGGGATGGGTGGGGTGAAGACTTTGTGGTAGGCAGGTTCTTTGTAAGAAACTTTGAAACTGGGGACATGTCCTAACTTCACACAAATGCCAATCGGCATGCACACCTGTGCAGGCAGGGACAGCGTAAACAAACACAACACACAAACACACTCATACAAGTTCACATATGAATTCACATGGACACAGGTGGACCACCTCTCATGATTTTACTATCCACACACACCCCCTTCTTTTGTGCTCCATGTAAAATGAAGATCGTATCTATTATAAAACTTATTATAACGTGTCAGTGATGAGGCAGTGTGGTATACAGTGTTAAGAGCATGGGTTCTTGGTAGGACATACCTTGGCTTGAGTCTTGGCTTCTGTTCTTACTAACTGTGTGATCTTGAGAAAGGTACTTTATAAATCTCCATTCTCCCTTTTGTATAATGGAAACGTGATCAAAATATCTATCATAGGATTATTGTGAAAATGAAATAAAATAATGCATGTAGAAATGTCTATTTAGTTCTTTGGCCCATTTTTTTGATTGGGTCGTTTATTTTTCTGGAATTGAGCTGCATGAGTTGCTTGTATATTTTTGAGATTAGTTGTTTGTCAGTTGCTTCATTTGCTGTTATTTTCTCCCATTCCGAAGGCTGTGTCTTTTCACCTTGCTTTGTTGTGCAGAAGCTTTTAATTTTAATTAGGTCCCATTTGTTTATTTTTGCTTTTATTTCCAGTATTCTGGGAGGTGGGTCATAGAGGATCCTGCTGTGATTTATGTCGGAGAGTGTTTTGCCTATGTTATCCTCTAGAAGTTTTATAGTTTCTGGTCTTACGTTTAGATCTTTAATCCATTTTGAGTTTATTTTTGTGTATGGTGTTAGAAAGTGTTCTAGTCTCATTCTTTTACAAGTGGTTGACCAGTTTTCCCAGCACCACTTGTTAAAGAGATTGTCTTTAATCCATTGTATATTCTTGCCTCCTTTGTCGAAGATAAGGTCTCCATAGGTGCATGGATTTATCTCTGGGCTTTCTATTTTGTTCCATTGACCTATATTTCTGTCTTTGTGCCAGTACCATACTATCTTGATGACTGTGGCTTTGTAGTAGAGCCTGAAGTCGGGCAGGTTGATTCCTCCAATTCCATTCTTCTTTCTCCAGATTGCTTTGGCTATTGGAGGTTTTTTGTATTTCCATACAAATTGTGAAATTATTTGTTCTAGCTCTGTGAAAAATACCACTAGTAGCTTGATAGGGATTGCATTGAATCTATAGATTGCTTTGGGTAGTATACTCATTTTCACTATATTGATTCTTCTGATCCACATACATGGTATATTTCTCCATCTATTAGTGTCCTCTTTGATTTCTTTCACCAGTGTTTTATAGTTTTCTATAAATAGGTCTTTAGTGTCATTAGGTAGATATATTCCTAAGTATTTTATTCTTTTCGTTGCAATGGTGAATGGAATTGTTTCCTTAATTTCTCTTTCTATTTTCTCATTATTAGTGTATAGGAATGCAAGGGATTTCTGTGTGTTGATTTTATATCCTGCAACTTTACTGTATTCATTGATTAGCTCTAGTAATTTTCTGGTGGAGTCTTTAGGGTTTTCTATGTAGAGGATTATGTCATCTGCAAACAGTGAGTTTTACTTCTTCTTTTCCAATTTGGATTCCTTTTATTTCTTTTCCTGCTCTGATTGCTGTAGCCAAAACTTCCAGAACTATGTTGAATAGTAGTGGTGAAAGTGGGCACCCTTGTCTTGTTCCTGACTTTAGGTGGAATGCTTTCAATTTTTCACCATTGAGGATAATGTTTGCTGTGGGTTTGTCATATATAGCTTTTATTATGTTGAGGTATGTTCCTTCTATTCCTGCTTTCTGGAGAGTTTTTATCATAAATAGATGTTGAATTTTGTCAAAGGCTTTCTCTGCATCTATTGAGATAATCATATGGCTTTTATTTTTCAATTTGTTAATGTGGTGAATTACATTGATTGATTTGCAGATATTGAAGAATCCTTGCATCCCTGGGATAAAGCCCACTTGGTCATGGTGTATACAGATGGCTAACAAACACATGAAAAGATGCTCAACATCACTCATTATCAGAGAAATGCAAATCAAAACCACAATGAGGTACCATTTCACACCAGTCAGAATAGCTGCTATCCAAAAATCTGCAAGCAATAAATGCTGGAAAGGGTGTGGAGAAAATGGAACCCTCTTACACTGTTGGTGGGAATGCAAACTAGTACAGCCACTATGGAGAACAGTGTGGGGATTCCTTAAAAAACTGCAAATAGAACTACCATATGACCCAGCAATCCCACTGCTGGGCATACACACTGAGGAAATTAGAATTGAAAGAGACACGTGTACCCCAATGTTCATCGCAGCACTGTTTATAATAACCAGGACATGGAAGCAACCTAGATGTCCATCAGCAGATGAATGGATAAGAAAGCTGTGGTACATATACACAATGGAGTATTACTCAGCCATTAAAAATAATACATTTGAATCAGTTCTAATGAGGTGGATGAAACTGGAGCCGATTATACAGAGTGAAGTAAGCCAGAAAGCAAAACACCAATACAGCATGCTGCTGCTGCTGCCAAGTCACTTCAGTCGTGTCCGACTCTGTGCGACCCCATAGATGGCAGCCCACCAGGCTCCCCCGTCCCTGGGATTCTCCAGGCAAGAACACTGGAGTGGGTTGCCATTTCCTTTTCCAACGCAGGAAAGTGAAGTCACTCAGTCGTGCCTGACTCTTAGCGACCCCGTGGACTGCGGCCCACCAGGCTCCTCCGTCCATGGGATTTTCCAGGCAAGAGTGCTGGAGTGGGGTGCCATTGCCTTCTCCGCCAATACAGCATACTAACACATATATATGGAATTTAGAAAGATGGTAACGATAACCCTGTATGTGAGACAGCAAAAGAGACACAGATGTATAGAACAGACTTTTGGACTCTGTGGGAGAGGGAGAGGGTGGGATGATTTGGGAGGATGGCATTGAAACATGTATAATATCATGTAAGAAACGAATAGCCAGTCTAGGTTTGATGCAGGATATAGGATGCTTGGGGCTGGTGCACTGGGATGACCCAGAGAGATGATATGGGGAGGGAAGTGGGAGGGGGGTTCAGGATTGGGAACTCATGTACACCCGTGACGGATTCATTTTGATGTATGGCAAAACCAATACAGTATTGTAAAGTAAAATAAAGTAAAATTTTTTTAAAAAAGATACAACAAAAAATAAAAATATAAACTTAAAAAAATAATGCATGTAAAACAGCACAGTTTCTGGCACATGGTTATTCAGTAAGTTGCACAGGTGCTCAGAATTAGTAGAGCTGTTATTGTTATCATCATCAATACGTGTAATATTAAGTTCTAAATATCTGATTGGTAGCTGAATGTTAAATAGGTATAGTCCTTTATTTATATTTGTTTTCTTTTTTCCTTTCCTTGCTCCCCATCCCCCACCTTTATTTTTTCTTGCTGCAAAGTCTGTTTTCCAGAAAATTCCTCCCTTTTTTGAGGAAGACAAAAATACTTTGATTCTAACTGCTCTGAAAACATTTCTCCCTTAAAGGGCTTTCACATTGACTTTTAGTCCCTGGAGCTAAGACAGAGAAGAAGCAGGATTTGCTTCTAAGTAGAGCTCTTTCATTTCTGCTGTCAAAAAACAAAACAAAAAAACAAACCAAAAAAAAAAAAACCAACCCTAATCTTTTGCAGTAGCCTTAGGTAGTTCCAACTCATAAAAGCCTATATATAGCCTATGAAAGGAATCTTTTTGTAAGATAAGGATAAGTGGGTGGAATAAGAGAAGGAAAATACAGAGGTGAAAATATAGCTGATTTTAATGTTAATTTGGCCACCCCCCACCCCTAGTTTCATATATACTTAATTATAAAACGATTAATGCCAGAAATTGTCTGTTGTTGTTCTTGTTGTTGTGCTGTGAGACTTGCAGGACTCCCACCAGGGAAGCCCCAAGAAATTCTCATGTATTATCTCATGACTTCACTGTCAGTTTGGGCCATTTCTTAGTGAAATAGTTTTCCAGTTGGATGAACTGTTGATGAAGCACGGGTTTTGTTTTCACGTCTTTTTGTGGGGTCGGAGTTGGAGAATGTTTGCAGTAGCTGATAGTTGTTAGCTTTGGGAAGCACTCATATCGATAGAGTAAGTCATGGAATGTAAACATGTCATTCATCTGGACTTTAGGCTGGTGTAAACATGGTGAAACTTTAGGTAACCACTGTCAAACAAAGGCTGTCTTGAGTACAGCTTGGGTAGATAAACGTATTTGCTTTACAAGTCTCACTAAACTACCAGGACTTCAGGAATTTTTTTTTTTTTTTAAGTATCTAATTTTACAGATTTTAGGTAATTCCCTCATATTTTCCTGAGGGATGAAAATATGAAAGAGGCAAGTGTCCATCTTGATAGCAACTTTGTGGAACTGCTTTGTGGCAGGATATTTATTACTTTGGGGTTTTTTGTTCTTACTGCTCCAGACGAAAATTGTTTTGTTTGTTTTGCTTTTGAAAAAGAAAAAAATAGGGTGGTAAATGGAAATACTGAATTGGAAGTTTCTATGTGAAGTGTGCCAGGATACCATTGTTATACCTAAAGACAAAAGTCAGGGAGGGGGAACAAGCCTCTGGGAGCACCTGCTGTGTTAGAAGCTCTGCTGTATCACTGAAGCAGACTTCCAATAGCCCTTTGAGATAGACTTTTAACGAGATATATTATCAAGAAAACAAGGCATTGTGGTTTAAGAATAGTGATGATGTTATTATCCACAATTTACAGCAAGGAAATAGGCTTGCAGACTAATTTGCCCAAGGTCGCACATCAGAACTCCAAAGCCCAAGTTCTTAACCAGTGATTGTTAAACTTCAGAATACGTAAGAAACTTCAAGGGTACCTGTTAAAATTACTGGGCTCCGATTAGAATTTTAAGATCACGAAGTCTGAGATAGTGCCAGGTGATGAATCTGCATTTTAATAGGGTGTCTCAGGCAATTCAGATTAAGTTGTTGATCATGTTTAGAGAAAGAATTAAATTCTGTTTCTCTCATCACTTATATGTGGAATCTAAAATATGACACAAATGAACTTATTTACAAAACAGAAACAGACCCACAGACATAGGTAACAAATTTATGGTTACCAAAGGGAAAGGCGTGGAGGGATAAATTAGCAGCTGGGGATTAGCAGATACAACTGCTATGTATAAAATAGATAAATAGGGTTCTACTGTATAGCACAGGAAACTATATTCAAGCTTTTGTAATAACTGTAATGGAAAAGAATATGAAAAAGAACATATGTATATATAACTGAATCATGTTTCTATACACCAGGAACTAACACAACATTGTAAATCAACTATACTTCAATTTACAAATAAATACATAAAGTTACGTTTCTTTCCACACTTGATAAAGAAGGAAACAGGCGCAGATTAAATAACTATCCAAGATTATTCTATCAGACAGAGTCATGACTCCAGCCCAGGTCTGTCTAATTCTAGTCCTCGTCACACCCTTTATTTCAAGCCCATGATGAAGTCACAACAAATGTGGGAACCATGTTTTCTGATAAATCGGGCCACCCAGATTTCATGGTCTTATTATTTACCAAGGTTAATAACTTTTAACATCTTTACTGAAACCTTCATGGCCCTTAAACTTTTTCAGTGAATTTTTTTTTTTTAATGAAAGAATTGAGTTTTCCTTGCAGTCAGGCGTAGAATCATTACTCCCTAGGGTAAATTTCTGAGCCATGCAGAAGTGGAAGGAGGTGGGAAGAAAGAATTCCCAGGTGTATCTGCTAAATGGTGCTAAAGCTCCTCACCTTTATCACTGAACTAAAGAGGGAACGGTTGATATTAATACTGACAGCCAGTCGCATGGCAGCAGGTCTCCTCCAGCATCTCCCTTTCTACCCACTGAGACTGTAGCTCAGCTGGGGCCGTGAGTTGGTGTACCTATCGCAGTCCTCTTCCTGGAGCACAGCCAGCGCCTCGATTGACTTTCATGCGTTACTGGGGTTTGGAGGGTTGGTGGTTTTTTTTTTTATCTCCCTCTCACCTTCTCTCTCTCTCTCTTTTTTTTTGTAGCCCAGCGACATGTCCTCACATACATGGAGGATGCAGTCTGCCAGCTGCTAGAGAACAAGGAAGATATTAGCCAGTACGGCATTGCCAGATTCTTCACAGAATAGTAAGTGCCTGAGTGCTTTGCCTCTAGGGCAGGTCCAGAAGAGGCTTTTGGAAGCAGGCAAGATC
Organism: Oryx dammah; assembly: GCF_014754425.2. NCBI lineage: Eukaryota > Metazoa > Chordata > Mammalia > Artiodactyla > Bovidae > Oryx > Oryx dammah. Next base: position 74,481,822 of record NW_024070201.1, read on the forward strand.
CGTGGAAAGTAGAGCAGGGCGGTGCTCATGGAGTAGTGGCAGTGAATGCCTGGTTTTGGTAGGTGAGCTGAGGGCTGCCCAGACACGTTTCGGAGCATGCTTTCGGTGCAGCCAGCTTTGTCTAACGATGAGCCTAGTGAGTAGTCACAACTCCAGAAGCTCAACAACTGCTCGTTTGATCTGCTGCTACTCCTGCTCTTCAGTTGCTTAGCTCTTTGCGACCCCATGGACTGTAGCCCGTCTGGTCCTCTGTCCATGGGATTCTCCAGGCAAGAATACTAGAGTGGGTAGCCGTTTTCCTCCTCCAGGGGATCTTCCCAACCCAGGGATCAAACCCCTATCTCCTGCTTGGCAGGATAATTCTTCACCACTGAGCCCCCTGGGAAGCCCTCTTTGATCTTTTAGATCTTTTTTGTTTTATTTTTTAGGTTCCTGTCATAATTTTTAACTTTTCCCATTATTCAGAATATTCACTCTGATTTCCTTTAGTCTGTGTCCCGTTAGCCTGTGTTTTTCTTGGCTGCTGGCTTTTTTTCACGGAAATGTTTAGGATGATATTCCTCTGCAGTTTTCCTTCCAGAGGATGCTGTGTCCGTCACTTAAGAATTTAAGATTATTTCTAGAGGTAGGATATCTTTCATAGATTATATCTTTAAGCAGTTGTGTTTCTTTATAAAGTATGTTTGGAGTGTGTAAAAGTCAAGATGATTATCCATTTTTTTTAATTTATAAAAAATGGTTTTCTTCAAGTTTTATTGAGATATAATTAATATACAGCATTGTATAAGTTTAAGATGCATAGCATAGTGATTTGATTTACATACATCATGAAGTGCTTATCACCATAAATTTAGATGAACATCTATCGTCTTAGATAGATAATTAAAGAAATAGAAAAAAACTTTTTTCTTTTGATGAGAACTCTTAGGATTTCTTCTCTTAACAATTCTCATATGTAACATATGAAATTTTCATATGTAACATACATTATTATATCCTCAGTACTTGTTTATCTTATAACTGGAAGTTTTGATTATCCAATTCCTCCTATCCTTCCCTACCTCTGATAACCCCAAATCTGATCTCTATTTCTGTTTGTTTTTTAAAAACTTTTTGTTTTGTTTTGGAGTGTAGCCAATTCACAATGTTGTAATAGTTTCAGGTGAACAGCAAAGGGACTCAGCCGCATGTATACGTGTATCTGCTCTCCCCCCAGACTCCCCTACCACCCAGGCTACCACATAGCATTGAGTGGTTTCATGTGCTATACATTAGGTCCTTGTTGGTTAAGCAGTGTGTACATGTCCATCCCAAACTGAGTTTGGTTTTGAATTATAGTTGACCTAGAATACTGTTAGTTCCTGTTACACAGCATAGCTATTTAATACTTCTTGTACATTTGACACTGATTACTACAACAAGTCTAATTATGATAGTTCACTATACAAAGATATTACTTAGTTTTTTTTTAATTTTAGATATTAGTTACTGACCATATTCTCCTCACTGTACACTTCATACCCATAAGTCATTTTTTTGTTTTGCCGCTAGAATTTACCTCTTAAATTCTCTTACCTATTTTTTTATTTTTGATATCACAAAACTGCTTTTAGGCTGAATGAGATAATCAGTTTAAAATACCTTGGTCTTCATGAAAGGATATGCTAAAAAAATTTTAAAAATTATTTTTATTACCAAACTGCCATCACATATTTATATAATCATTTTTGTATTCTTTTCCCTTTTTTTCTGGGTTATTGTAAGCGTTTTAAGAAAGGAAGAATAGCTCTTACAGGCTATCCTATTCTAAGGTGAATCATGAGCTCAGGTCTATTCTTGAAAACAATTTTTTTTTTCCTTTCTATTCTCCAGAGGTTCCTTGAAGATTAGATATCTCTTCTAATGCCCTAAACTTGGGTTGCTGTTAGGGGAATTCTTGACTCACTTTGCTGAGCTATAAGTCTTGCAAATTAAATCTAGTTTTTTTTTTATGGGTTGGAATTTCAAGTTCCTGGGAAAAACAGGCTTTCCAGGATCAGAGCTGGTTCCTTGTCTTCTCCCAGTCGTCTAAAAGAGGATGAAGTAGAGCAAGGCATCTTCCTTGTTCTCATGGTATGGGCTGAAGCAAATGAAGTGGGCTGGGAATAAAGACCAAGATCAAATAGCCTTGCTTGCTTTTACAGAACTGACAAGCCTAGGGGTCAAGTTTCTAGGCCATTTAATCTGCCAGCACCCTTGAGCCTCCTTGCCAAGTGAAATATGATGCTTCTGGGGGCAATGCTGCTTCCTGGCTTGGTTCATTTTACTCTATGCTCCCTCCCCCATCTCCTTTATGTCTTTTCCCTACTATGCTGGTTCCTGAGGGTAGGCATCATTTCTTCTTCATCTCTGTATTCCCAATGCCCGGCATGCATGATGCCTAGTATATGATAGATATTAGGTAAATATTTGTTGAATCTACAGCTATATATATATATTTTAAGTTATTGAATACTGTCTACCTGGTGGCTCAGTGGTAAAGAATCCTCCTGCCAATGCAGGAGACCCAGGTTCGATCCCTGGGTCAGGAAGATCCCCTGGGGTAGGAAATGGCAAGTCACTCCGGTCTTCTTGCCTGGAGAATCTCATGGAAGCCTGGTGGGTTATAGTCCATGGGGTCGCAAAGAATCAGACAGAACTGAGCAACTAAGCACTGCTGCTGCTGCTGCTGCTAAGTCGCTTCAGTCATGTCCGACTCTGTGCGACCCCATAGACGGCAGCCCACCAGGCTCCCCCATCCCTGGGATCCTCCAGGGAAGAACGCTGGAGGGGGTTGCCATTTCCTCCTCCAATTCACACACACACACACACACACACACACACACACAATGAAGTGAAAAGACCGGAGCCCTGGGAAGAAGAAGAGCTGCTATCCTTGTAAGTCCTCACTCTATAATCTTGAGCCAATTGCTGAAATTTTCTGGGCTCAGCTGCCTTATCTGTGAAATGGGTATAATAAAGACTAACATGCTAATAAAAATGATGTGATAGTTATACATTATAATAAAGTTTTTATCAAACTCATACTATATTGCAGTAACTATAATTCTTTGAAGTAGGTAATATTATTATCTCTGTTTTATAGATGAGGAAACTGAGTCTCAGAAAGGTTAAAATAGCTTCTTTCAGTTCATGAGCTACAGAATTAAGAACCAAGCCTCACCTGCGGTATTAAAAAGCCACTGTTCTCTACTGTCTCCAAGTCGCTCTAATGCCTAATGTTACTGGAGGCCTAACCAGATAATAATTTGAGGTCTCTTCTTGCTATAATTTCTAAATTCTTTGAGGTTTCCCTTATGAATTGTACTTCACACAGGTTATCACACAGCTTTGTCTGGTGACCTCAATACATTGCCATTTAAATGTTTAACATTGGCCTTTTGGAGGGGATAAATTGGAGCTATCTCTAAATAATAGGAGACATAATTTTTTTAAAAAATGTGTTGGGCTTCCCCGGTGGTCCAGTGGTTAAGAAGCCACCTTGGAATGCAAGGTACACCAGTTTGATCCCTGGTCTGGGAAGATCTCACACGCCACAGAGGAGCTAAGCCCGTGCACCAAAACTACTGAGCCAGTTTGCTAAAGCCCACGAGCTGCAACTAGAGAAAGCCCACACACAGCAATGAAGACCCACCACAGCCAAATAATTAAATATATGAATCTCTTAAAAAATATGTTAAGTGCACACTTCCATCTCCCAGTTTCAAGTTCAGACATTGATATTTTCATACAATAAATAGTGGATAATTTACCTTTTTTTCACTTCAGTTCAGTGGCTTAGTCGTGTCCAACTGTTGCGACCCCATGAATCACAGGCACGCCAGGCCTTCCTGTCCATCACCAACTCCTGGAGTTCACTCAGACCCACATCTATCGAGTCGGTGATGCCATCCAGCCATCTCATCCTCTGTCGTCCCCTTCTCCTCCTGCCCCCAATCCCTCCTAGCATTAGAGTCTTTTCCAGTGAGTCAACTCTTCGCAGGAGGTGGCCAAAGTACTGGAGTTTCAGCTTGAGCATCATTGCTTCCAAAGAACACCCAGGACCGATCTCCTTTAGGATAGAGTGGTTGGATCCCCTTGCAGTCCAAGGGACTCTCAAGTCTTCTCCAACACCACAGTTCAAAAGCATCAATTCTTCGGTGCTCAGCTTTCTTCACAGTCCAACTCTCACATCCATCCATACATGACTACTGGAAAAACCATAGCCTTGACTAGATGGACCTCTGTTGGCAAAGTAATATCTCTGCTTTTGAATATGCTATCTAGGTTGGTCATAACTTTCCCTCCAAGGAGTAAGCGTCTTTTAATTTCATGGCTGCAATCACTATCTGCAGTGATTTTGGAGCCCAGAAAAATAAAGTCTGACACTGTTTCCACTGTTTCCCCATCTATTTCCCATGAAGTGATGGGACCGGATGCCATGATCTTTGTTTTCTGAATGTTGAGCTTTAAGCCAACTTTTTCACTCTCCTCTTTCACCTTCATCAAGAGGCTTTTTAGTTCCTCTTCCCTTTCTGCATTAAGGGTGGTGTCATCTGCATATCTGAGGTTATTGATATTTCTCCTGGCAATCTTGATTCCAGCTTGTGCTTCTTCCAGCCCAGCGTTTCTCATGATGTACTCTGCATAGAAGTTAAATAAGCAGGGTGACAATATACAGCCTTGACATACTCCTTTTCCTATTTGGAACCAGTCTATTGAACAATGATAAAGATTACTCTTCCAAATTGTTTTTGGAAGGTTTTTCTGCCGATTTTCTTCTGTGGATTGGCTTGCCCTCTCACCTGTGCCGTCACTCCCTGGTGGTTGGTGTTTTCCAACAAATCCATGATTGTTCCAGCAAATCTGGATAAGCTGTAAAACATGAGTAGCTAAGCTGTACTCTGTGTGTGTGTGTGTCTGTAAGACTGTGAGCTCTTCAGATCAGATTCCTCTGGACACTCTTGAAAGAAGGATACCAGATCCCGGAGGATTTTCTTTTATGTTGTATGCAGCCTCTACCTCTGAATGTTGTCTTTCAACCAGTGGAAGGTAAAAGGAATTGACATTTAGAGGTGCCACTCTAAGAATAGACCAAGTGTCAGCACCGGGTCAGGACCTTTGAAGAAGTACATCCAAGAAAAAGAGGCTAGAATAGAGTAGCTGTAACTTAGAAACCACAGTAGAGTGTGACCAGGTTCTTGTGGCAAAGATAAAATGAGAAATGTGGTTTTTTAAGACACTGGAAAATAATGATGAGAGAAAAACAGGCTGAAATCTGAGAATTCCTATCACGATTGGGAACCATTCTTCACAGGCTAAATTGATAGTTACAACCCTGTGGCATCAGGGAGCTTGACCTCCACGTACTAATATAGAAAAGACTGGTACTCTGTGGTCTTGGTTGATGGGCCCAGGAGGACTCTTTTTTATGATCAAGTGTCTTGTTTTTGTTTTTTTTTAAATGATGATTTTAGCTTCCTAGGGAAGTTTGCATGATGACTACTTTGGTTACAAGTACCTATACAGATTACCTTCATAGATGGAGGTTTATCTTAAGGATATGTGAGACTATATGACAACACTTCTTCATGAATTCATTCATGCAGTGATTGTTTTTGAGCACTACTAGTGCCTGTGTGTATTTGGCAATGAAGAAGAGTGGTGAACAAGACAAATAAGATATTAATAATTGCCCTCATGGACCTGGAGGTTTAGTAAGAGATAGTCAATAAACAAGTAAACTAGTGATGATGACAAGAGCTAATAGTAGATAAATATTTGCTATATTCTGGGCACTGTTCCAAGCCTGTAACATGTATTATGGCATTTAATTCTCAAAAATACTACAAGGTGGAGTATTAGTATTATCTTCATTTTATACATTAGGAAATTCAGGCACACAAAAGTAACAGTCCCCAGGTTACACAACTGAGAGTAACAAGATAAACAACAAAGAAGTTAACTAGAATAATGTGGTATATAGAATGGCCAGGAAGGCCCCTGGGAGGGGATGGCATTTGATGGCTTATCAAATTATTATTGATAATTTATCAATGTATAATTTATCAAACTTATCATTTGAGGGCTCAAATTATAGAATGATTGTCTCCTCATTCGAGAGCTGATAAGTTACTTCAGCTCAGGTGACTTACCTTGTTTTTGTCCACCTCTATCACTTTCTTTGTCCAAAAAAGATAATTGGACTAATTTTATTTGCTTCTCAGAGTAGAATACCTTTAACAGATAGTAGTCATAGAAATCTACCTTATAGGTAATTGGCCTCTCTCATGGGTACTGCTTGTATATAATAAGTAAGAATAATAAAATAATTAGTCATAAAATTATTTGTGTTATCTAATATATACTATATATTTATATACTTTAAATATGGAGATGGAAGTATTTATCAATTTTAGAAAAAATTATTAATTCCATTCTGATACATATTAATTATCAGAATTCGGTTGGGACTTGCATGCTTGTTTTATATGCTTTAGTAGTAAAAGGTGCCAGCATCAAATTCCTTTTTTTATTGTTTTCGTTAGAATAAGTCCATGAAATGTGAGTTTCATTAGTTTACTCTTGGAGGAAAGGAGATTCCAATAGTGCATATTCTTAAATCATTTAAAATGCAACTCTAATGAAAACAGTCCATGGTTATAAAGCACGTATTACTTTTTCTTTTTTAAACAGGTGCTTTAAGCCCTATGAAAGATGACCCACTTCTCTCCTCAGTAATCTAGAACGATCAGGGCGTAAACTTTCAGTTCTAAAGTTGGCAGGTTTTGTAGGATTATCCACCACCCAGCATTAAGTCATGTTTGGGCTCTTCTTGTGCCCATGGTAACAGAGGAGCAGGTCTGGAGCATTGAGAAGCACATGAGAACAAACTAGGACCTCGCTGATTTTCAGGCTCATAGCTCTGAATGACGGAGAAGGCAATGGCACCCCACTCCAGTACTCTTGCCTGGAAAATCCCATGGATGGAGGAGCCTGGTGGGCTGCCGTTTATGGGGTCACACAGAGTCGGACACGACTGAAGTGACTTAGCAGCAGCAGCAGCAGCTCTGAATGAGGAGCGGACCCAAGACTTCTCTGGGCCTTTTCTGCTCCACATTCTCCCAACTGATTGTTGTAAAGTTGAGCCAAAGTGTAGCATGGTGAAGTAATGGTGACTAATCGTATCACAGGCGTCTTCACCAGGGGTAATGCTTGTCCTGGCCTGCCCCTCATCCCCATCTTTTTTCCACAGTTCAGTTCTTAGCTTCAGTTGACATTCTGTAACAGAAAGTTATCCACTTTTCACTGTCACCATCTGCATTCTCAGAGGGTTGCCTGGAGTAGATTTTGCCATAGCTGAAGCAATCCTGCCCTCACTGATCCTGGCCCAGGCATTTCTGTTAAGCCATCATTTATGAAATCCGTAGAGGATTCTGGTTCTTTTCTATATTACCAGAGGCATCTTGTAGAAAAAGGACGCCAAGGAAACACAGTGGCGGGTTTGAAAGTGTTTTGAAGCTTAAAAATCCAGGTTCACTGAGGATGTGAGAAGCTGCTTATTTGCTTGGAATCCGTCTTTCTTCTCCAGGCCCTTCATGTTTTGAGCACAGGCAACCACCCAGCAGCACTTGGCCTGGCGGCCGAGGAAGCCATTTCACAGCCCAGCGGCCCCCTGACTCCTCTAGAAGCCGGAGTCCAAGGCTATGCAAGGAATAATTGGGCCCAGATTCTCCCTGTCAGGATAAACCTTACTTCCCCACCCCCTCCCTGCTACAAGTTAAGAGGAGTTTAGCTGTCATGAAAGTGTTCAATAAGAGGGAATGAAGGAGCTCCATCCTTGGCTGAAGGATTCTCAAGACCGAGTGATACTGTTTCTGTTTTCTTGGGAGCTGCTCTTACAGCTAGCTAGTATAAATGTTAGGTATCATTCTCCACACTGAACTGTTTCCCCTTAGAGAAATTACGTGATTTATTGTAATCAATAAATAATATAAAGAACCTTTACTTGGCCCAGTCCAAGCCCTGATATTCCTTCTCACGCTGATCATTCCCTGAGTGGTCCTCTGGCAATCAAGTAGACACACACAAATCTGAGGTAAGGAGTCAATAGTGCTATTGCTAATCAGACGTTAAGAAGCTTTACCTAATCAACAATAGAACCATTTAAATGAATCAGGGCTTTCCTCCTGGCTCAGTGGTAAAGAATCTGGCCTGCCAGGGTTAGAGACCCTGGTCAGATCCCTAGGCCGGGAAGATCCCACCTGCCACGGAGCAGCTAAGCCCGTGTTGCCACAACTCCTGAGCCTGTGCTCCAGAGCCCTGGGAGCTGCAACTCCTGAGCCACGCGCCACAGCTACTGAAGCCCGGGCACCCGGAGCCCATGCTCTGCAACGAGAGAAGCCACCCCAATGAGAAGCCCGGACATCAGAACTAGAGAGTAGCCCCTGCTCACCACAACTAGAAAAAAAACACTCGCACAGCAGCAAAGACCCAGCACATCCAAAAATAAAGAAGTAAAAAATTATTTAAAAAAATTCATCAGTGGTTTTAATTTCTCCCATAATTTGCTCACAACTCTAGATCAGTGGAGCTGGCAGCACAGGCCTGGCATGAGAGCAGGAAAGAATGACACAATCTGGCACCTGGAACCAGAAGGTTGTTAATGAACTGAGATGGGGGTGGGAGGGAGACAGGGGAAGGAGGATGGACAGTCAGATTTTTGGCAGCCACACAAAGGTCCTTCTTCCCCGAGAAAAGGGAAAGGAAAGTCAAACGAAGCTTCTCTCTGTTACTATGATGTGTTTAGATGTCCGCCTGCGTGTCGCTTCCAGCCCCTGGCAGGTGCATCTCTGCAGTCAGTGACTTGCCCACAAAACAAACTGTTTCTCAGTATCCCTCAAGAAGGGTCTTATCCAACCAAGTTCCTGTCCGAGGTCAGAACTGAGCGCTCCCGTCTTCAGCTAACAGACGCGGCTCTGATCAGCGTGGTGTGCGTATGCGTGGGTGCTCAGTCGAATCCGACTCTTTGCCACCCTGTGGACTGTAGCCCGTCAGGCTCCTCTGTCCATAGGATTCTGCAGGCAAGAATACTGAAGTGGGTTGCCGTTTCCTTCTCCAGTATCTGACTTTATGCACTGATGATTCATTTTCATGTACGTCTCATTCCTGTTTAGCTCCAGTTTTCTGGGATGTTTGCATCCCTCCTATTTCATGGCTTTTTTGGAAAGTGATAGTATTTCTCTTAAATAGTATTAGAGATGAAGATCCTTAGGACTTGTTAGTCTCTCTTGTTTTCTGTAACACTGCATTGCACTGTTTGGATTAAAGACATTTGATGATTTTCTACATGACTGGTAGCCGTTTAGTGTTAGTTTATTCAGAGAATAACCTAAGAAAGCTTTTTTTTCCCCCAACATATAAGCTATTTCCTCACTTCCTGTCTATACCCTCTTTCCTCTGGCTGCCAAGGTTTTAAAAATTCAAGGTGTCATGGGAGACCTGAGTCAGTCAAGCCTATCCAACTTGTATTGTTCCTGTTCTTAGCTCCAGCAGTGCAGGGATGTGCTGAGGGTAATGAAAAGCAGACATTCTCTGCTGAGGTCATTGCTCGTCACACTGGCAGCTTGCTCCAGGAAGCTGTTTATCTGTGCTTGCTGAGCCAAGCTCCAGCCTCCAAACAGTTGGAATGTATTGAGAAACCACAGAGCCCAAGGAGAGAATGTTACACGGGCAGTTCCAGGCAGGGAGAGTATATTCACACCACACAAGTTACAGTTTACATGTGTGGGAATAATTGTTCCTGTGCACGGCCTCAGACTTCACTTGCTGTGCAATATATGTGCCCTCTCAAAGGGGTTTAACCAAGAGAGCTCTGTTCAAATTGTCCCGAACATCCACTAACTTGCCGTAAGGAAAAAAAGTTATTATAGAAAACATGATGTAAAAAGCACCTTTTTTAAGGTAGTGTTTTTCTGAGTCAGGTTTGTTGTTTAGAATCTTAAACCATATAGGCCCAATCTCTAAGGCATCCCCAAACAATATTCCATGGATGATTTTTCCAACTAAATATTTTTCTTCATGTCTTTACCAAAATAGCAAGTATTGTTATAGAGCTTTAAATGTGGTCTATATCAATAGGAATATAAGATATGGTCACATGGCTTCGGGCATGTCATCTGGTTGAGGAGTTAATGCTTATTGATTAACAACTAGAGAACCATTCAAGACCTTATAAAATGGCTTTAAATCGTGCTTGGAGATCTGAGAGTATGGTGAAATAATGGACATTAGAGTAATTACATCATAGAAGAATTTGTCTTGACCTGTGTGATGGTTAATTTTATGTGTTAACCTAACCAGGCTAAGGGGTGACCCGATAGCTGGTAAAACATTCTTTCTGGATGCGTCTATGAAGAGGTTTTCAGAGGAGATTAGCATTTGAACCAGTAAACTAAAGAAAGATTGCCCTCCCCAGTGCATTTGGGCATCATCTAATCCATTGACCTGATTAGGACAAAAAGGTAAAGAAAGGTAAATCTGCTCTCATTGCTTGAGCTGGGAAGTCCGTTTTCTCCTGCCTTTAGACATTGGTACTCCTGGTTCTCAAGCCTCGAGCCTGAGCTAGAACTTAAGCCACTGGGCCCCTGCTTCTTGGTTATTCAGACTCAAACTGGGCCTTACACTGTTGGCTTCCCTGGCTCTTAGGCCTTTAGACTTGGTTGAATTTACCAACTTTTTTGGTTCTCGAGATTACAAATGGCAGATCATGGGACTTTTTGGCCTCCATAATCACATGAGTCAATTCCATAATCAGGTAAGCTAAATCTGTTTCTCTAGATAACCCTGATTAATATAACCTGGAAAGATGAGTAAACTATGGATAAGTGAAAAAGAAAGAAGTATTTTTATATGACTTGAAAGCACTGTAGCACAGTGGTTAAGAACACAGACTTTGGAATCAGATCTATGTTCGAGATCTGATTTCGAGCCTGCCATTTAACTTGTATGTGATCTTGGGCAGGTTGCTTACCCTTACCTATAAAATAGGGAGGTTCATATAAACATAAAATTATATGTTACATGATTGATAGAAGGCTTAAATGAGATAATGAGTATAAAGTGCTTGGCATTCTACCTAAGACATACTAAATATGCTGGATAAATAATAGCTACTGCTACTATTGTTCTTTCATTAAAAACTATTTACTGACTGCATTTTGTTAGTGTTCTAGACACTAGGGGATACAGAGGTGAACAGGACAGACAAGATCTCAACTTTCATGGCACTTCCACTCTAAAATTAGCTATCATTCTGAAACTATCTTTGTTTCATTATTTTCTCTTTTAACTATTTTAGACTTACCAAAAAAATCACAAAAGTATTATTGAGTTTCTATAGCCAGCTTCATTATTCCATTCTTTCACCCAGCTTCCATTAATGTTAACATTTTCTATAACCGTAGTATAATTATGAAGATCAGAGACTTATTAATTGAAAACTATTAATTATAGACTTTATTGGAATTTTCACCTCCATTTGTGAAGGCCAGTTTTTTCTTGTATAAATTCTAGGTTGGCATTTTGGCACTTTGCATATACCATTCCATTATCTTCTTGTTTACACCATTGCTGTTGAGAAGTCGGTTATCAGTCTTATTCTTATACCTTTGAAAATAATCTATCCTTTTATAATCATCTCTGACTACTTTTTGGATATTTGGTCTGATTTTTGCTAGTTTTTCTGTGATGTGCCTAGGTTTGCTTTTCTTTGTATTTATAAACTATTTGGGATTCTTAAGTGTTTCTTGAACATGTAACTTGAAATCTTTTATAAGTTTTGGAAAGTTCTCAATTTTTAACTTTTCAAATTTACCTCTGTTCCACTATCTTCACTTCTTCTGGAATTCTGATTACACAACCATTAGACTTTTTCATGGTATCCTCTCTTACGTACTTTCTGCATTTTTTCATCATTTTGTCTTTTCAGTGTGAATATTTTTTTCTGAACTGTTTTTACAGTTCATTAATTCTCCTTTTATTTATGTCTAATTTGCTGTTAAACCCATCTATTGAGTTCTTAACTCCCAATTATTGTATTGTTTTTGTGTGTGTGTTTACTTTTAATCAGTCTTTTAAATACAAAAGAAGGAAAAGGGAAATTGCAAGTTGGGGAAACTATCAATATAAATGATTGGAAGTTAGTCTGAAGAAACTAATCTCTTCTGAAAACATCTTCATAGACACATCCAGAAATAATGTTTTACCAACTATTGGAGCACCCCTTAGCCTGGTCAGATTGGTATGAAAAGTAACCATCACACAGTCTTGCCTCCCCTACACTGCATCTTAATTCTTTCTTATTTTTATTTCCAACAGCAAAATAGATTTTAATTAGCTTACTCTCTATAATTTATTCTGCTAGATTATTGTGAAAACCTTAGTTTTCAAATAGTAGTTCAAATATGGTTTTTTTGTTTGTTTGTTTGTTAAAGACTTATCTTTAGAGCAGTTTTATGTTCACAGGAAGGTAGAGATTTTTTTATATATCCTCTGCTCCCCCAAAATGCGTGCTTCTCTCACGCCAACATCCCACCAGAGTAGCCGCTTGTTACAGTTTATGAGCCTATGTTGACACATCATTATCACCCAAAGTCTACAGTTTACCTCAGTCGTGTCCGTCTCTTTGAGACCGATCATAGCCTCCTAGGCTCCTCAGTCCATGGCGTTCTCCAGGCAAGAATACTGGAGTGGGTTGCCATGCCCTCCTCCAGGGAAATCTTCCCACCCTGGGGATGGAACCCTCATCTCCTGTGTCCCCTGCATTGCAGGCAGATTATTTATCCACTGAGCCACCTGGAAAACCCAGTTTACCTTAGGGTTCACTTTTGATATTGTACATTCTCTGGGTTTGGACAGATGTATAATGGCACATATCCATCATTGTAATATCATACAGAATATTTTTCAGTGCTCTAAAAATCCTCTGCTCTGGGACTTCCTGCGTAGTCCAGTGGTTAAGAACCTGTCTTCCAATGCAGGGGATGTGGATCTGATCCCTCTTCGGGGAACTAAGATTCCACACGCTGTGGGGCAACTAAGCCTGCCCGCTGCAACTACTGAGGCTGTGTACCACAGCCAAGACCCAACAGCCACAAGTAAAGGGACAGAATTATTTTTAAACCTTCTGCTCTGCCTGTTTATCCCTTTTCCCACCCCAACTTCTAATATTTTTTAGTGTCTTCATAGTTTTTCCTTTTTCAGGATATCATATAGTTGGAATCATATAATATGTAGCATTTTCTGATCATTATATTTTCTAGTTGAAGAACTGCTCTTCAGCCATCATTTTAAAAGTCTACAAATAGCACACGCTGGAGAGGGTTTAGGGAAAAGGGAACCCCTTGGCATGTTGATGGGAATGTAATTGGTGCAGCCACTATGGCAAATAGTATATAGGTTCCTCAAAAAAACTAAAACCAGCGTTGCCATATGATCCAGCAATCCCACGCCTGGGCGTATATTCAGAAAAAACTATAATTTGAAAGGGTACATGCACCCATGTATATACAGCAGTACTATTTACAATAACCAAGACATGGAAGCCTAAGTGTCCATCAGCAGATGAATGGGTAAAGATAATGTGGTACATGTATACAGTGGAATATACTCAGCCATCACAAAGAATGAAATAATGTCATTTGCAGCAACATGGAAAGTTGTTGTTCAGTCCCTAAGTCGTGTCTGACTCTTTGCGACCCCTTGAACTGCAGCGCGTGAGGCTTCCCTGTCCATCACCAGCTCCCAGAGCTTGCTCAAACTCATGTCCATCGAGTCAGTGTGCCAGCCAACCATCTCATCCTCTGTCTCCGCCTTCTCTTCCTGCCCTCAATCTTTCCCAGCAACATGGATGGCCCTAGAGATGATCATACTAAGCAAAGCAAGTCAGAAAGAGAAAGACAGGCACCACAGAAATGCCCTACGATATCACGTATGTGTAGAATCTAAAATAGGACACAAATGAACATATCTACGAAACAGGCACAGACCCACAGACGCAGGGAGCAGACTTGTGGTTGGCGGCGGGGAGGGGAGCTGGGGGAGGGAGTGACTGGGAGTGCACGGTTAACAGATGCAAACTATTTATACATAAGATGGATCAACAACAAGGTCCTACAGTATAACACAGGGAACTGTATTCAATGAAAAAGAATATGAAAATTACATATACTGTGTATAAGTATATTTTATATACATATAACTGAATCACTTACAGCAAAAATTAAATCTGTGCATCAGAAATTAACACAAGATTATAAATCAGCTGTACTTCAATAAAATTTTTAATGAAAAGGACTGCCATTTAGTTTTTTTAATAGCTTCTTTACTAGATCTTATCTTTCATTTGCTTGACCATACTAAAGCATATGGTTATAGGCAGTCCATCAGTCATTATTTGGATTCTCTGTGGGTCTGTGTCTATTATCTATTCTTTCTCTTGGATTTTTACTCCATTGTCTTATTTTGTAGTATACCTTTCTCCCTTGGTTGTGTTATATATTGTATATGAAAAACTATAGAGATAATGTGAGACCTAGAATGATGTTATCTATTTTCAGAGAGGATTTATATTTGCTTCTGGCAGACGGCTAGAGCACTCACAATCCTGGATTACCTCAATCCAATCAGGGGTTGAAATCATTAGAAACTGGGCTTAAGCATCAGGGAGGGCTGATTTATTTCCAGTTACAGTTTTCATGGAGCCTTTTCCTGGAGCCTTAGAGAATTTACCAAAGTTCCTGAGTCCTGAACTCCAGATTTTTGACTGCCAAGTCTTAAGAATCATTTGAAAATTCAAGGACTTAACAATAATTCAAAATGATTACTGCTCAGTCTATCAGCTGCCTCTTTTATGACTAACACAGCTCTTGGAACTACTAGTGGGTATAATATTACCTTGTTTTTGAAGTGGTAATGAGTATAAATGATATTGTGAAGTGTCTAGAACAACTTTAATATGATATGAAAATATCTGAGGTTTCTATTATAGAAAAAAAAAATCACAGGCACTGCTAATTCTATTATTTTTCCTTTCATAGTTGAAGGAAATACTAAATCCCAATTAAAGGTTAGTAAAGATAAAGATGTAATTTTTTTTCCTATCCAAGTTTGTAGATTCCTCGAATTCAATCCATGGATCCTTCTGTTTAGAATCCCTGCCCATGGGGAAAAATGACTCCAAACACTAGACTCGCCTCTTTGGATTTTATTCTCCTCTTATACCTACCTGGCCTTGTCATTCTTCATTTGACTTGGTGGCTTGCTGATGACTTCAAACAGGTGCTTTTAATAATTCATCCAGCTTTTCTCAGCCAGGAGGGTTGGTCTGAATTCCTTAGTCTACCTTTATTGTAAGAGGGAGTGTTTGGAACTTTCATTCTAGTGGAATATTATTATATTAGCAGAAGCAGAAAGTACCAGACACTGTACGGAGTCCTAAAAGAGTCTCCCTTGACTTGTGGGGCCGGCACCTGTTGAAAAGTAACCAACAGGAAATATCTAATTAGGATAGGGCCGGTTTGTGGAAGGCTCAATTATATTGAGATAAGAAGAAAGGCAAAGTGAAAGACAGTACCTGATAAAGGCTGAGAAGTAAACTCCCTGCTTGGTCTTTTAATTTTTAAAACTTAGTTACTATTTGTTAAGCCCTGCGCATGATAAGTTGCTTTAGTCATGTCCAACTCTTTGCAATGCTATAGACTGTAGCCCTCCAGGCTCCTCTGTCCATGGGTTCTCCAGGCAAGAATATTGGCATGCCCTCCTCTAGAGGATCTTCCCAATCCAAGAATACTACCATGCCCTCCTCCAGGGGATCTTCTCAACTCAGGGATCAAACCTGTATCCCTTATGCTTCCTGCAATGGCAGGCAGATTCTTTACCACTGGTGCCACCTGAGAAGCCCTTATTAAGCCTTTAAACCTTAAACCTCTAAGCTAGAGGTTACCTGCAGTTGGCATTTAGTAAAATGCCAACCACTGTGTCAGACATGGTCCTTGAGGAATTCACTGTCATTCTTATAGGAAGCAGAAATCATGACAGTTTACATACCAGAAAACAGTGTGTCCTACAGTGTTTTGGATCCACTATATGCTAGACACCATGTTAATGAAGGATATAAGATGAATAAGCCAGTTGAACTCGAGGAACTAATGAACTCAAGGAGAAAATCAGATGTAAGCATAATTATTAAGATACTGCTCAGTAAGGCCGAGTAGAATTTCAGGCAACATGTTTTTGGATAAGTGGAAGAAGAGATTTATTCTGACTATAAATTTTGAGGAAAGCTTCAAACGGTCTTTAGAAAATGAATAATGGAGAATGGGAACTGAGCAAGGAGAGCATCTCTAGCTCAGGGAATAGCATGAGCAAGGGTGCAGAGGGTTGGGGTATTCAGAGAACAAAGGGTCTGTGGTCTGTGCACCAGTCTGTTCGACCTGCTGTAACAAACTATGGTAGACTATGTGGCTTATAAACAGGATTTACCCCTCACAGTTCTGGATGCTTGAAGTGCAAGGTCAGTTCCTTGCAGAGGTTGATGGGATTCTGTCTGTTGAACCCTCCATCCTGGTTCATAGATGGCCCTCTTTTCGCTGCAGCAGCAGCAGCCCATGGCAGAAGGGGCCAGGGAACTCCCGTGAGCCTCTTCTGTAAGGACACAAGTCCCGTTCATGAGCGCTCCATCCTCCTGACCTACCTCCCCAAAGCCCCATCTTCAAATACCATCACCTTGGGAATTAGGTTTCAACATAAGAATTTTGAAAGGGCCACAAATATTCAGCATATTGCAGTGAGGTAATAGAGCTTAGGAATATATTTAAGTGAGGAGTTAGAAAGATAGTTTTCTCTCCTCTGTGACTGATAGGGTATTGGTGCCATTGACTGAGATAATTCAATTTAGGAAATACTTCTTAAATACCCCTTATATAGGTGAACCGTGAACTTCCAGATGTTCAAGCTGGTTTTAGAAAAGGCAGAGGAACCAGAGATCAAATTGCCAACACCCACTGGATCATCAAAAAAGCACGAGAGTTCCAGAAAAACATCTATTTTTGCTTTATTAACTATGCCAAAGCCTTTGACTGTGTGGATCACAATAAATTATGGAATATTCTGAAAGAGATGGGAATACAAGACCACCTGACGTGCCTCTTGAGAAACCTGTATGCAGGTCAGGAAGCAACAGTTAGAACTGGACATGGAACAACAGACTGGTTCCAAATAGGAAAAGGAGTACGTCAAGGCTGTATATTGTCACCCTGCTTATTTTAACTTCTATGCAGAGTACATCATGAGAAATGCTGGGCTAGAGGAAGCACAGGCTGGAATAAAGATTGCCAGGAGAAATATCAATAACCTCAGACATGCAGATGACACCACCCTTTTGGCAGAAAATAAAGAAGAACTAAAGAGCCTCTTGATGAAAGTGAAAGAGGAGAGTGAAAAAGTTGGCTTAAAGCTCAACATTCAGAAAATGAAGATCATGGCATCTGGTCCCATCACTCCATGGGAAATAGATGGGGAAACACTGGAAACAGTGTCAGACTTTATTTTTCTGGGCTCCAAAATCACCGCAGATGTTGAGTGCAGCCATGAAATTAAAAGACGCTTACTCCTTGGAAGGAAAGTTATGACCAACCTAGACAGCATATTGAAAAGCAGAGACATTGCTTTGTCAACAAAGGTCTGTCTAGTCGAGGCTATGGTTTTTCCAGTGGTCATGTATGGATATGAAAGTTGGACTATAAAGAAAGCTGAGCGCCAAAGATGTGATGGTTTTGAACTGTGGTGTTGGAGAAGACTCTTGAGAGTCCCTTGGACTGCAAGGAGATCCAACCAGTCCATTCTAAAGGAGATGAGGCCTGGGTGTTCTTTGGAAGGAATGATGCTCAAGCTGAAACTCCAGTACTTTGGCCACCTCATGCGAAGAGTTGACTCATTAGAAAAGACTCTGATGTTGGGAGGGATTGGGGGCAGGAGGAGAAGGGGACAACAGAGGATGAGATGGTTGGATGGCATCACTGACTCAATGGACATGGGTTTGGGTGAACTCCGGGAGTTGGTGATGGATAGGGAGGCCTGGCATGCTGTGATTCATGGGGTCACAAAGAGTCGGACACGACTGAGTGACTGAACTGACTGATGCCTTGGTTTATCACAGGTGCTGGAGAACCAATGATTAACAAGGCATGGTCCCTACCTTGAGAGAACTCACAAATAAGCCAGTGGTTAAATTACTTGTGATTTGAGCTAACTAGAGGTTTAAGGTGTAAGAATAAGACTGTCCAGAGGACAGACATCTTAATTAAACTGGAAGGGTCACAGAAGGGGTCACAGAACAGGTAGCCCTCTAAGCTGAGTATTCTTTTCCTAATTTATTTATTTATTTTAAATCAAAATCATACATGCACAGTTTAAAGAATGAAATAGTTCTATAAGAATTGTAAAAAAGAAAAATTCCGCCAACTCTCAGTTCAGTTTCCCATTCCTCAAAGATAACCACTTTCAACTCAGAGTGATTTATTTGGCATTTATTTCCAGATCTCTAAATTACTAGCTTATGTTGCTACTTCTTGATTTTTTTCAAATGCAGGCATTCCCTATTGACTTCCCACTGTAAGGTATTATTTCCTTTACTACACATATGTACCTTTACTTAGCCCCCACAACCTCCCAATATACTTATGTCCAGATTTTTGTTACTACTCTGTGTTTATATTTTGTCATTATATAAACACTATCAACCCTTGAACTATGTTGTATAACCTTCTTGCCCCTAGGATTTCCCCTGCTACTTTTTTTTTCTTGTTTGGTTAATTTCCTATAGATTTATCACCAATTGAACCAAATTCTATCCAGTTGCATAAATTTCCCTGAGTGCTGTTATTCCACTTGCCCCTCCAGATCCAGTCTGCACATTTCTCTGCTCTGGAGGGCTGATCTGTATGGATTTGAATCCATAGACTCCCTTGCCCTGTGGCTTCCATTTGGGTTAAAGCCAGTGGGAGGTACTGGCGGGAGATTGAAGGGCAGGAGGGGAGAGAGTGAGATGGGGGTATATGTTCATTTGTTTCTCTTTCTACTAGTCTGCTGTGGGCTGGGTTGGCTCTTTTCCTTTACTAACGGTCACAGCTCAGGTCGAATGGTCCCTACTCTTTTTGGATTCCAGGAAGCTTTCCCTCCACCTTCCTCTCCAGGCCTAGGGGTAAACACAGATGCTAACTAGCCCTTAGGTAATCCATTCTCCCTCAGCCCTGTGCACACCTTTGTAAATACCCTTTTTCTAAAACACATTCCTCAGCTATCCTCTTTCAATGCATTATCTGTTCACTGCCAGGACTCTGACAGAAGCAAATGCATTAATATTTATATGTATATATTCTCTCTTTTCTAGCTCCTTAAAGAAGTCTCCTCCAGAATCTTGTTTTCTGCTCTATCTTTATTACTTTATCTCTCCGTGTGCTATAAATCAGGGATCTCTGGACTTTCACCGCTACCCTTCAGATTCCTTGTCTTCTTTCATCTTTATTTTTGGTATAGTGGTCTTAAAAAAGGATCCCACATTCTTTGATATTCCTGCCCTGGAGAAGTGGAGTCTATGTGCCCTCCACCTGAATACGAATACGATAGAAGAAAGGCTTTGTGAGTTCCCAGGGCTAGGTCACAAAGGCCAGGTAGATTCTGTCTCTGGGACCTCAGGCTCCAGCCGTTGCCTCTCAGGACCCCCGTTACTGACCAGCCACCGTGCTGTAAGAAGCCCAGCCACGAGCCTGGTCTTCAGGTCATCCCAGTCCAGGTGCTCAACCTGAGAGTGAAGAAGCCTCCAGCGGATTCTGTCCCCAGCCCTTTACACTGACCCCAGCCACTCAAGCCTTCCCAGTTTAGGCTCCAGACATCGTGGAGTAAAGACTGGGCATCTCTGCTGCACTCTGTATAATTCCTGAACCTACTGAATGGATGAGCATAACAGCATTTTTATTTTTCATGCCACCAACTTTGGTCTGGTTTGTTAAGCAGCCGTAGAGGTCTGGAACAGCATTTGCTCCTAGGAATGAGGAAGCTCAGTAACAAAAACCTAAAACATGCACCATTGGCCTGGAGACCAGGCAGCGGGCAAGAAATCAGGAGGACCTTGAGGAGAGGTTAGAGGAAGTCTGATGGGCCTCAAGGAGACTATCCATGAAGGCTGAAAAAAGGGTGAGGAAAAATGTTTTTGGAAGCTGGAGATGGGACTTTCCTGGTGGTCCAGTGGCTAAGACTCCACGCTCTCAATGCAGGAGGCCTGGGTTCCATCCCTGGTCAGGGAACTAGATCCCACATGCTGTAACTAAAAGATCCTGCATGCTGCAAGAAAGATCAAAGATCCTGAGTGCCACCATTATGACCCGGCACACCCAAATAAATGTTGGGGGGGAAAAGACCCTTGTTATACAGAGACAGGAAGTTTGGCGTACTGTCACCTTTGGTAATGTGAAAAAGGAACTGTACCTGGTGAAGACAGTGGGCTAGCTATGGAGATTTCTGGGACGCCTGTCTGTCTTTTCCTAGCTTCCTGTAAAGTTGGTAAAGAATCCGCCTGCAACACAGGAGACCACGGTTTGATTCCTGGGTTGGGAAGACCCCCAGGAGAAGGGATAGGCTACCCACTCCAGTATTCTTGGGCTTCCCTTGTAGCTCAGCTGGTAAAGAAACCATGTGCGATGCGGAAGACCTGGGTTTGAGCCCTAGGTTGGGAAGATCCCCTGAATATGGGAAAGGCTACCCACTCTAGTATTCTGGCCTGGAGAAATCCATGGACTGTATAGTCCATGGGGTCACAGAGTCGGACACGACTGAGTGACTTTCACTTTCACAGTAAAATGTGAGAGAGATAAGCTAAAGAAATGAGCTATTATGTTTTCAAGTAGAATTTAGAGGAAATACAGAGAGCATAGATAGTGTTTCCAACCAGCAAAAAGTACTCAAAGTAAGAAAGTGCCTCAGGGCAAAGATCAAATCCAGAGTGCTGTCAGAAAAACGTGGTCTTAGAGTAAAGAGGTACCATTTGTTAAACCTTCAGATTTCAAGGTGGAGCCTCTTAGACTGTTTCAGAAGACCTCATAAGAAAACCCAAATAGGACCTGCTTCAGGGAGATTTGGGTATATAGCTTTTGTCTGATGAAGTAAACTCCAATTAAGGTAATAGAAAAACCCATGTTTTTAAGAGAATTGTATTGGTGGAAGTGCCACCAGTTTGGACTCAAGAAGATAGAGATAATACAAAATAACAAAGTTACCTTTGGACCCCTAGACTTCAATGGATAGGAAGCAAGCCAAGAAAGCTACTCAGCTACAAACTGAAGCAATGTTTCATGGAGATGAAAATATGATTCAGAAGATGGAACCAAAAGCTCAGAGTACAGAGTCAAAGGCCACAGAAAATCATTACCGGGAAGAAGGATTGGGCCCAAATCAAGGAAATAAGACCTGTGCCTGCATGGATTTCAGAGCTGCAACGGACCAATGATTACATCCTCTCCTCCTCCCTGTTTTTGAATAGAAGTGTTTTGTGGTTATCCAATGCCTGTACCATCATTGTACACACTGGATGTAGGGGAGCGCGTATTAATAACTCATCTCCTTGGTGTACAGGTGCTTACATGAGGAACCAGACTCAAGGAGCCATACCCAAGACATTGTACGGAAGGAACTTCATCTGGACCTGGTTTAGATTTATACCACAAGATCCTAGACTTTTGGGTCGACGCTGAAATGGAACTAGACTTTAGGGGTTTCAGAGAGCAGTGGGAAGAATGTAAAGTTGTTGTGGCCAGAGGGAAGCTTGCAGGTTCTGTTTTCCAGAGACAGCTGTACCAGTGTCTCCGGTCATCTATTCTGCTGCAGAGTGATCTTGCCACGCCCCAACAAAAGGCAGAGCCTGCATTTTCACAATGATGAACCTTGGCGTGCATCTGTAGTCGTTCATCATGCTGGGCTTTTAAGGATCCTTTCCATCTGGGACCTCATGTCTTTCAGTTCTGAGAAATTTTCTTCAACTTTTTTCTTGCCTTCATTTTCTCTGTTCTTTCAAACATCTTGTCTACTGGCATATACACCCACAGACATGTAGTTTTGTATCAGTGGTATTATACTATCCATGCTGCTCTGTACAAAATATTATTTTTCAGATTATTTAGGCTGTATGTCTTTTAATATTTATCAGTACTTCCCTGGTGGCCCAGTGGCTAAGACTCCACACACTCCCTCCCAATGCAGAGGGTCCAGGTTCAGTCCTTGGTCAGGGACTCATATGTTGCAAGTAAGAGTTAGCATGCCGCAACTAAAGATCCTGCGTGCTGCAACCAAGAGCTGATGCAGCCAAATAAGTAAGTAAATAACGATTTGGGTTTCCCTGGTAGTCTAGTGGTTGATAATTCACACGCCGATGCAGGGGACACGGGTGTGATTCCTGGTCCGGGAAGATCCCACATGCCATGAAGCAGCTAAGCCCATGCACCACAGCTACTGAAGCGCAAGTGCCTGGAGCCCGTCCTCTGCAACAAGAGAAGCCGTTGCAATGAGAGAGCCGTGCACCGCAACCAAGAGTAGCCCCCCTCCCTTGCCGCAACTAGAAAAAGCCTGCTCACAGAGCAGGGAAGACCCAGTGCAACCAAAAACAAACAAATCTTAAAAAAAAAAAAGATTTATCAAATGGTATGACATTTAATTTTTATCAATTAGCGTGGCATATAAACATAGCCATTACACCTATATCTATATGTAAAATCTTTAGACTGTTTCTCACACCTGGAAGTGGCCCACACACCAAATAAAAAACTTTTTTAGACTCCATGTCCCAATTTGAACTTCTGAAAATATGGTCACCATATGCTTAGGCATGAGTTAGGGAATGAGCGTGGTGTTTGATGTTCTCCATTACTCTTTTCATAGCTCTCCATTGCTTGTCCCTCCCTTCTTACATGATGACCCCATCTGAAATGAGTCTACGTAATGGAGAGTAGTTTAGAATTGTAATATTTTATGGAAACAATTATCTCTAATAACTTTTTGTAAAAATCATCTGTTTGTTTTGGAGTCTTAAGCCTAGTGGTGAGGCAGAATTTTTTTCTTAGGAATCCAGATCTTCTCTTTAATCAGCGAAACCCTTTAATTTGCAAAAGATCAGTTTTGTGCCCCGTTGACCGCCCAGTGAAACAAGCAAGTGTTAGAGAGCCCTTGTGTTTTTTCTTTGCTTGTAAATTCCATCAGGCTAGCCCATTAATTGCAGTGGATGGGAATTGGAGAGCTGTTCATTTGGCAATTAGCAAAGGGTGGTGGAGGAAAGGAAAATACCTTTCTGATATTTCTGCTTAGGAATTTGGGAATTCAGAATTTAGTCATAAACAACTAGATTAATGTGTTTAAATAACTTGGATTACTCTTAAATCCTTCCTTGTTTTGTAACATACTAACAAGATCTTAGAGATAGCTGAAACAGTGGTTGGAAAATTCTGTTGTGGATTTAAGATCCTCGAAAAGCATCATCCATTAATGGGCAGACTGTTTTGGTGCTAGACAAGAGCCAAGATGGATTAGCTAATAGAGTGAGAAGTCCCATGTCCTGTGGTTACCTCTCTGCACAGAGGAAGTGTGTAGTTTGTAGGCAAGAGGCAATTTCTTTTGGAGTTTACTGTTTTTGCTCTGCAAGGCTTTTTCCTTTTTTTTTTTTTTTTAAATATATCATCCTAGAGAGAACAAGAACAGTTAGTGGCACTCGATGGTACTCATCAGGAGTTTAGGATGTTGACATGAGAGGTTGTTTAAAACAAGACAGAAAAGGTTACTTTTTGCCGGCTGCATCATTCCTGGCGAGAGCTTACTACTTTGCTGCTTGTTTTTTTGTTGTCGTTGTTAACCCATTAGAGAAACTAACCACTATATTAGTTCCGGCCAAATCCTTGTCATCACTGGTCCTAAAAACCTCTGGGGGATCTCAGAGCACCTGGCCATTCTGAAAGCCTCTACTCAGTGATTGATGCGCGTCTCTGCAGGCTCCCCAAAGCCCTCCCCGCTTTCCCTGAAGCACCTTCAAGCATTTCTGCATGGCTACCCACTCTCTTCTATTCTATCTCCTCCTCCTGCCTTACTGAATACTGGATTTCCCAGCTCACAACTCTTAAGAAGGAGCTTTATTTCAGAGTAGAAAAGGGCCCCCATATGTGGCCTATTATATCCATATCAACTTGCTTACCCTTTTCAAACAGCTATTGTCTTTTAATAGGGTCTGGCCTGGCAGGGGGAGTCCTTAATTCCTGCCATATAAGAATGGGCAGCTTGAGTTACAGCGAACTGCAGTTTGGTGCTCTGATCAAAAGGCTTCTGTTGTTTTTAGGGTTTCTTTTTTCCCCCTCTCCTTCTCTCTCTCTCTCTTTCTATATCCTAGGCTAATAATTCAGCACAGCAAGGTCATTACTGGCTTTGAATTGAGAGCTGAGAGTGTTAAATTACTGACCTAGAATAAAACAGATCTGGGGGGTTCTCAGGAAAGATAAAGGGATTCCGGCTAGGAAAGTGCAAGCCCAGCAACCTCACTTCTTAACTATTATTTTTTTTAATCCTCTCTGTCTCCAAAAGTCTTTTCTGGGACAAGGAAAGATCTCCAGCCAGAGAAAGTAGGTTAGGAACTCAACAATGTCTTCTGGGAACTGTGGCTCAGGTGCTAGCAGCTCATGGGGCCTGCGTGACTGTCCTTTTTGTCTCCCCACCTCGTGAATATTCCTCCCTCTTCCAGCTTGCTCCTTGGCCAGATACTGGTCCTTTATCACAGAAGTCAAATATATTTGTGATATGTCAGCAGAAAGATTATATCCCTCAGGGGGATTTCCAACACGTGAAAAGCATACCATTGAGCCCCTAAAATATTTTTCAAATACTGTCATTAAAAGCTACTTCCATTCCATTTATATTTTATGAATATTATCTGTCTGGTCCTCACACACTGTAACAAGAAAAATTTCCCCCACTGTGAACGAATTTGACACCTTCCCTCAACTATATTAGGTCTTGTGAAGAAAGTCACTTCCATCCCTTTGTGCTTTGCCAAAACTATTATCTCCCATATATCTTTTTTTCACTATTACCTGTTAAAAGCCAGGCACCATTCATATCCTCTGGAAAATACTGACCTCCTAAATTTACTATTTTTAGAAAAGACCCTGAAATCTACTTTCACAGATTTTCTGTAAAGCAGAGTAACAGTAATGAGCTTCCGTGGTGACTCAGACGATAAAGAATCCACCTGAAATGCAGGAGACCTGGGTTCCATCCCTGAGTTGGGAAGATCCCCTGGAGGGGGGCAGGGCAACCCACTCCAGTATTCTTGCCTGGAGAATCACCCTGGACAGAGGTGACACCCTGCAGTCCATGGGTCTCAAAGAGTCAGACACAACTGAGCAACTAAGCACAGCGCAGCAAAGTAATAATTATAGCTAGTATTCCCTGAATGTGACAAGCACTATACAACAGGCATTATTGTCACGTTTAATCTTTGGCAATCTTATATAATAAGCATTCCTATTGTCACCATTTTACAGATAAAAGAATAATTGAAGCACAGAGTGGTTAAGTACCTGGGCCAAGTCACACAACTAAAAAGTGATAAAGTGTGATAAGGTGTGCCCCAGACTGCTACTGCTGCTAAGTCACTTCAGTCGTGTCCGACTCTGTGCGAGTCCAGAGACGGCAGCCCACCAGGCTCCCCCATCCCTGGGATTCTCCAGGCAAGAACACTGGAGTGGGTTGCCATTTCCTTCTCCAATGCATGAAAGTGAAAAGTGAAAGTGAAGTCGCTCAGTCGTGTCCAACTCCTCGTGACCCCGTGGACTGCAGCCTACCAGCTCCTCTACCCATGGGATTTCCCAGGCAAGAGTACTGGAGTGGGGTGCCATGCCTTCTCCGGCCCCAGACTAGTGCTTCTCAAACTTTAATTTGTATATGAATCACTTGGGCCTCTTGTTAAAATAATGAATGGGATTCAGTAGGTCTGGGGTGGGGCCTGAGATTCTGACTTCTTAGAGGCTTCTGTGTAACACTGATGCTGCCATCCTTGGTCCACACTTTCAGTAACAAAGCTGTAGTCATTCTTACTTCAGAACCACTCTAAAAATGTGGTTCTGAAAAATTTAGTTATAACTAAATTTCTCATTCCATCAAGCAATTCTATAAATACACATACTGGGCTTTTGTGTTACATTATTATTATCATCTTAACCAGTATCTTCATTTCTTTATTTTTATTGTGGTAAAATATATATGACTAACATTTCCCATTGTAACAATTCTAAGTCTACATTTCTGTGACATTAAGTACGTTCACATTATTTTGCAGCCATCACCGCCATCCATCTCCAGAACTCTTTCACCTTCCCAAACCGAAACTCTAGCCATTGAACACTAATTCCCCGTTTCCTCCTCCCCTATTCCCCAATAACTGCCATTCTGCTTTCTAGCTCTTTGAATATACTGCTGTAGATACTGCATTCCTGGGGAAGGAAATGGCAACCCACTCGAGTATCCTTACCTGGAAAATCTCATGAACAAAGGAGCCCGGAGAGCTGCAGTGCCTGGGGTCACACAAAAATCATGCCGGCTTAGCAACTAAACAACAAAAGATGCTGCATATACGTAGAGTCATACCATAGTTGTCTTTTTGTGACTGGCTCACTTTATTTAGCTTTCTGTCCTCAAGGTTCATCCAAGTTGTAGCTTGTATCAGAATCTCCTTCCTTTTTGAGGCTAAATAATGTTTCATTGTATGCCGATATCACATTTTGTTTATCCATGCACCTGTCGATGGACCCTTGGGTTACTTCCACTTTTTGGCTATTGTGAATGATACTGCCATGAACACGGGTGTACAAATATCTGAGTACTACTTTCTTTTTTTTTTTTTTGATAATAAAGCTGGAAGTGAAATTGCTGGAATATAGGTACAAGTTTATGTTCAAGGTATTGTGTCCCTCTTTTTCAAAAAAAGAAAAAGAATTTCTTACTTAAATGAATCTTTAAAGGTTTGGCAGGAAAAGTGAGTTTCGGTATAGATTTCCGTTAAGTTCTGTCATCTATAACTGCTTTGTGATTTTCAATCACAAAAAAACATTGAAAATGTCCTTTGTGTTTTAGAAGATTGGTAATTGCTTAAATGATACCAAGTAAAGAATTAGAGAATGGTAGTGTTCTAAAATAAATCAATACTAAGATATCACAGAGAAAGTTTAATGTGAATGAATTCAAGACTGAGCCTGACAAACAGGTGTCTGGAGAATGGGAAAGTGAAAGCGAAAGTCACTTGGTCGTGTCCGACTCTTTGCGACCTCTTGGACTATATGGTCCATGGAATTCTCCAGGCCAGAATACTGGAGTGGGCAGCCTTTCCCTGCTCCCGGGGATCTTCCCAACGCAGAGATTGAACCCAGGTCTCTCACATTGCAGGCGGATTCTTTACCAGTTAAATTTTTATGTTCTTCCTTTAAGATTTCCTGAAGTAACTATCCCAGGATCATCAGAGACTTTGTGGTATCCTTTTCTCTGAGGTTTTTAATTAAGTGACACATTAGATTCTCATGTGTTTACAAAGCTTTGTGTAAGACCCTACCTACTATCTAGAGTTCTTTCCTCTAGAGTATCTTTAGAAATAAAATCTCTGTTGGAAATAAAGCAAATCAAAGTGATATTGGAATCTGATAAGTTTATAAGAAAATTTGAAAGGATATTTAAGAAGGTATCAGGAAGAAACCTACTTCTTTCCATCATAGACCACTGAATCACCAAGACTGTTTTAATCACGTGTGCCTAGAGCTCTCTCATTTTAGGAGTTCCCAGGTAATGCAAAAAAATTAAAAAGAATGGACTTGAATTTGGAAAGGTAAAAGAACACAAAATAACTTTTACCTAAAGTCAGGAAAATGAGTATTTTAAAAGTATAAATGAGTCAACTAGCAGCTTTTAAAGATAAGTATACATACCAAAAGAAACTGCATTTATTTTCTAAAAAGTAAGACCAACTTTGGAGATAAAACAAAAAATAACACGAAGATAACTCTGGAAATAGTGGTAGTAACGTAACGCAAGACATGATGAGACGAGATGATAACCCCGAGGAAAACGGAATCAGCAGCTGCAAGTCTGATGTATGTGATTCTAACAGAGCAAACCCTGCATCACAACTCCCCTTCAACTTTATTTTCATTTTGAATTACGATCAAATCCAAGAAAGACTTTGTCCTATGACTAAAGCATTTCTATGAAGGTTTTTTTTTTTTTTCAGCTTAATTCATATCATCTTGAACAAGAACAAAGGATGATGGTTTGAGAATTACTTGCTGGCTTTGAACCGAGAGAGTTGATAAATGTAATGCCTCCAGCTCTTGAATGGGGTGGAGGGAAGTATTTTTAACATTTAAGGGACCCATAAAAATAGTGTTGGGTCTTTAGATCCTAATGAGAATAAAAAGATGATAAAGAAAAAAGCTTATAGTTGCAGGCAGAAAATAGAATATTCCTTAAAATGTCGTCTACTGTCGTACTGATACAAAGCTCAGACTTGCAATGGGTAGAGAAAACCTGGAAGGAAATTAGTATTGAGTTGAAAAAGCCAAAGAAGAAAACTGACAAGAAATTAGGTGAGAATATGATTTGCTATCTGGCAGTAAAACAGATGAAAGCTGTTTTGAGGGCCGGAGGTAGAGAGTAAACACACTGTGAGAGAGGAACGGCAGGATGTGTTGAGGATGACTAAGGAGAGCCTTCCCTGAGGCACTAAATCTAACTTCAGTAGCAGAAAAGAGGGCTTCCCTTGGTGACTTAGCTGGTAAAGAATCTGCCTGCAATGCAGGCGACCTGGGTCGGGAAGATCTCCTGGAGAAGGGAATGGCAACCCAGTCCGGGCTTCTTGCCTGGAGAATTCCATGGATGGAGGAGCCTGGTGGGCTGTAGTCCATCAGGTCGCAAAGAGTCGGACATGACTGAGCGAAAAAAGTAGTACAGATGGGATTAGCCTGTTGATAAGAGATACAGAGGTTTAAAGATAGAGCCAAAGAGAAAGAAACAACAGACAACAGGTTTAGAGACCACATAGGAGAATGTGTGAGATATGACATGGGGCACGAGGTAAGACATGACAGAAATATTGCAGCTTTCTAAAGAGGAGCATTCTCTGTCCAGAAAATGTTCCTCTACGGGTAGGAGACATTTCCCCAGAGAAATCATGAAAACAAAATTACTCTGAATTTCACGTGAAGTTAGACAAGCTCCTGGAAGTTCTGTTATCAAGAACTCTATTTAGACACCAAGTAGAAATAAAGAAAACTAGAGATCTATGGTAACTCTTGTTAAAAAAATGTCTTTACTACATTACTTGCAGAATATATGGAAGACAGAAAGAAATCAATTAGAAGTCAACAACCCTAATACAATGAGTAAATACAGTTGCCTTTTAATTTTTTAAATCATTTTCCTTATTGTAGACGTACTGTAATGTAGCTAAAATATAAAGTACTCACAATTTTATTTCCTGTTTTTTATCATATATGAAAATCATTTTCTAAATTGCTACATTGTCTTTTTATAATTTAAATTTCTAGCATGCTATAAAGAGTATGTATTTAGTAATTGTCTCCTGGTGCTCTGTGCATTGATTTCCCTCCTGAGTTACATGTATTTGCCTGTTTCTACTGGTATGAAGTAAACAACCGTTTAACACAACTACAGACAGTAACAGATGTTAATGAATCATCTTACTCCTCCATTAATGCAAGTGAGTAAGGAGTTTCTATGCAATTGGGAGTTCACTGTAGCATACCAGGCCTTCAGCAATAAGTTTTGAAGCTGGAATACTTGAAAAGGGAGTTTGAAACATTTTCTTTTTTAACTCTGGCAGGGGGTCCTTACTGAATTAGAAACAAAGATCCAGTGGAGAGCAGTTTACTTTCAGAGAAGCAGCACGAGAATTTGCTCAGGCATCCATCACCCTATGTAGAAACACTCTCCTATCCCCTTGGCATCAGATGCCCAGGGTGGCACAATCCACGGCTTGAAGTAGATTCTTTCTGCAGTTTGGTGACAGACGAGCACTTGGCGAAGTAACTGAGGAAAGAAAACTGGCACTGCTTATGCCTCCCATTGCAGAACTTTGCACAGCTCTCGGGGCCTACGAGGCCGTCTCATGAGTTTTTCTCTTCATAATGCAGTTCGATGTGATCTCACTGATATCGTGGTCTGAAAACTAACTCTGCTGCTGAGGATTACTCAGTCAGGCAGGGAAAAAAAAAAAGAATCCTGGTATGAAATGCCAATGCTAAGTCTTCAGAGTGAACCGATAAGCTTCTGATTCAGTGGTTCCCCTCTTGGAGAGATTACTGCTCTCATCTACCACAAGGGCAGCTCAGGGCTCACAGGTTGGTTCACCAGGGACTGAAGATCGATTAGTCCCTGTTGAATTTCTTCCTCAATTGGAGATTTTTAAATTTGTTTGTTTAGAAGCCAGTGATCTCAGATTCTCTACTCCTAATACAGCTGCGAATGAGAAGGTGAAGAGGATGGTGGACACCCACCTACAGCACGGTAGATTTCCATTTTCTATACTGCTGACACTTACATCTTCCTGCCCAACAGAGAAGAGACCCTGCAGCCAGTTCACCTGATGCATGAACTGGGCAGAACCATATTCCAAATGTACTGTCCAGTAAAGACACACTTGGTCGGATTTCCCTATGGACACAGAATCATATTGTTCATTAATTTTTTTCCTATTGTAAGTATATTGTACATTGAACAGTAGATTATAACAGCCCAGGAGAGAGTTAGAAGTTTTTAGAAATTCTGCAGTCAACTTTTGTGCAGAAATTTCTTTGTAGCACTATGTGAAAGAAATTGGTGTGAGACAACTTCTGCTCAAGTGCATTGTCTAAACTGCAACGTAGACCAAGCTGACATGCTTCACTGGCTTCTCTCATAAGTTCGCATTGCAAAATTCTATAGCAGAAAAGCAGTGGAAAGAAAACATTTAAGGGCTTTAGGCTTCATCTGAATTTCATAAGGCGGGAAAGAACAAACACAGGCATAGTTAGTTCAGGGGACCAAATCACGCCACGGGAATATATCTTCAGGGTTTGGCGACTTTTTGCAGAACAAAACTCCAGTCTGTTAGTCTTGTCAATTTGATAGTGGGAAATAGGCCACAAAATGTTTCTTTTCTATTCCCTCTACAGGGAATGTCTTTTTTCCTTCTGCTTCCAGAAACAGTAAAGGGTTACTTTAAATCATGATCCTTTCTAAAGTATTTTAGATCTCTGATCTTATTTATTTTTCAGAGGTTGATCTACACCCTATATATTTATCACCTTGGTGTGGCCAGTTTGTGCTGCATAATTGGGTGTGATCTGTTCTCATAGATTGCTTCTTTGACAGATCTGTTTAGGATTTCTTGCAAATAAAACTCATCTCAAAACAGCAAAAGGCAGTTCCAATTCTAACAGAAGATCATATACTCTAATGAGCTATCCTGATTTTAGAGCGGAAAAAAAAAGGAGATCAGTGACTGGCCTAAGAAGACAGAACTGTTGCAATCCAATTTAACTGTGAAGGTCAAGACTCATTGGCTGTTTTCATTTTGAGTAAGAGCAAAGAGTATCTGGAAGGTGTGAAGTATTGTAGAAGCTTTGAACTTTTGCTTCTTGGCACATTGAACATGAGGTGGAATATTTTAATTTGGTCCTTTTGCTCTTTACTATTTCTTTATATAGAATGTGAATGGCTATGTATATAAGTCTACTATGATTACATTTATATATAGTTCTTTCTTTGGTAGTCCTTGAGTTACTGACTACTTAACCAAAGTAACTTAAATCAGTTCTAACCTTTTGCTTTTTAATATTCAAAATTAAGATATTTATGTGAAATTGATATCATAAATGAATCCTTAGAACTTCTTTAGTTTTTCTGGAGAGAACAGATACCACTTAATAGAAGTCTATTGACTTTTTTCTGTATAAACAACTTTTGTTATTAAATGAGAAAATGAAATTGTATCAAAACTATTTAACTTGCTTACAAACGTCTGGTTATAAAGGTCATTAATTTTAAACAGCTTCTGCTGTATTTTTTTGATATGTTACTCTAGAATTAATTAAATAATAAGCAAATAAAATGGTAAAACTGAAATTTAATTAATTTATTTTCTTGTTAAAATCAATTTGAGACATTTTTCCTCAGACAATTTCATCTTAATAAATTTGCTTTATACCTTTTAGGATTAAAAATTATTCACAAAGATCCAGAGAGTTCCTGAACTTTTAATTCATGACATCTTAAAAAGAAATCATCAGATTTGGACAAAAGAACACCTGTATTATGCTAACTTTAGCATAAGAAAGAATAGGAAATAAAAATATATACATCTACCTATTCTTTAGTATAGAAAACAGACTTGTAGATGAAATGATGTAATTAGGCAGAAAATCACCATTCGGCAAAACCATCATAATTTTTATTGCTTCTGGCAAGAATTATCGTTAGATGCTGAAAGTAGTAAATGAAGGTTTGAAGAATAACAGTATATTTCCCACAAGACTTAATTATTACGAAGGATGAGTTCACCACTCTACAGTGGGTGAACCTGGCAGACACTGCTTTACCTAAATAATCTAAGTTAATATCACCAGTAATTAGATTAACCCACAGCAAGTCCCTCTTGATATGATGCACTAGGAAAACTCAGCATCACTTCTGTGATAATCCTGCCAAAACAGTATAACCTGAACCTAGTAGTGAGGAAACATCAGACGAACCCCAACTGGAGGAAAATCTGTACTCTTAAAATGTCGCTGTCATGAAATACAAAGACCCAGGAACTGTTTCCAATTAAAGGAGACGAAAAACATTGACATGACAACCGAATCCAATGTTTTGTCTTGAATTCTCTTTTCCTGTAAAGGAGACATTATTGAAACAGTTGGTGAAACCTTAATAAGGTCTGTAGAGTAGATAAAAGTATTGTATCAGTTTTATTATATAAAATAAGGTGTTAAATCAATGATATTGTATTGTTCATTGTATTATTGTTACATAAGAAAACTACCTATCTTTTAGGAAATACATAATGTGTTTAGGGGTAAAGGAACATCATGTCCACAAGTTACTCTTAAATAGTTCTGAAATATATGTATATATATTCATACATGTACGTATGGGTGTGATAGAGACTGAGAAAGGAAGAACGTTGTAGTGAAAGCAAATGTAGTGAAATATTCACCTTTAGGTAATCAAGGTAAGGGGTATTCAGGAATCCCTTGTGCTATTCTTGTCACTTTTCTGTAAATTTGAAATTATTTCACAGTAGAAAAAAATGAAATCTCAAAGGAATAAAACTAAAAACTTAAAGAAAATGAAAGAATTTACTCAATGAAGTTTAAATAATGGTTTTGGAGAACTCCATTTGAGGCAGGCATCTGGTATACTTTTGCATGCCTTTTTAAGATTATTTTTAGGAAATTTTATGTTTGATTTTACAGGTAAGCTTGAGGACTTTTTTTTTTTTTCAAAATTTGTGATCCAATTTTATTTATTTATTAATTTTTTATTAAAGTATAGGTGACCTACAATATTATATTAGTTTCATACATATAGCATAATAATTCAATATTTTATAGAGTATACTTCATACAGTTATTATGAAATATTGACTATATTCCCTGTGCTGTACATTGCATCCTTGTAACTTATTTACTTTATACCTTGTAGTTATACATCTGAATCCTATCCATTTATTTTACCCCTCCCTCTACCTCTCTCCCCCGTGCTGCTGCTGCTGCTGCTGCTAAGTCGCTTCAGTCGTGTCCGACTCTGCGTGACCCCATAGACGGTAGCCCACCAGGCTCCCCCGTCCCTGGGATTCTCCAGGCAAGAATACTGGAGTGGGTTGCCATTTCCTTCTCCAGTGTATGAAAGTGAAAAGTGAAAGTGAAGTCTCTCAGTCATGTCTGACTCTTTGCGACCCCATGGACTGCAGCCTACCAGGCTCCTCCGTCCATGGGATTTTCCAGGCAAGAGTACTGGAGTGGGGTGCCATCGCCTTCTCTGCCTCTCCCCTCTAGTAACCACTAATTTGTTCTCAAGATTCATGACTATTAAAGAACATTTCAGTTTAGTTAAATACAGTGACAAATTAATGAGAATGTGCATTTTTATGCAGGTAGGAAACGTGTTTTGGATTAATTAACTCAAAATTCACCAAGGACCTAACTTAAGAGCTAAAACCATGAAACTCTTAGAAGAAAACAATCCAATGTCATCCTGACATTGAATTTGGCAACGGTTTCAAGGCTATGACACCAAAAACACAGAGAACAAAAGAAAAAATAGATAAATCAGACTTCATCAAAATTAAAAGCTTTTATACAGCAAAGATACTATCAAGAAAGTAAGAAGACAACCTACAGAAAGAGGGAACATATTTGCAACTCACATACCTAATAAGGGATTTGTATCCAGATTATGTAAAGATCTCTTACAACTCAACAACAATAAAAAACAAGACAACTCAAAAAAAAGGACAAAGAGCTTAAATAACCGTTTCTCCAAAGAAGATATACAGATGGTTAATAAGCACATGAAAAGATGTTCAGCATCATTAGGCATTAGGGGAGTGCAGGTCAATACCAGAGCGAGATAGCACTTTACACCTGCTAAGAGGCTGATTAAAAAAAGAGGTGGTAGGATCACTGATGTTGATAAGAACATGGAGAAACTGAACCTCTTGTGCAGTGCTGGTGAGGGTGTAAAATGGCGCTAGCGTTGTGGAAAACAGTTTGGTGGTTTCTCAAAACATTAAACATAGAACTACTCTTTGATGCAGACTTCTTGGCATAGATGCAAAAGAATGGAAAGCAGGGACATGAACAGATACTTATACACCCAAGTTCATAGCCACATTTTCCACAGCAGTCAAAAGGTAGAAACAACCCAAGTGTCCATTGACAAATGAATGGACAGACAAAATGTGGTATATACCTGTGGCAGAATACTATTCAGCCTTAAAATGGAATGAAATTTGATGTCTCCCACAACACGGGTGGACCTTGAAAACACACTTAGTGAAAGATCCAGAGACAGAAGGACAAGTACGATTTCATTTAAACGAGGCGCCTAAAATAGGCCAATTCATAGAGACAGAACGTTGAATAGAGGCTACCAGAATCTAGGAGAATAGAAGCAGGAAGTCAGTTTTTAAAATGGATATAAAGTTTTAATTAGGGATGATGAAAAAATTTGGGGTATAGATAGTGACGATGGTTACATAAGATTGTGAATATGCTTAATGCCACTGAATTGTACACTTTACAGTGTTTAAAATGAGAAGTATTATCAATGGTTAAAATGAGAAATATTAATATTTTTATCTTACCATAATAAAAAAGTTTTTCAATTTAAAAAAGGTAGAATTCAAATTCTAGAAAATAATACCCAAAGATTAGAAGAGTGCTAATAAGTGAACTTTTTGGCCCTAGTTTTGATAAAGATGATTAATTGTATATTTAAAAAATGTTCAGCTAAATATGTATATTAAATTTAAGAGAAATACTAAAAGATTACAGATTCTGTCATAGCTTCCAAACTAATGGGATGGGTGATGTTTTTTAAAAACTTTACTAGCACACCAAAAAGTAGGAAAAGAGGTGGGGAAAGTCAAAGAATAACAGTTCACAGAAAAGACAAAATAAGATGGAAGAGATAAATCAAATATTTATTTTAAAAACTCTCTAAAGTACATAGAATGTAAAATGGGTAAAAAACCAAAATCCGAGTATTTGCCTTTTTAAAATTAGCAAAAGATTGATATTAAGAGCATGGAAAAAATATGCCAGAGAGCATGGAAAAAATATGCCAGGCAAATACCAATCAGAAAAAAATGCTAGTATTGCAGAATTACAACACTAATATCAGACCAAAGTCCTGGACTTTTAAAAAGATCGTAGAAAAAAATAAATAAATAAAAAGATCATAGAATGTTGACTGGCAGTATCACTAGTATGGCTGGCTATAAACATAAATCCTGATACTTTCTTCCTGGTATCATTCATCTATTTTTTTCTTATCTTTCTTAAGCCATATCTACTACGTGTTAGGTAATGTAATGGAGACAAAGATGAGTACAAGCTAATTGATTACTGTATAGAATGTAATAGAGGATATAAATCCAGTCACTTTAAAACAAGGCAGCAACTTGTGAGTATCATCAAGAGAGTTGTAAGTGATATATGATGGGAATTGGCTGTGGTGGTGGAATCAGGAAAAGACTTCATGCACATGGTATTTGAGATGGTCCTAAAAGATTGGATAGAATTTAAGAGGTGGGGGTGGTAGGCAAAAGATATTTCAGGTTGAAGAAAAACAGTGAAGTTTGGAGTAGTTGTGTTTTCTGCTTTTTCTTTACAGCCATCTTATCTAAAAGAATTTCACTGGCTGTGTTAAGATTGTGTATTAACTCCTTAGGTAGTGATTATGATCTCCATACTGATCAGCTGCCTCGCTAATTCCTGCTTATTTTTATTTTTAATTAAATGTGAGTTTTATTGGTATGAATTATCTAAAGATGGTAGTGTAAACACGATTCTAAATCTTTTTATATTCAATATTATCTGACTTGCCCTGTTGTATAAAATTCCTATTTTATAAGTTCTTGTGTATATTTGTATTCATCTGTAAATGAGGCTCAGCTAGATTCTTCAATGCGTAAATTACTCCCTAGTTTTAAAAAAGCTATTTTTTAAAAGCTACATGAAGAATAGAATTTCACTAGTATTAGTTCCATTGTAGCCTAGACCATGACCTAGACACCAGCTTGTCTCCCTTGAGGGGTGTGCAGTACACTTTGGGACTAATTCTTTGCTGGGTAGCTTCATAAATTTAGGCTAAAATGTTATCATTTGCTAGACTTCATTTGCTGGAAATGTGGCCTACTCCATTTACCTGTAACAGCTCATTTGCTTTATTTTTCATTTTCCTTTACTCAAGACAACAGCACTGCAAACTGCATAATTAGATTAACACTTTCATTGCTTTTTAAAAATCTCTCTTCTAATTCTTTGCCAGATGTTGTCCTCATACTTCCTCCTAGTATCTTAGAAGTAAGATTTCTAGGCTCGTTTTCCATAGAGAAAGAAGGGCACGTAATTTTCTTTTTCATACAGTGTTGTTAATATTAACAGAA
Source organism: Oryx dammah (assembly GCF_014754425.2). Lineage (NCBI taxonomy): Eukaryota > Metazoa > Chordata > Mammalia > Artiodactyla > Bovidae > Oryx > Oryx dammah. The sequence continues at coordinate 74,519,140 of NW_024070201.1, forward strand.
AGAGGCTAATTTTATCCCAAGTGATAATATGCTCCATGTTAAAGACAGATTAGACACTTCCCTCTAAACTTGGTCAGGGAAAAGGAAAATGGATTAGATGGCTCCTGACATTTTTTTCCTGTTCAGTTCGGAGACTCGGAATATTTTCCCCCTTTAAATAAACAAATGAAAAGTGGCATTTGGAATCCCACTATCCCTCTACTGCTTGCCATCTTCAGCTAAAGTCTGCTTCTCTACAAAGATTAACATATTTTCCACTCATGATTTATTTGTCAGGGACTTTAGGAGTTTTCTGGAACCAGAAGTCTGTCTTTGGTAGTGATGATTACTGGATAATTGCCTATTCTTTGGTGGATTTTCCATTTTTAGATTACGCCAGGCTCTACAGCCTTTATTTCTTTGGCAGAAGAACCCAAAGGCAATGGAGTGTATTTTTTCCCCTTTCCCAGCCCAGCTTAAACAATGACTCACTTGGGCCCTGGGGCTTTGCTTCATACTCCCATTCAGGGGCCGCTTTCTACCCTTGTTTTCCTTATTTGCTTTTAGTGTCTGTCTGGAACTTTTTATATCTTTGGCATGTGGACGTTCCTCAAAGGTTATTGTCAGAGAGGTATACAACGCCACCCCCAAACTGGAACAGACAATCCAGTTGTGTTTCCATAAGCCGTGTTGTTCTTAAGGCACCTAATATAGGTCAGTTATTTAGCCGCTCAGTTGTGTCCCACTCTTTTGCAACCCCATAAGCTGTAACCCGCCAGGCTCCTCTGTCCATGGGATTTCCCAGGCAAGAATACTGGAGTGGATTGCCATTTCTTTCTCCAGATAGAGGCCAGAGAGAAGATAAAAAGAATGTCTTCAGTTCAGTTCAGTTCAGTTCAGTCGCTCAGTCGTGTCCGACTCTTTGCAACCCCATGAATCGCAGCACGCCAGGCCAGGAAACATAATTTCAAATGGGGTAGAGGGAGAAGTATTCTCCAAGAGGATATGAGTGCCAGTATCATCCAGCTAAAGACAAAGATTTCTCTCTATATGAGATGTTCCAATAACTGATTAAAGCTTCCTTAGTGTGTGTACACAAACACAAACACACACACAGACACATATGAGGTAGCGTTCAGAGGAATCGGACTCCAAGAGTTTCCAAAGAGATATAGTTATGTGGAGAGAATTCCTCATAGAGCAACTTGGTCTAAGTTGTAGTCCAGAGTTTTGTTGGAGAAAAGATTTTTCTCCAGGCAGTTGTTCTATATCTTCTTGACTTTTTATTCTAATTCCAGTCTTCTGTAACTATCCATCCAGTGATGATTTCTTGCTTTTTCTCTTTGCAGTTTTAACAGTGTATGTCAGGGAACTCATATTCTTTTCCGGGAATTCAGCTTCATCCAAGCCACCCCTCACAACAGGGCATCATTCCTACGGGCCTTCTGGAGATGCTTCCGAACTGTAGGCAAAAATGGTGGTAAGTCTTCTTGAATTCTTTTCTAGCCTGCCTTTATTCCCTCTAAACTTCTTTCTCTTTGCTCAGCATAAATACTGTTTTAGTGCATGTTCTTCAAGGCTCTCGAACACGTTCCTTTTAAGGAGCTGTCTGTCTGTATCAGAGACACTGCCGTCAGCAATACTGTCACCATCACTGACGATACTTGTTAAGATCCAGGTGTAGCTTTATGTGCAGTAATTCATTTAATCTTCACAGCGTCTCTCTCTGGTAGACACGGTAATTCCTATTTTACAACAAACGAAACTTAAGATCAATTTGCATGTTGTTGGTTCTGCATCTTTTGATTATAAACCAAGGAAAATATTAAGAAAAATGCTGATTGAAAATGTCTTATATTGATTGAGACCTTTGGTGAAGTGAAGTGTGAAAGACCCTTAGTGAGAGCGTCTTTTTAAAAAAATGACACTAGATTAGATTCTTATATTTAGACTACTAAAATAGATTTAATTACCCTAAACTTTTCAGATCTAGACTATATCAAAACCTTTGTTCACATCTGTTTTCAAGGATCTGTTTTTATTCCTATTTTCATATTATGTGCTTTTCCAAATAAGTATTAAATGCCTTTAAGACAGTTTCTATAGGAATGCTAACTTAAAGTAGAGAGGAAGGCCAAAACGATTTCCTCGTTCCTTCAACAAGTATTTCTGGTAAACTTGCCATGTGCCTGGCTCTGGGATTATAGTAAGTAAATAGGTAGGCTCCCTGTTTTTATTGAATTTGCAAGATTTCCTACCCTGATCTAATTGATGTTATATATAGACACTGAAACTTTTTTGCTAAAACTCTTTCTGCCTGTTTTCTTATTAGATCATTTCACTATCCTAAGAAATAGATAAGGTAGATATTATTGTGCCCATTTTATAAAGTGTGAAATTGTGTAACTTGCAAAAGGATTTCACAGTAGCAAAGATAGAAATAGAACTCAAATTTACTGGTACTCTATTTCTACTGGTACTCTTTGAGACCCCATGGACAGTAGCCTGCACCAGGCTCCTCCATCCATGGGATTTTCTAGGCAAGAGTACTAGAGTGGGTTGCCATTTCCATCTCCAAGGAATCTTCCTGACCCAGAGATCGAACCCAGGTCTCCCGCATTGATAGACAGACGCTTTACCGTCTAAGCCACCAGGGGACCTCTATTTCTACTATTGACATGTAACTCTAGAGATCATCCATCTCAATTACACTCTCGTGCCAGTGTACTGAGAATAGCATCATTTTCTTTACAAATGACCAGTAGGCAAAAATCAATGTGAATGAAATTTTAAGTGAACTAGCTCAGAAACACTATCTCATTGATCTCCACATAAGCTGGGAGCTATGAGTGTATCGGTGAATTTTGTACTATTTCATCTTTCTTATCTTTCCAGAACCTATCTTTCCTAATCCTTTCTCTGTCCCTTAACTAGTCAGCAAATATATATTGACTACTCACTATATTGAAGAATGGTACATATAGCTAGAGTTGGTTTGTGAAATAGCACATGAAGATAACTATGGAAAACAGTCCTCAGATATCCTTAATTCTTCTCATGATTTATGGATCCATGGAGCAGTGGACTATAAACAGGTGTCCTTTTCTTTATCTTTTTTATGTGTGTGCATGCTCAGTTGCTTCAGTCGTGTCCAACTCTTTGGGACCCCAGAGACTGTAGCCTACCAGGCTTCTCTGTCCATGGGATTCTCCAGGCAAGAATACTGGAATGGGTTGCCATTTCCTCCTCCAGGGGATCTTCTCGACCCAGGGATCAAACCCAAGTCTCCAGCATTGCAGGCAGATTCGTTTACCACTGAGCCACCAAGAAATTTGGAGAAGGAAATGGCAACCCACTCCAGTATTCTTCCCTAGAGAATCTCAGGGACAGAGGAGCCTGGTGGGTGGCTGTCTGTGGGGTCGCACAGAGTCGGACACAACTGAAGCAACCTAGCAGCAGCAGCAGCATCAGGGAGTGATTCATTCAGCTGCTGAAAAGAAGCGACCCCAGATTCTCCATAATTCTCCTGTGCTACCAAAGGGACCTAGATTTTTTGCTGGATATTTATTGTCATGCTTCTTAATCAGTCTCTGATTTCTTAAACACCAAAGACAGCATTTATGTCAGGTCTTTGGTTAAATAGTTTTAATATATTCTCAGTTTCTTCCAGGAAACCGTAGAACATCATTCTGTCCCCAGTTTTCAATCCAGAATGAGCAAAAACACTCAGAGGCCTGGTTCCAAAGGGAAGTATTTATTAAGCCCCATTTTTTCAATTAGAATGCCAAGTGCCAGACGCCTACTCAGTGGAGCTGCTATTACATTGTTCTCCTGCAGATAACTTCCTTAGAACATCAAGTACATGTTTTAGCATCATTGAGAGGAAACTAACTCTTCTGGGAGGTAGCAAGAGAAGCGCAGAGTTCCCCTCACACATCTAAAAGTGAAGCCACCTGTAGAAAAGTAAGGACCTGACCCCTTCTGGCAAGAAAAGTTTCATCCCAGGTTTTAGCAAGTCCGGAGACGCAGTGTCCTTCGTGCATGACTGAGTACTGAATGGTGCTCATTTCCCTCTGTTTGGATGTCAAATAACCTCATGAAACCTGCAGTGAATCTCTTGCTATCTAGACAACTTTAGACTCTTGGAAGCAAAAAGATCTACTCAAATGTAATGAGCCTTTAACATTCGACTTCTCACTTCGGTATTTCTTTCAATACAGACAGATTAATCTAAATTTTCCACGTCTGGCAAAGACTGAAATTCCCCTGAAGTAAACCTTTACTTCTATTTAGGGATATTGGCTCAAAGAGCTTTTGTCCACAGTTGATTTTCACAGTTTATGAGAATTTAGTTTTGAGCTCTGTGCTTTTACCAAGGAATATATATGTTTTATTTAATAAAAATAGTGATGCTAAAGGAAGTGTCCTCCTGCTATAAACAATTAGAAAATCAGACAAAATGTCTGTAACAACTGTTTCAGACACTGGACCAACAATCAATGTGGAACTGTGGTCTCTGAGAGACAGTTGCCAAGTGCCAGTACAGGGAGATCCTGAGGGTCTTACTGAGTTGAGGAGACGAGGGCTGGGGTTTAGGGAGGCCGCGGCGGCCAGTATTCGCAGGGCCAAGCACTGGAGAGGAGTACGTTGCTCACTTAGCTCCAGAGAACTGCAAGGAGGTATTCGAGTCTTTGGCTACAAACTGTGCACATGTGTGGGTTGGAAAAAGACCGACCGGAAAACAGTAGGCAAGGCGATTCCTGGCGTGTTCACAAGGCTAGTTCACAGTTCTGCCAGTTGGAGTGGAGAAACCTCAACCCACACAGGGCATTGGACTGAGTCCTTAGCCACTTAAGTAAGCATCAGGCTGATCTGCAAGTAACTGCACACCAAAACAAAATTCAATACTCCTTAAAGGAATTCAACAAAATCCAGCACTCTGCAGCATAAAATTCACAAAGTCTGGCATCCAACTAAAAAGTACAGGAAGCAGGAAGATATGACGCATAACCGGGAGAAAAAATAAATCAGTAGAAACACAGGCTCAGAAATGACAGAGATAGGGGACTAGCTACCTAGGACCTTTAAACAGTTAAGTCATACAGATGTACTCAAGTATGTAAAGGAAAACATGAGTATGATTAGGAGATAAATGAAAGATGTTAGGAAGATCTAAATGGAATTTCTAGACATATAAAATACAGTATCAGAAATAAAAATATTGATAATAATAACAGTTAATATTTATTAAGTAGATTTATCTCATTTTTTAATCCTGTATATTGGGTAGGTACTTTCGTTATCTCCTCTGCACAGAAAACGAAGCTGAGATTTTTGAAATTTAAATAACTGGTCTAGGTCACACACCTAAAAGGGTGTGATCAAGGAATGCCGAAGAAGCCAGAGAAAACTGACTAGAGACAGTATTGTGTTTTTAATGTAAACGTGTTCTCTACTGGAGGGTGTGTAAGACTCTGGAAATACAGATAAGTAAATGGCAATGCTTGCCCTCAAGGAGCTCACGTTCTAGGAGAAGAAACGGAGTAGGTTAGAAGTAGTCCCCATGCAGCCTAAGTGAGCAGTGAAGTCTGTGAGTCATGACTGCACAGGAGAGAAATAGTCCTTCCTGCAGAAGCTAGAGAAGCTGCAGAAGCTGCCTGCAGAAGCTGGAGAAGCTGTAAAGAAGTAAGGAGAATGAGGCTGGATCTTGGAATAGTAGAAGGCTATTGAGCAAAGGAGTACATTCTAAACAGAAAACTCTTGCAGTTTTGCAAATATAACATGAAACACCATGGTTCCTTTGGGAAATGGTAAGAAGTACTATGTGGCAACAGAAAATGATGCTGAATGCTTATTGTGCCAGCCACTGAACAGAAATTCTGTTCCCGTATTCATTTATTTCATTCACACAACCAACTTGAGTTGGTGTGGTTATTATCCCATTTCTCCTGAAGAAACTGAGAGAAGGTAAGTGACTTGCACAGCCTATACGGTTTGTAAGCAGCACAGCTCATATTCACACGTAAGTCTTCACAAAGGCCACATTTTTTTTATATTGAATTGTAGTTGATTTACAGTGTTGCCTTAATTTCTGACGTACAGCAAAGTGATTCAGTTATACATATATACATACTGTTTTCCATTATGTTTCTTTTATCTTTGTTACAAGATATTGAATATCGTTCCCTGTTCTATACAATAGGATCTTGTTTATCTGTTTTACGTGTGGTTGTTTATACCTCCTAGTCCCAGACTTCTAATTTATCCCTGTCCCACTCCCTTGCCGCTTTGGTAACCAGAAGTTTGTTTCCTGTGTCTGTGAGTCTGTTTCATAAATAAGTTCGTTTGTGTCAGATTTGAGATCCCGCATATAAGTGATATCAGATGGTATTTGCCTTTCCCTTTTCTGGCTGACTTTCCTCACTATGATCATCTCTAGGTCCATCCACGTTCCTACCACTGGCGTCATTCCATTCACCAAGGCCACATTCTTAACAACTCTGTTAGACTGAACATGTGCTACCCCCAGTATCAAAGGGCTCTGTGTCCTCTGAAATGCATGCTTTCTCCTAAACATGGTAGGACTCCATCGATTCGTGTGATGTTTTCACTTCTGACGCTGGCACAAGCATGGGAAACAGAATGGAAGGTAGATAGTGAGGCTGAAGCCAGAGACCAGGTAGGAGATGGTTGTGATCAAACAGGAAGTGGCTGTGGAGATGAAAAGTGATTTAAGGAGCTGGTTTGACAGGACTTGCAGATTTATTGTGAGTGTAGGGTGTGGGAGAGAAGAGGCGAAAATGAATGCCAGAAGCTGAAATTTTTCCACTTTCATCCCTCCTCTCCTTTTTTCCGTTCACTTTCCCTTTCACCTTTTAGGTTTTACTCTGGATTTGCTGAGGTTTTGTCTTCATTGTCTAGGTGTATTTATTCACTAAAAAAAAATTATGTGTGGCAGGCTACAATCCCTGGAGTCACAGAAGACATAACTTAGCAACTAAACAGTGGTCAACGGTGCATGGGATTAGACAGAAATTCTTGCTCTCATGGAGTCTGTGGTCTGATAATCAGAGATTGAAAGTGAACGTGAAAGTCGCCCAGTTGTGTCCGACTCTTTGTGGTGCCGTGGACTATATATATAGTCCCTGGGATTCTCCAGGCCACAATACCAGAGTGGGCAGCCTTTCCTTTCTCCAGGGGATCTTCCCAACCCAGGGATTGAACCCAGGTCTCCCGCATTGCAGGTGGATTCTTGACCAGCTGAGCCACAAGGGAAGTGCAATCAGAGATTGGGGGGGACAAAAAAAATCCCTGCTTTTATAAAAGGAGTTCACATTCCCGGAATCGGGGGATTGCAGTAGGGCTTGATGACCATATGAAAAAAACCTGTTCTTTTCCCCTAAAATATCGAATGGTATGGTGGGTTTAGTGATCTCAAGTGAACACACAGACGTTTTAGGCTGAGATGAAGCTTTTGGTCTGACTTCTCTGTGTAACTGCATCAAACTTCCACTTGATTCTGCTTGTCACTAACCCTCATCCTCACCACTAAAGAGCCATTCTGTGAGGATTAACTGTGCTTACTACAGGAGAGGGGTGGCTGTCTTGTTTGAAATATTAAAGAGCATTTGCTGCTTTTGTAATTTTGTAAACAAACACAAAGTGAAGTGTGACCTCTTCACTCTGAGCTCTCCCCCCGCCCATTCTCTCCGCTTGCTCCCACCAGTTTCTTCACCTCTCGTCATTTTCCCCAGGAGCCCGAGACAGCCAGGAAATAATTTCTTCAACCTCAAGTTCCTGTTTCCTAGCTCCCATTTTACTATTTCTTCTCTGTTCCTAACTTTCTCTCCTTTTCTCATTTTTACTTCCTTCAGAATCTTTTCTCCAGAGACAACGCTGGTGTCGCCTGGAATCTGTCCCCTCTCTCCCTCCCGTGACTCTCATCTGTTCGTCTGTTTGCTTTCCCCTCTTGGCTGTTCTGGTCATCTGGGGCCGTCACTCTCGGCACAGAAGCATTTCTGGAATGCTTCTGTCACCAACTCCTCTCCCACCCAAGCCTCCCCAGCCCGCTTAGGTCGCTGACCTCTCTTTATCCTTTTCGGTCTTAGTTTAAAGGTCAGCTCCTTAAAGGGAGCTTCTCTGTGACCCTTCCTCATCTGAATTAGATGACTTCATTACTCTTTTCAAATCATCCTGTAATATTTTAGTCATCATGCATTATCGCTTCTGGCTAATTTTTTTTTGCATGCTCCTTAATGTACATTTCTCTCATTGTGACCTTTATGCGGCTATTCCTGACACCTAGCATATGTAAGTGATTTGTTACTTAACATGAAGGTTCACCATTTCCCAGTCACTAGACAGAGGATAGAGTATTGAATGATTTACAGTATCACCCCTTTTATTAGGGGGTAGGGTCGGCTTCAGATATCTGCTTTTCATATCTAACTTTTCAATATTGTGTAGGAGATGATTTAAAATAATAGTAGCTGCTACTTATTGACCATCTGATATATGCCACACACTAAAACATCATGTTCGAAGTGCCCCAGTAGCAACTGAACCCATTCAAAGCTATACTGTGTTATAATGTCTTTTGTTTATTTATTCTTGACCATGCTGGATCTTGGCTGCTGTGCGCAGGTTTTGTCTAGGCACAGAGATCAGGGGCTACTCTCTAGCTGTGATGTTGGGGCTTCTCACTGGGCTGGCTTCTCTCGTTGCAGACCACGGGCTCTAGGTGCCCGGGCTTCAGTCGTTGCGGCGCGTGGGCTCAGGAGTTGCGGCACGTGGGCTCAGTCGTTGCGGCGCCTGGGCTCAGTAGTTGCGGCTCCCAGGCTCCAGAGCTCAGGCTCAGGAGTTGCGGCTTGCCTGCTCCGTGGCATGTGGGTTCTTCCTGGACCAGGGATCGAACCCGTGTCTCCTGCATTGGAGTCAGATTCTTTACACCGAGCCACCAGGGAAGTCCAAAAACTTAAAGTAATATTCAGTGCCCACTGGTGCTTTTAAACAAGGATTAGAAAGATTTATGTCATGAACTGTAAGCCAGCGTTAAACGTTGGTGAGGGTCTGGTTGGCGACACTTCCTTCCCTTCTTTTGTATTCTGGTCCAGCCTTTATGCTTTGAAAGAGATCACAAACTAGTGGTCAGCTGACTATATGTGCCTTGGCCTGCAGATGTGTTTTCTTTGGTCTGCTGTGTTAAAAAATATGTATTTTTAATTAGATGCCAACATTTAACAAAAAAGTCTCAATTCAGTTTCACTTAAAAAAGGAAAGTCCTTCCAATACTGCAACCACATTCCAACAGAGAGACAGTTCGCCAGGGCGGAGGTACAGCTGCTCTCTTTAGACAGGGCATGTGGCCTCAGATTTACCACCATCCGCAGCTGCCTGGCTTCACCTGCTTACGTTTCCTTCCTGGCCTCTGTAGGCATTTGAATTTGCTATCATTGCTAGAACTTCTTGGTCCCTTTATAATCACTTGAAAGGTAAAGTTACACTCTTAATTCAGAACACGGAGTTAGGATCCTATTCCTCAGCTAGATTCTTTCTCTTTTCTCCTTGTTATCATGATGTCTCTCAAAAAATTTCTTAATTAGAAGGGCCCTTAGAAGTCCTCTCATCTTGAAACTAAGTCTAGGGGGGTTTTAATATTCTCTTTTTTTATAGTAAAATATGCACAACATAAAATTTGCTATTCTAACCACTTTTAAAATTGAGAAATCTTCTTTTGGTGGTAAAATATAAGTAACCTAAAATTTACCATTTTAAGTTACAGTTCGGTGGTATTAACTATATTCACATTGTTATAAAACTATTACCAGCATCCAGCTCCTTGTCTGCATCTTCCCAAAATGAAACGTTTTACCCGTTAAAACATAATTCTCCGTTCTGCCCTTCTCCAGCCACTGATAACCATTGTTTTACTCTCTGTCTCTGTGTATTTGACTATTCTAGGTACCGCATATTAGTGAAATCATACAATGTTTGTCCCTTTGTGTCTGACTTATTCCACTAAGCATGACTTTTCCCAGTTTATCTGTGTTGTAGTGAGTATCGGAATTTCATTCCTTCCTGTGGCTGAATAATATTCCACTGTGTAGAGTTCATGTTTCTTCGTTCATCTGTCGGTGGCCACTTGGGTTGTTTCCACCTTTTGGCTATTGTGAATAACGTGCAGCATAACCAAAAAAGAAACAAGTCGTGATAGTAAATTTTTGTGTCACAGCCAGTTTACTCGCTTAATTGGTGAGTAATCACTTGGGAGAACTCAATGAACCATTTTCTCAGCTAGTTTAAAGACTGTAGTGTTTGGAGAAAACTACATGTATCTTATAACATCTCTTACGAGTTGTCCAATAGTGTTATTTCGTAAAAGATCAGATACCTCAGGGGCTGCTGTGGACTGAATTGTGTCCCCCCAGATTGATATGTTGAAGCCCTAAGCCCCAATATGACTGGGTTTGGAGGTAGGGGCTGTCAGGATGTCATTAAGATTCAGTGAGGTCATTAGGGTAGGGCTCTTCTCCAGTAGGGTTAGCATGCTTGTAGGAAGAGACAGCTGAGAGCCTGGCCTCTCTCCCCCAATCTAAGGAACAGTGAGAAAATGTTTACAGCCAAGGACTGATTCCTCACTAGAACTGACCCTGCTGGCTCCTCTGTCTTGGACTTCTAGTCTCCTCAACTGTGAGAATAAAAATTTCTGTTGTTTAAGTCACCCACTCTATGGTATTTTGTTACAGCAGCCTGAGCAGACTAATACGGAAGCCATCTTTCTACTCACAATTTTTAGACAGAAAAATTAATTTTATTTTGCATGTTGAAGCCAAATCCTGTTTTGATTCATCACTAATGTTTTATCTCATTACAACCACTAATGAGGTTGTAAGTATATTAGTCTTGTAAATGTAAATTGTGCTGTTCAGTTTATTCAAAATATTAGTAAGATTTCCAAGTTGATAAACTTTAATGGATATACATAAGGCAGAAATAGGAGTAATTTTTTATTTTATTTGACTATTATTTCAACAACTTATATCAGTCAGAAAACTTTAGTGCAAAAGAATAAATTCCAGTATCACTACTGATACATCTACAGATAACTCTGAAAGGTCTAATTTAAAAGCCTCATCCTAATAAAATTAATAGTATGTATCAATTTGTACATTATCCAATAGAGTTTTGAAAACTGCCTGCATAATGTGAACTGCTAGTGCTTATCTACACAGCATCCGATGACACTGTAGGGCCTGTGTTTCCTATGATCCTCGATGCTATAAGTTTTTTTCTGATCCTGCTTTTCCGGTCCCAATACAAAAATGACTACATCTATCGCACTTTGTTAGCATGTTAACATTTAAAGACTTCTGTTTTATAGTTATCAAGCTATGTTGTTGTTTTTGTTAAGTCGCTTCAGTCGTGTCCGACTCTATGCAACCCCATAGATGGCAGCCCACCAGGCTCCCCAGTCCCTGGGATTCTCCAGGCAAGAACACTGGAGTGGGTTGCTATTTCCTTCTCCAATGCATGAAAGTGAAAAGCGAAAGTGAAGTCCTCAGTCGTGTCCAGCTCTTCGCGACCCTATGGACTGCAGCCTACCAGGCTCCTCCATCCGTGGGATTTTCCAGGCAAGAGTACTGGAGTGGGGTGCCATCACCTTCTCCATCAAGCCATGTTATGGAATAATAGATCTACTTCGTTTGGCTCCATGACCACATCATATAGGAACAAGGAGAGGGTGATAACATCTGTACTCTCATCCAGTGGAACTGAAGATTTTATGTAATCATAGCCTTTATACTAATGTAGTCCTGGGTTGAAAAGAAAAGGAAAAGACCAGAGCAGATGAAAAGCTTCCCCCTCAGTGACAGGTCTACCAGTGTGCTATTTACACATACATTTATGGAGAAGCTCCAGGAGGAGTTAACCTGAGCGCACAGGTTGGTGGAGCCCATATCTAAAAATTCACTGCTAACCTATTCAGTGTACATTTTGTTTTTCTTATAAATTTTAAATAAAGGCATATTTTTTAACAAGAAAAGTATTGATATTAAACATCTGTAGAACCTTCCAAGTGTCTCTGTAAAAGCTCTAGTCTCCTGGTTTAAGTCTCCTGCTTCCGTGGCTGACTCATGTCAATGTATGGCAAAAACCACTAGCCTCCAATTAAAATAAATAAATTAATTTTTTTAAGAAAAATAAATAAATAAAAACTTCTTGCACGCACCCCCTATCACACAGGTATAAATTGAAGCCTCAAGTCTCCCAGTCTTCTGACTCTCACCAGGTGATCTTGCCATTAGCATCAAGTTCTCTCTCCCTGATGCTTAATGAAACATATATATTTTATGTCATTCAGTCTCTGAGGTCAGTGTATAACTTCCTAGCCCAGAATATGATCAAATGAGTTAAGGTTTAAGAATGCATCGCAATTATATGTGATTTTCTATGTTCTTTCATTGCCTTAACAGATGGAGGAAAGTTTCTTTAAGTTCCATTTGCCTGTCTTCAGGAGAAAAAAGTTATTCCATCTTTTATTTAAAATTAAAAAATCATGATTCTTGTTACTGAGGGAAGTATGGTACTTGTGTTACTGCATATTTCATGCTTTGAAGGACATAAGCAGAATTTGCAAGTTCTTTGAGAATACAACTAAAGGTGTTTTTTTTTTTAATTAGGCTAAAAAGTGAGACTTTACCATGGGATGTTATTAAACCCATTCTCTACAGCAGATCTACCGCAAAACCAAGTGGAACCTCTGAGGCTTCTGAAATCTCTTGCTCCCATGATTCAGTTAGAAACAAAAGTAAATGACTAAATCAAAGTTTACACACTATGAGTCAAAGTAAAGCCACCTTAGGTTAAAGATGTCAGTTTAATAAACCATACTCAAATTCGGTTGTTTTGGTGGGTTTTAAGCTGGAAGTGTATAAAAGCAAGTGTAAGTAGTGTTGAAAATTTAATCTTTTCCAGTTTTATTTTGCTTGGCATAACCTGCTCTTCCTTCCCACTGCCGCCACCTGACGCTAATTTAGAGTCCTAACTAACCACATCGGAGAGGTTGTCAAACAGACAGATTCCTTGATCCCGTCTCCAACCTACTGAATCAGAGTCAGCAGGGGAGGGACCTGGGAATTTATTTTTTAACAAGCATTTCAGGTGATTCTTAAAATCACTCAAGTGTGTGAAGTATTGAATAATTTCTTAACTTTTTTTCCTTTTGCTCCAGTCCTTGCTCCACATCAGCAATTTTTAAGCCGGGTTGCATGTCAAGTTCACCAAGGGAGTTTTTAAAAACTGCTGGTGCCCAGGCCCCATCCCAGAGTGATTTAATCAGAATCTTATGGTTTGGGACCTATGCTTTTTTTTTTTTGAAATAAGTAAAAGAAATTTTATTGCAGTACATCATTTAGAGAAAAGTGCAAAATAAATGTACAGCTTAATGGAGTTCTTAAAAACAAACATACTCAAGTGATGTCCCTCCAGATAAAGACAGAGAACATTGCCAGCACCCCAGCTGTCTCTCCCAGGTCCCCCTGGTCGTGAATCCCCTCTAGGTCACCGCTAGTCTAACATTTATCACCATAAACTAGATGTATCTGATCTTGAACTTTATGCAGCGAGAATCATAGAACATAGAACGCTCTTCAGGGTCTGGCTTATTTTGCTCAACATCATACTTCTGACTTGTTGTTGGATTTAGCTGCAGTTTGTTCTTTTTTATTGTTGTACAGAATTCCATTTTATTTAAACTGCAGTTTTTTTTATCCCTTCTGCAGTTTGGTGGCATTTGGGTTGTTTTCAGTTTCATGCGAGTACAGTGTGACTCTCAACATACTTCTGTGTGTCTCTCGGTACACAGATTCCTGTTAGGTATGTACTTAGGAGTGGAGTTGCTGGGAATGTGTCTGTTCAGCTTCAGCACATATTCCCGGGTTTCCAAAATGACTGCACCATTTTCCACATTTTACTGTAGCTTGTGAGCATTCCTGTTGCCCTGGAACTTTTAGTGGGGCCCATGCATTTTCAAAGCTCTGCAGGTGATCGTGATACACGCTGAAGCTTGAGAACTACTGCGAGACCTTGTATAAATACAGCTCTCTAAAGCACAGCCCTGGAAATGTGAATCCCATTACATTACATCCAGACCAGATCTAACCTTTCCACCCAGCACCTTGCTACTCACAGCTGACGCTCACCACACACGGCCATTCACTTTCCCCCTAACACTCCTTACGCTTTTCCCAGCACACCTTCATTTTTTCTTTTCTATTTGGGCAGAACTTTCTTGCAAGTCTGCCACATTCCTGCGCATCTTCAAGCAAACCCAGCTCAAGTCATGCATCTTCTAAAAGTCTCCGTGATTCCCACATCCTCCCCTCCTTGCAGGCCTTTCCTGGTGGCTCAGTGGTAAAGAATCCGCCTGCCGATGTAGGAGACGCAGGTTTGATCCCTGGTTCAAGAAGATCCCCTGGAGAAGGGAATGGCAACCCACTCCAGTATTTTCGCTGGAGAATCCCATGGACAGAGGAGCCTGGCGGGCTACAGTCCATGGGGTAGCAAAGAGTCAGACACAACTTAGCAACTAAACAAAAACAACCCCTCCTTGCCCTCACTTCTCTCCACATGTGATCTCTCTTACGACACTTGTTCTATCATATTTATATTTAGTTATTAGCAAACATATAGTCTCTTTCTTAAGACATCACACAGGTTAAATTAAATCAATTTTTATGTCTTTCCTACCTCTCACTCCAGCTCGTAAATCTGTAATGTCAAACTCCATATGAAACCCTCAAGAGAAGACTTTAAATTGGGTACAGCTGTGTAACCACGGTTAAGTTACTTTTTCCAGGCCTTAGTTTTCTCATCTATAACATGGAGCTATATACTACTTCACCGTTGTGAAAGCTAAATGAGATAACGGACTAAAGCCCTTGTTAATCTTGGCACATAGTGACTGGTCCATCAGTCCCGTTGTCTGTGTCATGCGGTGAGCATCGCTGTTAGTTTCCTTCAGGGTGGAGATAGCATGGTTTATCTCGGAAGCTCTCCATTCAGTGCCTTTGCTTGTTGCGGGTGCTCAGTACAGGCTGGGAGAATAAATTAATGAGTGTCTGCTGGATGGTTGCATGGGCCAGGCTTATTTATAGTCCCTTTCCAGTAAGCCCATCTTGGAAGAAGTCAAATTTCAATTTAACCATCGGAGATAGACAGAAAGTAGGATTTTTACTAAAAACTTTTAAAACTGCATTTAAAAGGCCAAATCCCCAGTTTAACCATACAACAGCTGCTCTCCTTCTGCTGCCAGGAAATAGGGGAAACCCTCCAAGAGCTATTTGCTGTTTGTTTGTTCATCTTCTGATAAACATGCCGTGACTTGGGGAAAGCACACACTTCGCCTGCAGGCAAGCGTGGGTCTGGGAAGTTGCAAGTAGCAGCAAAGAGGAAGAAATCCCCCACTCTGTGGGAGAGGTTCCTGCAGGAACTCAGCTAAAGCCTTTTGCCGCTTTGCTGAGTTATTTACCAAGATGAAGGGACTGGGTGTGGCTGGCCTGCGAGTCCTCCTGGGAAGTCACTTTAAGAATCTCTTTAATTTCCTCACCCTTCATCTTTGTTCTCTGGCTCTGCTGCAAGGGCGCAGGCAGTCGCACCCACTTGGCTATGGTTCCCAGCACACTGAATTCTTTGGAGCTGGCTGTTGCAGCCAAGGATTCCCTGCCCTGCTCTTTTCCCCTTGCCCTGATTTGAAAAACAGTTTGGGAAATTTTCATCTGGCATGGAGATTGATGAGAAGAAACCCCATGGGCTGTGTGCTCTTTTTCTAGATACACAGGACCAAGAAGGGTCTTTCGAGCTTTAAATTGTCCTTTCTCAAAAACCCAGTGTTGATAGACTACAAGTGAACAAGTTATACAAAGTAGGGTTTGCCATCACCGCTCTCATTTAAAGGTATTTTATTGCTAAGAGGCTGTATAAGTGAGACAGAAGCAATACCAGAGAGCATTTATCACCATCCATGTCACTTGCAGGAGGAATATAAGAATATACTTAACTAATTGAAACCTCATGAAAGATGTGTAACAAACCATACGAAGATTAATGGGTAAGTCCACGAAAATGTTTACCAGGTGTCTAATATCTTTTAAAATATGAACAAATAAATGACATTAACCAAGTTATAATCAAAATGGGTCTGATGACAAAAGAATTAGCAACTTGAAAAACATATAATCCCAGCGTCCAAAACCTTATTTGTCATGTAAGTTGGCCAGTAATTCCTCGGAAGCATGTTTCTGTTTTTAAAATTAACTTTGGGAAGCAGTGATAGACAAGGAAGTAACACAGTTTTAGGAAGACTCTGAAAATCTACATTTATTGTCTCAGGTGGCAGAACAGCAGAATGGTATAATACCATTTATGTATATTTTATGTCTTTATGTATTTCTATGCATACAAAAATATTTGGAAAGAGGTTTACCTAGATAGCGTATTTAAAAGCAGAGACATTACTTTGCCAACAAAGGTCCGTCTAGTCAAGGCTATGGTCTTTCCACTGGTCATGTATGGATGTGAGAGTTGGACTGTGAAGAAGGCTGAGCACCGAAGAATTGATGCTTTTGAACTGTGGTGTTGGAGAAGACTCTTGAGAGTCCCTTGGACTGCAAGGAGATCCAACCAGTCCATTCTGAAGGAGATCAGCCCTGGGATTTCTTTGGAGGGAATGATGCTCAAGCTGAAACTCCAGTACTTTGGCCACCTCATGCAAAGTGTTGACTCATTGGAAAAGACCCTGATGCTGGGAGGGATTGGGGTCAGGAGGAGAAGGGGACCACCGAGGATGAGATGGCTGGATGGCATCACTGACTCGATGGACGTGAGTCTGAGTGAACTCCGGGAGTTGGTGATGGACAGAGAGGCCTGGCGTGCTGCGATTCATGGGGTCGCAAAGAGTTGGACACGACTGAGCGACTGAACTGAATGTACCAAAATGTTATTACTGGTTTTCTTTCAGTGCTAGGATTTTACTTTTTTTTTTCCACACATTTTTATATTTTTTTGAGTTTTTATAATGACTGTGGAACATTTTTATAATCACAGTAAAAATAAAGCTATTTGGGGGACTTCCCTGGCAGTCCAGCAGTTAAGACTCCACACTTCCACTGCAGGGGCGCAGGTTTGAGCCCTGGTCAGGGAACTAGGATCCCGCCAGTCACATGGTGTGGCCAAAACAAACAACAAAAACAATACCTGAAACACAATCAACATTAGCTATCATCATTAAAAAAAATAAAGCTGTTTTTGTTTTGAAAAAAGATTTTGTTCAACCATCTGGCATGGGCCCAGAGAGGTACTAGGAGTCGTGGAGATTAGAAAAGAAGGCTGTGGCCTAGCCACCAAGATGTTCACACTCTAGTTGGGAAGACTCCTAAGGGGCGGTGTGGTAGAGAGTGATCAGGCGTCAGGACATGCGGTTCAAAGAAGTGCTGGAGGCTACCAGGAAGAGGAGAGGTCGTGTGGAAGTTTTCACTGGAAAGAGGAGGTTCGAGTTGGACCTTGAAAGATGGACAGGATTTGACCAGGAGGAGGGCAGGCGGATGTTTTAGGCAGCTTGAGCACTGAAACAATAATAATGGTATTTGAAAAGACAGTGGGGAGCCAGTTTATCTAGAGTAGTAAGCAAACATAATTTGAGGTAGAGAAATTTCCTTTCTTGCCAAGTTTATTCTATATCTTTATCTTGATACATTGAAAATTATTTTTTATACTTGAGCATTTCAAAAAAGGATATCTTAGGAAAATAAACACAACTATCCTGAATATTGACTCTAAAGTGACATAAAAATTAAGACTGCTATGAACATTTCATTATCTTTAGTGTATTGAGAATGAAAGCCTTCAGTACACGTGCTCTCTAATGCTGTCATTTCAATCCATATTTCAATTCGGTCAGTGGCTTTTTGTACAGATTTTTAATTCATGATTAATATGTTCCTACTTGCTTTTACTAAAAGTCGAAAAGTAGAGTATGAAGTATGAGGGCCAAAACAAAAACAAAATTTTACTTTAAAAAGAGACATCAAAGTACACTGCTGGTGGCAATGTAAATTGATACAGCCACTATGGGAAACAAGTAAGGCAATTCCTATAAAAACTAGGAATAAAACCACCATATGATCAAGCAGTACCACTTCTAGACACATACCCTGAAGAAAGCAAAACCGAAAAAGACACATGTACTCCAGTGTTCATTGCATCACTCTTCACGGCAGCAGCCTAGATGTCCATCGACAGATGAATGGATAAGGAAGCTGTGGTACACACACAATGGAATACTACTCGGCCATAAAAAGGAGCACCTTTGAGTCCGTTCTAATGAGGTGGGAAACTAGAGCCTGCTATACATAGGGAAGTAAGTCTGAAAGAGAAAAACAAATACTGTGTATTAATGCGTATATATGGAATCTAGAAGGATGGTACTGATGGACCTGTTTGCAGAGCAGCAGTGGAGACACACACTGTGGAGGAGGGTGGAGGAGATGAGAGAGAGGGTGAGACAGATGGAGAGAGTAGCATGGACGCATATGCGCTAACGCGTGTAAATAGAGAGCCAGTGGGAATTTGCAGTGAGCTCACTGGGGCTCTGTAACAACCTAGAGAGGTGGGAATGGGCAGGAGCTAGGAGGAAGGCTCGAGAGGGAGGGAATACACCTACGGCTGATTCATGTTGATGTATAACCGAAATCAAACCAATATTGTAAAGCAATCATCAGTCAAAAATAAATAATAAGAAAGACATTAAGGGACTTTCCTGGCGGTACAGTGAATAGGAATCCGTCTGCCAGTGCAGGGGATATGGGTTTGATCCCTGGTCCAGGGAAATTCCACATGCCTCGGAGCAACTAACCCTGAATGCCGCGACTGCTGAGCCCAACTCCAGAGCTCCCAAGCTGCAGCTGCTGAAGCTGCATGCCCGAGGGCCTGCGCAACGCAAGAGAAGCCACCACCACGGGAAACCCACGCTGCACAGCGAAGAGCAGCCCCCACTCACTGCAACTAGAGGAAACCATACAACGGTGAAGACCCAGTTCAGTTCAGTTCAGTCGCTCAGTCGTGTCCAACTCTGCGACCCCATGAATCGCAGCACGCCAGGCCTCCCTGTCTATCACCAACTCCCAGAGTTCACCCAAACTCATGTCCATCGAGTTGGTGATGCCATCCAGCCATCTCATCCTCTGTCGTCCCCTTCTCCTCCTGCCCCCAATCCCTCCCAGCATCAGGGTCTTTTCCAATGAATCAACTCTTTGCATCAGGTGGCCAAAGTATTGGAGTTTCAGCTTTAGCATCAGTCCTTCCAAAGAACACCCAGGATGATCTCCTTTAGAATGGACTGGTTGGATCTCCTTGCAGTCCAAGGGACTCTCAAGAGTCTTCTCCAACACCACAGTTAAAAAGCATCAATTCTTCGGCGCTCAGCTTTCTTCACAGTCCAGCTCTCACATCCATACATGACCACTGGAAAAACCATAGCCTTGACTAGACGGAACTTTGTTGGTAAAGTAATATCTCTGCTTTTGAATATGCTATCGAGTTTGGTCATAACTTTCTTTCCAAGGAGTAAGCGTCTTTTAATTTCATGGCTACAATCACCATCTGCAGTGATTTTGGAGCCCCCAAAAATAAAGTCTGACACTGTTTCCACTGATTCCTCATCTATTTCCCATGAACTGATGGGATCAGATGCCATGATCTTAGTTTTTTGAATGTTGAGCTTTAAGCCAACTTTTTCACTCTCCTCTTTCACTTTCATCAAGAAGTTTTTTAGTTCCTCTTCACTTTCTGCCATAAGGGTGGTGTCATCTGCATATCTGAGGTTATTGATATTCCTCCCAGCAATCTTGATTCCAGCTTGTGCTTCTTCCAGCCCAGCGTTTCTCATGATGTACTCTGCATAGAAGTTAAATAAGCAGGGTGACAATATACAGCCTTGACGTACTCCTTTTCCTATTTGGAACCAGTCTGTTGTTCCATGTCCAGTTCTAACTGTTGCTTCCTGATCTGCGTATAGGTTTCTCAAGAGGCAGGTCAGGTGGTCTGGTATTCCCATCTCTTTCAGAATTTTCCACAGTTGATTGTGATCCACACAGTCAAAGGCTTTGGCATAGTCAATAAAGCAGAAATAGATGTTTTTCTGGAACTCTTTTGCTTTTTCCACGATCCAGCGGATGTTGGCAATTTGATCTCTGGTTCCTTTGCCTTTTCTAAAACCAGCTTGAACATCGGAAAGTTCACGGTTCATGTATTGCTGAAGCCTGGCTTGGAGAATTTTGAGCATTACTTTACTAGCATGTGAGATGAGTGCAATTGTGCGGTAGTTTGAGCATTCTTTGGCATTGCCTTTCTTTGGGATTGGAATGAAAAGTGACCTTTTCCAGTCCTGTGGCCACTGCTGAGTTTTCCAAATTTGCTGGCATATTGAGTGCAACACTTTCACAGCATCATCTTCCAGGATTTGAAAGAGCTCAACTGGAATTCCATCACCTCCACTAGCTTTGTTTGTAGTGATGCTTTCTAAGGCCCACTTGACTTCACATTCCAGGATGTCTGGCTCAAGATGAGTGATCACACCATCGTGATTATCTGGGTCGTGAAGATCTTTTTTGTACAGTTCTTCTGTGTGTTCTTGCCACCTCTTCTTAATATCTTCTGCTCCTGTTAGTGAAGTGAAGTCGCTCAGTCGTGTCCGACTCTTTGCGACCCCATGGACTGTATCCTACCAGGCTCCTCTGTCCATGGGATTTTCCAGGCAATAGTACTGGAGTGGATTGCCATTTCCTTCTCCAGGGGATCTTCCTGACCCAGGGATCGAACCCAGTTCTCCCGCATTGTTAGGTCCATACCATTTCTGTCCTTTATCGAGCACATCTTTGCATGAAATGTTCCCTTGGTATCTCTAATTTTCTTGAAGAGGTCTCTGGTCTTTCCCATTCTGTTGTTTTCCTCTATTTCCTTGCATTGATCACTGAGGAAGGTTTTCTTATATTTCCTTGCTATTCTTTGGAACTGTGCATTCAGATGCTTATATCGTTCCTTTTCTCCTTTGCTTTTCACTTCTCTTCTTTTCACAGCTATTTGTAAGGCTTCCCCAGACAGTCATTTTGCTTTTTTGCATTTCTTTTCCATGGGGATGGTCTTGATCCCTGTCTCCTGTACAATGTCACGAACCTCAGTCCATAGTTCATCAGGCACTCTATCAGATCTAGTCCCTTAAATCTATTTCTCACTTCCACTGTATCATCATAAGGGATTTGATTTAGGTCATACCTGAATGGTCTAGTGGTTTTCCCTACTTTCTTCAATTTAAATCTGAATTTGGCAATAAGGAGTTCCTGATCTGAGCCACAGTCAGCTCCTGGTCATGTTTTTGCTGACTGTATAGAGCTTCTCCATGTTTGGCTGCAAAGAATATAATCAGTTTGATTTCAGTGTTGACCAATCTGGTGATGTCCATGTGTAGAGTCTTCTCTTGTGTTGTTGGAAGAGGGTGTTTGCTATGACCAATGCGTTCTCTTGGCACTACTCTATCAGCCTTTGCCCTGCTTCATTCCATATTCCAAGGCCAAATTTGCCTGGATTTGGGCCTTGCACTCTCTATCAAACACACTGAATTTGTAATAAAAGGGGAGAAGAGATATAAAGCCGAAAGCGAAGACGAGATGACAGTGGTTGTTGTCGTTGTTCATCCACTGAGCCATGCCCAGCTCTTTTCTGCACCACGGGCTGCAGCAAGACAGGCTTCCGTGTCCTTCACTGTCTCCCGGAGTTCACTCAAACTCATGTCCATTGAGTCGGTGATGCCGTCCAGCCATCTTATCCTCTGTCGCCCCCTTCTTCTCCTGCCCTTAATCCTTCCCAGCATCTTTTCCAGTGAGTCGGCTCTTCTCATCAGGTGGCCAAAGTATTGGCGCTTCAGCTTCAGCATCAGTGCTTCCAATGACTATTCAGGGTTGATTTCCCTTAGGATTGACTGGTTTGATCTCCTTTCAGTCCACATGATAGATGTGAACTAAATTTTACACCTATCTTCAGGTTGATTGCAGATGGATTAGTAGGAACTGTTTTAGCAAAGAAAGCTGCTGACTGACTTACAAAAGAGAAAGGTATCTGTTCATGCTGGGTCAGGCACTCTGAAACTAGGGGTGTGAGGAGAGCTGAAAACAGGATTTGGTGAAAGCCCTTATAAGGAACTGTTTGAGCCCGAGAACTTCTTCCCCACATAAAGCATCAAGGTCGAATACTTCTTTCTCCATCCAGTTGAAGGCTGGAGCAACCAAACCGAAGACGTTTCAATTCAAGAATACCAGGTTCAGAGCAGAGGTGAGACAGCCTCGTGAAAACAAGGAAATCAACCAGTGTCTTCAGGCTGTGTGTTGATACCTCAACCCCACTTCCCTTGCTTAGTTCTCAGAATGCTGGCTGCCAAATGGATACTCCCGAAGCGTAAGTCTGGAGTATTACCTGGGGAAACTAAAGAAGCCCCTGAAAAAGTCCCCACAAATCTGACATTTAGGAGTTCCACTGTGAAATGACAGGTCTCAGCATATTCGTTCTACAATGGAGCTCAGTGTTAGCAAGCTCTATCCATTCAGAAAACCAGCTTTTTCTAAATATGAATGGATATATTCCTGGATCACCAGCCATGTAGAAGAACTCTCTAACGTGATAGCCAGAAACCAAGGCCAGACAAAAAGGGTAAAGAAGTGGGGAGCTCAGAAGGAGCAGCGATAATACAAGGATCAGAAGAAACTTTAAGAAGGCTCTCATTAATATCATCAGGGAAAACAGAGAAGACATTGGATCCACTAAATAGGACTAGCCTGCCATATGTGGCAGTCTAGCTATATATGTATATATACACACACACATACATATGGAGAAGGAAATGGCAACCCACTCTGGTATTCTTGCCTGGAGAATCCCAGGGAGAGAGGAGCCTGACAGGCTACAGTCCAGGGATCGCAAGAGTCGGACACAACTTAGCAACTAAACCACTGCCACCACCACCACAGGTACATATAAACATAAATACATATATATATGTATTTTCTTCAAAGAAAAAGAAGGAATTTTTGGAAATTAAAAATATAATAGCATAAATTAATATATATAATAGCATAAATTAAAAATTCAGTAGAAAAGCTGAAGATAGTTAAGGAAATGGCCCAGAAGAGGCAAAGAATTAGAAAATAAGAGAAAATTACAAGGAATTAGAGGCCTACTCCAGAAATGTAACATCTGAAAAATTGGACTTTCAGAGAAAAGGAATTAGAATGTGAATGGGCGTCTCAACAACAATGCTGGAAGTTGAAAATCAGAGCAATAGAGCAATGCTTTCAGAATTCTAAGGAAAAATTATCAAGTCAAATTATTAATCAACTATGAGAACAGAATATAGATTTTTAGATAGCAAGAGCTTATAAATTTTAACTCCCATGCAGTTTTTCTCATGAAACTACTGGAGGACATGTTTTACCCAAAAATGAGGCTAAATCTAAAAAGGTGAAATTATAGGATCTGGAAAAAGCTATCCAACACAGGAAGGAAGTAAAGGGGATTCTCCAGATGATATTGAAGGTTAGTCCCAGGACAGTCGTTTGTGCAGGAGAGGTAGATAGCAAACAGCTCAGATTGCAGTGTCAGAAATCTCCAGGAGGAATGCCTACAAGAAAACGTTAAAAATAGAACATATGAAACTGTTGTGTTAGATTACATTCGGCTGGAGAATTAGAGATGAATACTTCAGTCAAAGAAATGGTAATTAATACTTACAAACTCCAAGCAAACCAAGAACAATGTAACTCCAAAAGAAACAAAATGTTGTATAAAAAAAGAATATGTAATAGCACAGCCTGTGGCTTGGCTGTGAATAATATTTATGTAGTATAAAAATATAAATACTGAATATTTTAAACTAGAATTGTTACTATTGGTTCAGTTCAGTTGCTCAGTTTTGTCCAACTCTTTGCAACCCCATGGCCTGCAGCACTCCAGGCCTCCCTGTCATCACCAATTCCCAGAGCTTGCTCAAACTCATGTCCATTGAGTCTGTGATGCCATCCAACCATCTCATCCTCTGTCGTCCCCTTCTCCTGCCTTCAATCTTTCCCAGCATCAGGGTCTTTTCCAATGAGTCAGGTCTTCGCATCAGGTGGCCAAAGTATTGGAGTTTCAGCTTCAGCATCAGTCCTTCCAATGAATATTCAGGACTGATTTCCTTGCAGTCTAAGGGACTCTCCAGAGTCTTCTCCTCATTAATATATTAGAAAGGTGAAGGGATGGAAATGTGTGTGAGTGGTAAAAAATATAATCTCCCATCTTCAACTGAGTCCGAAGACAATATCAAAGATTTAAAACTCGAGAAATAGCAGCATAAGCATATTATTAAGAAATGGAAAGTGAAGAACAGAAGACTCATTGAATTTAAGTGGAGTTGGTTACAAGAGTTGCTACTGTAGTTTGGTTTGGAATCACTTGAGTTTGAAAAGCCAGTGAACCTTTCAAATGAACTTGTCCAGCAGGGATTCAAGACTGATGAAGAGATTAGAAGTGGGAATGTAATCAGAATTTAAAACATGTGAATGGGTGAGAGCACCGAGGAATGAAAGTATAGGGAGCGAGAAAGGTGAGGACTTTGGGGAATGTGTATATTTAAAGGGTGAGAGAAGGAAGAAGAATCAGGGAAGAAGCAGAATGCAGGAAGAAAAATAGCATAGAATACCACTGTATAAGCCAAAGGAGGAGGGTTTCAAGTATTGGAGGGACAGCAGTATCAGTGGTCACAGGTGAAGAACTAAGAAAAATGTCCTTTGAATCTATGGTGATTGGGAGCTCATCCATAACTTTCCAGAAAAGAGTTTTGATGTGACAGAAGCGACATTGAAGGGGCACTGAGTGAGTGAATGAGTAGTCAGAAAGAGGATAATGAATATAGCACACCCTTCTGAGAAATTTGGCTTTGAAAAGCGAAAGGAGAAGCAAGTCGCTTTAGTAAGTAAACTATGAAAGATTTTTAAATTAAGGGACCACTCAAACATATGTGGGTAGATAGCAAAGAGTTAATGGAGAAGGTAAGATGAAAGATGCAAGGCGGATAACTGGCAGAGCAGGGTCCCAGAGAAACTGAGAGAACATGGACTCGGGAACACAGATGGAGAGCGAGAGAGAGGGAAGGAAGAGGTGAGGGTAAGTGGAGACATGGGGAGACTTAAGGTATGGAGGAAGGAAATTGAAGGATTAAATTAGATGGCTTCAATCTTCTCAATAAAACAGGTTGTCTGCTTAGAGTGGAGGGGTGGGGGCAAAGGGTTAGTTTAGAAATTTGAGAATGGAAAATGTCTGGGGCAGCTGCTGTAAGGAATGCAATACAAAGTTCAAAGGAGATGACTGAAAGGATTACCCGGTAGCCGTGAGCATCCAGTTGAGGCTGGATTGTATGAATTTGTAATAAAGCCAATCAGTATGGTTTCTGGACTTCCTCCAAGAACACTGTATCTCCAAAAATTGTATAGGTCATCATCTTGGCTAGGGAAGGTCTTCCTATGAGTGTCTTATACATGCTGCTGCTGCTAAGTCGCTTCAGTCGTGTCCGACTCTGTGCAATCCCATAGACGGCAGCCCACCAGGCTCCACCATCCCTGGGATTCTCCAGGCAAGAACACTGGAGTGGGTTGCCATCTCCTTCTCCAATGCATGAAAGTGAAGTCACTCAGTCGTGTCCGACACTGTGCGACCCATGGACTGTAGCCTACCAGGCTCCTCCATCCATGGGATTTTCCAGGCAAGAGTACTGGAGTAGGGTGACATTGCCTTCTCCGCTTAGGAGACATCCCAGGGTTCAAAAACTTCAGAAAAATCCTTGCTCAAGAAGAGTTAGTGCTCAGGATTACCAAAGAGTAGGTTTGCTTGTGGGTCATGCAGGGGTCTTCTGGAGAGAATCATGGGCAACAAAAAGCAAGATATTCAAGAGACTTAAGAGAAACAGAGCAGCTTGGTATCGAAAAGATCTATAGCTGCATGGATATCTAGACACAAATCTGAGGGGGGGAGCATGTTGGAGAACATCTGGAGTCAGATGAAAGAAGCAAGTGACGTCATGTGAGATTACACTGTAGGCTACCTAGCCAGATGGAAGAACTAGATAAAGCATTCTTGATGCATATCATAAAACTGGCCTGAGTCAGGAGAGCATGGCGACAGGGATTTCAAACATCAAGACATAAGTTCCAAGCCACATTCAGCCAATAAGCAATATATTTGATTAATTCTTTTTATCTCCTGTTTATGTTTTTCTGATCATTAAAGAAACACTTGCCTATTATAGAAATGGAGTAGTACTGCAAAGTATAATGAAGCAGAAAAACGATTACTTATAAACCCACTACTGACAGTACTCGCCATTAATATATTTGCTAATTATTTCTAGGTTCTTTTTTTCTTTTTTGCTTAAACAATAGAATTTTATTTTCTCGCAGTCTGAAGACTCAGAGTCCAAAGTAGGGTGTCAGCGGGTTTGATTGCTCCTGAGGCCTCTCTCCTTGGTCTAATATTTTTTATACATTGTTTTTACATAGTAGAGATGATGCTGAATAACATTTGTATACCTAGTTGGTTTTTTTAAATATAGAAGCTATTCCTCATGTCTGTTTCTTATATATCTCATATATATCTTCATGAAGATCTGAATTTTTTAATTTTAAATCATTGATTTGCCTTCATTTTCTGTCCCTCTCTCAAAAGGAAGAAATATGAGACAGGAGTTCTAGCTGTAATTATAAAAACAAGCTCACTATTTACTGTTTGCTGTCATTATTTACGGGGCTTCTCTGGTGGCTTGGTGGTAAAGAATCCACCTCCCAGTGCAGGTGACGTGGGTTCGATCTCTGGTCCAGGAAGATCCCCGGGAGAAGGAAATGGCAACCCACTCCAGTATTCTTGCCTGGGAAATCCCATGGACAGAGGAGCCTGGTGGGCTACAGACCATGGGGTCGCAAAAGAGTTGGACATGACTCAGTGAATAAAAAACAACAACAAATCATTATTTACATTTTTTCTAAAGATACCAGTCAATACTATTAAGCAAGACATAAAAAGGAATGAATTTGAGCCAGTTCTAGTGAGGTGGATGAAACTAGAGCCTGTCACACAGAGTGCAGTTAAGTCAGAAAGAGAAAAACAATATCATATATTAACGCATATACATGGGCTCTAGAAAAATGGTACTGATGAGCCTATATGCAGGGCAGCAATAGAAATGCAGACATAGAGAACAGCAGGGGAAGGAGAGGGTGGGATGAATTGAGAGAGGAGCGTTGAAACGTATGTATTACCATGTATGAAAAACAGATTGTCGTTGTTCAGCTACCAGGTTGGTCCCACTCTGTGAGCCCATGGACTGCAGCACGTCAGGCTTCCTGGTCCTTCACTACTTCCCGGAGTTTGCTCAAACTCATGTCCATTGAGTCGATAGTGCTGTCCAACCATCTCATCCTCTGTCAGCCCCTTCTTCTCTTGCCCTCAATCTTCCCCAGCAGCAGGGTCTTTTCCAATGAGTTGGCTCTTTGCATTTGGTGGCCAAATTATTGGAGCTTCAGTTTCAGCATTAGTCCTTCCAATGACTATTCAGGGTTGATTTCCTTTAGGATTGACTTGTTGGATCTCCTTGCAGTCCAAGGGACTCTCAAGAGTCTTCTCCAGCACCACAATTCGAAAGTATCCATTCTTCCATAGCCAGTGGGAATTTGCTGCATCTTGCTGGAAGCTTAGCCCAGTGCTCTGTGACAACCTAGAGGGGTGGGATGGGGTGGGAGGGAGGTTCAACGGGGTGGTGACATTTGGATACCTATGGCTGATTCATGTTGATTTATGGCAGAAAGCTACACAAGATTGTAAAGCAATTATCCTCCAGTTAGTGCTTACTTCGGCAGCACATATCCTAAACAATTATCCTCCAATTAAAAATAAAATTTTAAAAAAGGAAAAAAGATAATAGCCCTCTAACAAAACTATATCTTTAGAAGAAGAGGTGATACATTTCCATTGTTCAATTATAAACAGGAATCTTGTCACTAAGTTTAAGAGGATATAGGAAAATTTACTTTCTTGTTCAAAAAAAAAGTACTATTAGGCAGGAGAAAGAAATAAAAGACATAAAAATTTTAAAGAAGGAAAAATTACATTCTTTGCAGGCAATGCAGTTGCTTACTTGGAAAGCCAAAGACAACCAAACTGAAATCTATTATAAACATTATGAAGGGGACTTCCCTGGTGATCCAGTGGTTTAGAATTTGCCTTCCGACACAGGGGACACAGGTTCAATCCTTGGTCAGGGAACTAAGATCCCACATGTCCTGGGACAACTAAACCCAAGCGCTGCAACTCTGAGCCCACATACTGCAATGAAGATCCTGTGCGCCGCAGCTAAGATCTGATGCAGCCAAATAAATGAACAAACCAAAAAAATTTATGAAGATTCAGCAAGGTGGCTGGACAAAATATACTAAAACCAACCATTTATTTTAAAAATAATAGCCTTTATATAGTCAAACAAGAAGAAAAGTCCCTTCCTATAACAAAAGAAGATAAAATACCTAGGAATAAACCAACAAGAATAGGCAAGAACTGTATGAAGGAAGCCTTAAAACCCCACTGAAAAACTCAGAAGAAAACTTGGGCATATGGAAAGGCATACTCTGCTCTTAGAAAGAAAGACTTAACCATCATAAAGCTGTCAGTTCTCCCTAATTTAATTTATAATTACCATGATCTCAGAAGAATACCAAGAGGATTTAATTTTGTTTTCTTATGTTTTGTGAGACATGCTGATTGTAAAGCTTATACAGGAAAACTAAATAGGCTAGTATAACCAGGAATATCTTGAGAAAGAAAAAAAATAATAGAGTAGTAGCTCCTTCCAGATATTAGAAGCTATTCTAAGACTGTAATAATTCTACTAATAATAACTAAGGCAAAACACTGTATGCCAGGTACTGTTTTAAGCACTTTTGAGATAATTCATTTAATCCTCACAACAGCCCAAGGAGATTAACTTTCTCAAGCTCACAGAGTTAATGAGTGGCAGAGGTTGAATTTAAACTCGGGGTACTCTGGCTCCAGTGTACATGTTCTTCATGACTATGCCATAGAAACAGTCATTACCAGAACATGAACAGGCGAGTGAAAAATCAGTGAGCCAGACTGAGAAGTCCAGAAACTGACCCAAATATGAAATAGAGTTAACCTGTGTTGGAGAAGGGAGTACATTTAAAATCAATGAGCATAATTGTTCGCCATCTTTTAAAAAATGAAGTTGGATTCCTTCCTCACACCTTACATGAAAATAAATTTACAGATGGATCGAAAATGGCCGTGTGAAAAAATGAGACCACGGGGCTTCCCTGGTGCCTCAGTGGTGAAGAATCCGCCTGCCAGTGCAGGAGACGAGGCTCCGATCCCTGATCTGGGAAGACCCCGCGTGCCTCAGGGCAATTAGGCCCATGCGCCACAGCTATTAAGCCTGTGCTCTAGAGCCTGGGCGCTCGCGTGCTGCGGCTGCTGAATCCCTGCGCCTAGAGCCTGTGCTCTGCAGCAAGGGAAGCCGCCCCAGGGAGAAGCCAGCGCGCCGCAAGGGGAGAGCGCCCCTGCTTCCTACGACTCGGGAGAGGCCCTGGCAGCAGGGGGGGCCCAGCGCAGCCCAAATAAGTGGATTTAAAAATTTTAAGTTAAAAGGAACGTAACTCTTTTTTTTAAAAGATTGAATCTATAAACATGCTCAAAGACACCACAGGAAAATACTTTTATAGTTTAATAGAAGGAAAAGCCTTTCTTAATATGACTGACAGAAAAAACATCAAAGCCATAAAAGATTGGTATATTTCATTAGATTAAAAAGGTAGAAAATCTGCTTGGCCAAAAAATTCTGAAAATAAGATAAAAGATTAACAACAAACAAGGAGAAGTATTTGTAACATATCACAAGTGAGGGGCTAATTTCCTTACATACAGAGTTCCTAAAAATCAATAATAAAAGTTCTAAAAATTCAGTAGAATATTAAATGAAGAAAACAAAATTCACAGCAAAGAATGGTATAAGTGATTCTTTAAAAAAATATTTAATAATAGCTTGATTGATAACTCACATGCCATACAATTATTTAAAGCATGCAATTCAATGGGTTTTAGTATATTCACAGAGTTGTGTAACAATTACTACAATCAGTTTTAGAGCATTTTCATCACCCACTCACCCTCAAAAGAAACCATACTCTGAAGTAACTCTAATTACTTATTACCCCTACTCTTTCCACCAGTCACCGACCTACTTCCAGCTCTAGGCAACCGCTAGTCTGCTTTCTGTCTCTCTGGATTTGCCTGTTCTGGCTTTTCATACAGAAGGACCCATACGGCATGTGAACTTCTGTGTCTGGTTTCTTTCACTCAGAATAGTATTTTCAAGGTTCGTCTATGTTGTTTCATGTATCACATCCATACTTTAGTTCTTTTTTATGGCCAAATAGTGTTCCATTGTATGGGGGTACACTTGATAATTATCTACTCATCCATTGACAGACGTTTGGGTTGTTTCTATGTTTTTGGCCATTATGAATAATACTGCTGTGGATGTTCGTGTGGAAGCTTTTGTGTGAACATAGCTTTCACTGGGCTTCCCAGGTGGCGCTAGTGGTAAAGAACCCTGCTGCCAATGGGTCAGGAAGATCCCCTGCGGGCTTGCCTGGCAACCCACTCCAGTATTCTTGCCTGGAGAATCCCGTGCCCAGAGGAGTCTGGCGGGCTACAGTCCACAGGGTCGCAGAGTTGGACGCCACTGAAGCGGCTGAGCACGCAAACACACACGATTTCTTTTCTCTTAGATGTATAGTTGGCAGCGGGATGCTGGATCATATGATAACCCTACGTTTCACTTTTTAAGGAACTGTTTGCCTGCCTGTGCGTGTGCGCTAAGTCACTGCAATCGTGTCCAACTGCTTGCAACTCTATGGACTGTAGCCCACTAGGCTCCTCTGTGCATGGGATTCTCCAGGCAAGAATACTGGAGTGGGTTGCGATACCCCACTCCAGGGATTTTCCCAACCCAGGGATCAAACCCATGTCTCCTGTGGCTCCTGCATTGCAGGCAGATTCTTTACTGCTTTGCCACCGGCAAGACTGCCTGCCTACCAAAGTGGCTGCACCATTGTACATTCCCACCAATGTATGAGAGTTACCATTTCTCCACATTCTTGCCAGCACTTGTCTTTTTAAAAAATATATATATATATAGTTGATGTACTGTATTATGTTAGTTTCTGGAATACTACATAGTGATTTGACATTTGCATCCATTATGAAGTAATCATCATGGTAAGTCTGGTATCCATTTGGCCCCATACAAAGTTACTATGCTGTTATTGACCATATACCTTATGCTGTATGTTACATCCTAGTGGCTTATTTATTTTATAACTGGAAGTTTGTACCTCTTAATCCACTTCACTTCTTTCCTCGCCCCCCCCCCCCCACCCATTTGTTCTCTGTGTCTATGAGACTTTTCATATTCTTTTGTTTTTTAGATTCCAAGTATAAGTGAGATCACATAGTATTTGTCTTTCTCTGTCTAATTTATTTCACTTACTGTAAAACCCTCCAGATTCATCAATGTTGTTTCAGATGGCAAGATTTCTTTTTTATGGCTGAGTAGTATTCCATTACATACATGTATACCACACCTTCTTTATCCATTCATCTCTCCATGGACACAGGTTGCCTCCATATCTTGTCTGTTGTAACTAATGCTGCAGTGAACACATATATTGCTGTGCAGACATGTTTTTGAAATAGTATTTTTGTTTTCTTCGGGTAAATATCTAGAAGTAATTCATGGATCCTGTGTTAATACTGGTTTTAGTTTTTTAAGGAACCTCCATACTGTTTTTCACAGTGGCTGCACCAACATACAGTTGCACCAGTAGTGCACAAGGGTTCCCTTTTTCCCACACCTTTGTTGTCTTTTTTGATGATAGCCATCCTGACAGGTGTGAGGTGATATCTCATGTGCTTTTTATTTACATTTCTCTGATGATTAGTGATGTTGCACAGTTTCATCTGTCTGTTGGCCATCTATGTCTTCTTTGGAAAAATGTCTGAGTCTTCTGCCCCTTTTAAATTGGATTATTTGGTGTTTTGCTATTGAGTTGTTTGAGTTCCCCATACATATTGAATATTAACCCCTTATCAGATGCGTGACTTACAGATATTTTCTCCCTTTCTTAGGTTGCCTTTTCTTTCTTCTTCTTCTTTTTTTTTTTTTTTTGGCCATGCTTTGTGGCATGCAGTGTCTTAATTCCACTATCAGGGATCAAATTTGTGTGCCCTGCAGTGGAAGCACGGAGTTCTAATCACCAGGCTAACAGGGAATTCTGCTTTTTCACTTTATTAGTTGTTTCTTTTGCTGTGCAGAAACTTTTTAGTCTGATATCTCTCTTGTTTCTTTTTGCTTTTGTTGCATATGCTTTTGGTGTCATATATCCAGAAAAACTGGTGCCAAGATCAAGATCAAGGATATTTTCCCTTATGCTTTCTTCTAGGAGAAGAAGAAAGTTTCAGGTCTTACATTAGCCTTTAAACCATTGTGAGTTATTTTTTGTGTGTGGTTTAAAATAGAGGTCTGATTTAATTATTTTGCATGTGAGTGTCCAATTTTCCCAGCACCATTTATTGAAGAGACTGTTCTTTCTTAGCTATCGTGCCAAATGTTAGTTGACTGTACATATGGGCTTATTTCTGGGTTCTCGAGTTTGTTCCATTGCTCTATGTGTCTGTTTTGATGCCAGTACCATACAGTCTTGATTACTTTAGCTTTGTAGTATTGTTTGAAGTCAAGATGTGTCATGCCTCCTGCTTTATTCTTCCTTCTCAGAATTGCTTTAGTTCTTCAGGGTTTTTTGTGGTTTCATATGAATTTTAAATTTTTTTTTCTATTTTTTCTGTGAAAAATGCCATTGGAATTTTGATAGGGATTACACTGAATCTATATATGGCTTCAAGTAATATGAGCATTTTAACATTATTGATTCTTGCAGTTGGTGAACTTGGATGTCTTTGTATTTGTTTGTTTCTTCAATTTTTTGATCAAACTCTTGTAGCTTTCAGTGTACATATCTTTCACTTCCTTGGATAAATTTATTCCTAGGTATTTTATTGTTTTGGATGCTATTGTGAATGGGATTGTTTTCTTAATTTCTTTTTCAGGTGGTTCGTTGTTAGTGTATTAAAATGCAACTGATTTTTGTATGCTGGTTTTGTGTCCTCGAACTTTACTGGATTTGATTTATTAGTTCTAACAGTTTAGGGATTAGATTGGCGTTTTTAAGATTTTCTATATATAAGATTGTATCATCTACAAACAGAGACAGTTTCACTTCCTCCTTTCTGATATGGATGCTTTTTATTTCTTTTTCTTGCCCAATTGCTCTGGTTAAAAACTGCAGTACTATGTTGAACAGGGATGGTGAGAATAGGCACCCTGGTCTTGTTTCTGATCTTTAGAGGGAGAGCTTTCAACCTTTCACCACTGAATACGGTGTAAGCAGTGGACTTGTCCTATACAGTCTTTATTTTGTTGAGGTACTTTCCTTCTATATCCAATTTGTTCAGAGTTTTTAATCATGAAAGGAAGATGAATTTTGTGGATATATGCTTTTATTTCTCTTGGGTAAATATCTAAGGGTAAAATCACTGACAAACTGTTTTCCAAATTGGTTGTACTGTTTTATACTCCTATCAGCAATGTCTGAAAATTTCAGTTGTTAAACATCCTTGCTAATATTTGGTGTTGTCAATCTTTTTTCCCCCAACTTTGAGATATAATTGACATATAACATTCTGTAGGTCTAACGTGTATTATACAATGATTTGATATATGTATATATTGTGAAATGATTACCGCAATACAGTCATTTTTTAAAATGTGGAATGTCTCACAAGCTTGTATGTCACCCTTGCTCAGGGACCATGCTCATCTCTCTGTGTGTGCTCTTTCGCTCAGTCATGTCCAATTCTTTGTGACCTCAGGGATGTAGCTAGCCAGGCTCCTCTGTCCATGGAGTTTTCCAGGCAAGAATACTGGAATGGGTTGCCATTTCCTACTCTAGGGAATCTTCCCGACTCAAGGATCAAACCCATGTCTCCTGTGTCTCCTGCACTGGCAGGTGGGAAGCTCCAGTTGGCTCAGTGTTGTAAAGAATCTCTGTATTGTGCCAGTTTTAATATACGTTCTTCTGAAGCAAGCAGTCATTTTTTTCTAACTTCTTATTTTATATTGGAGTATAGTCGATTCGCAACGCTGTGATAGTTTCAGGTGGACAGCAAAGGACTCAGCCCTATATATACATATAGCCATTCTTCCCCAAACTCCCCTCACATTCAGGCAAGCATAGGCTTTAATTTCAGCCTTTCTAATGGGTCTGAAGTAGTCTTTCTAGTATCTTGTTGTGGTTTTGATTTGCATTTTCCTGATGACTAATGATGTTGAACACTTTTTTATTGTTTATTGGCCATTTCCTCTGTGAAATGCCTCTTCACATCTTTTGCCTATTTTTTATTGGGTTATTTATTATAATCATTAAAACAGTTCTCTATATATTCTGGTTGCCAGTCAGATGTATGTATTATAAATCTCTCTCACTCTTTGGCTTATTGATTTCCTTAATGAAGTCTTTTAAAGAGCAGAAGTTTGAAGTCTGTTTTCTGAAATTTTTCTTTTATAGTTAGGTCTTTGGGGTCCACTCTAAAAAAAATCTTTGCCTTAAATACGTTTATAACACTATTACTCTACATTTTCTTCTAAAAGCTTTAGAAATTTACTTTTACATTTAGATATATAATCCATCTTGAATTAATTTTTGTGTGTGGTTTGAAGCTGAGATCAGGATTTTTTGTTTTGTTTTTTTTCCATATGGATAGCTAGTTGTTTATTTCAGCACCACTCTTTGAAAGACTTTACCTTTCCCACTTACTTTTTTTGTAAAAGAAATCAGTTTGTAAAAGAAATCAGTTGATTATATAAGTGTGGGTGTATTTCTGGATTCTCTATTTTGTTTCATTGATCTACTTGAACGTTAGTCTTGATTACAACAGAAAGGTACCGTATGTACCTTCTTTAATGTCTCTCAGCTATAGTGTTTAATATATAGATCTTATACATTGTATTAAATCAATTTATATATTTCAAGTTTTGTGCTACTATTTTAAGTAGCATTATTTTTAAAATCTATTTTCTTTATAACTTTTCATTGCAAGAACTTATAAATATAATTGCTTTTTGTATATTTTTCTTATATCTTGAGACTTTGCTAAATTCACTTATTAGTTCCATAGCTTTTTTGTAGATTCCTTAGAATCTTCTACATGCAAAATCATGTCATATGCCAATTAGAGGCACTTTTATTTCTTCCTTTCAGGTCTCTGTAGGTTATTTTTCTCTTTCTTTCTTTATTGCCAGAGTAGGACCTCATTACAATGTTGAATAGAAGTGGTGAGAGCAGATATCTTTGCTTTCTTCCCAATCATGGCAGAAGAGTTATCAGTGTTGCAGATTAAATATGAGGTTTTTTGTGGATGTCCTTTATTATGCTAAGGAAGTTTACTTTTATTCTTAATTTGCTGAGGATTTTTTAAATTAAATTTAATTTTTTTAGTTGAAGGATAACTGCTTTACAGAATTTTGTTGTTTTCTGCCAAATATTACGGAGAAGGCAATGGCGACCCACTCCAGTACTCTTGCCTGGAAAATCCCATGGGTGGAGGAGCCTGGTAGGCTGCAGTCCATGGAGTCGCTAAGAGTTGGACACGACTGAGTGACTTCACTTTCACTCTTCACTTTCATGCATTGGAGAAGGACATGCCAACCCACTCCAGTGTTCTTGCCTGGAGAATCCCAGGGACGGAGGAGCCTGGTGAGCTGCCGTCTATGGGGTCACACAGAATCGGACACGACTGAAGCAAATTAGCAGCAGCAGCAGCAACCATGCATATGTGCTAAGTCATTTCAGTCGTGTCCAACTCTGTGCAACCCTGTGGACTATATAGCCTGCCAAGCTTCCCTGTCCATAGAATTCTCCAGGCAAGAATACTGGAGTAGGTTGCCATGCCCTCCTCCAGGGGACCTTCCTGACCTGCAGATCAAACCCGTGTCTCTTGGTCTCCTGCACTGGCAGACAGGCTCTTTACCACTAGTGCCACCTGGGAAGCCCACTTAAATATCACCATGAAAAGTGAAAGTGAAAGTCGTTCAGTTGTGACCGACTCTTTTCAACCCCATGGATGATACAGTCCATGGAATTCTCTAGGCCAGAATGCTGGAGTATGTAGCCTTTCCCTTCTCCAGGGGATCTTCCCAACCCAGGGATTGAACCCAGGTCTCCCACATTGCAGGCAGATTCTTTACCAGCTGAGCCACAAGGGAAACCCATAAAAATAGTCAAATAAAAAGTTTATAAAAACTTATGCACATACCTACATAGCATCATTTGTGGTCTAGAGAAATATAAACAACCATAAAGATGCAATATTAAATCATAACTGTATAAAATTAACTCTAGTACTCACTGTACTGCTGTAGTAATTTTGTAGAGAACCCCTGTTGCTATTGCAGTGAGCTCAAGTGAGTATCCACTTAAAACGCCATGTGACACTCACTATTTCCACCTGGGCAGTTCATGGCTCCAGTACTGCTTATCATGGTAAAAGCGATCCCTGCAGATGTCATGTATTTTTTCATCACAGTTAGTGCAATATTGTAAACCTTGAAAGACACCATTGGGCCCATATGAAGAGCCACTTGTGATGCTGGAAGAGCTGCTAAGAAGCAAAGAAAAGTCATAATATGACAAGAAAAAGTTGAATTGCTTGATATGTACCAGAGATTGAGGTCTGCAGCTGTGACTGCCCACCATTTCAAGATAAGTGAATCCAACGTAAGGGCCATTCTTAAAAAAACACACTTCTGTGTGAGTCATTGCTGCAGCTAGGTCAGCAGGCACAGAAACCTTGCCCTTTTTGAGAAATATTTTTATTTCTCTTTTTATCCCCTTGAAAATTCAGCTTTCATGTGGGTGTAGAATTACTGTAAGAAAGGCATACTGATAGACTCTAATATGATTTGAGAAAAAGTGAAGTCATTATATGGCAACTTAAGGCAAAAGGAAATTGAACGATCTAAAGCTGGAGAATTTAATGCCAGCAAAAGGTGGTTTGATAATTTTAGAAAGAGTTTTGGCTTAAAAAAAACATGTCAAGATAACAGGAGAAGCCGCTTCTGCCAACCAAGAGGCAGCAGAAAAGTTCCCAGAAGCAATTAAGAAAGTCATTGAGGAGAAAAGATATCTGTCTGGACAGGTTTTTAATGCAGACGAAAGTGCCCTATTCTGGAAAAAAAAAAAAAAAGAATGCCATAAAGGACATTTATTAGCAAAGAAGAGAAGTGAGCACCAGAATTTAAGGCAGAGGGAAATAGGCTACCTCGACTGTTTTTTATAATTTCAGTCAAGTGTGTCATCAGGACTACCCTCATCTAGCCTTCAGACCTCGAAGGAAAGAGATAAACACCAGCTCCCAGTCTTTTTACGTTGTACAGGAAGACGGCCTGGACAACAGGAGTCCTTTTTCTAGATTGGTTTCATCGACATTTTGTCCCTAAATCAGGAAGTACCTTGCCAGTAAGGGAGTGCCTCTTAACGTTCTTTTGATTTCGGACAATGCCTCGACCACCCAGAACCTCATGAATTCAGTAATAAAGGCTTCAGAGTGGTCTCCTAGCCCCCAAACACACTCTCTAATTCAGGGGATAATAAGGACCTTTAAGGCTCATTACACACAGTACTCTAGGGACAGGATTGTCAACACTATGAAAGAGAACCCCAATAGAGAAAACATCATGAAAGTCTATAAGGACTACACCACTGAAGATGCCATTGT
Source organism: Oryx dammah (assembly GCF_014754425.2). Classification (NCBI taxonomy): domain Eukaryota; kingdom Metazoa; phylum Chordata; class Mammalia; order Artiodactyla; family Bovidae; genus Oryx; species Oryx dammah. The sequence continues at coordinate 74,557,150 of NW_024070201.1, forward strand.
TGCTATAGAAAAAGCCATGAAAGCCATCAAGCCCAAAACAATAAATTCCTGCTGGGAAAACTGTGTCCAGATGTTGTACACGACTTCACAGGGTTGTCAACAGAGCCAGCCAAGGAAATCATGAAAGAGATTGTGGGATAAAAAGGAAAAAGTGGGGCGGGGTGAAAATTCTAAGATACGGAGAAATTCAAGAACTAATGAACACCAAATGAGAGGAATTAACAGAAGATGACTTGATGGAGATGAGTGCTTCCTAACTGGTGCCAGGCAATGAAGAAGACATACAAGTAGTGCCAGAAAACATACTGGTATTAGACAGTCTGCCAGAAGGGTTCCAGTTATTCATGATTGCTTTTGACTTCTGTGACATGGACCCTTCTATGATACAGGCACTGAAACTAAAGCAAACAGTAAAAGAAGGATGAGGACTATATAAAAATATTTTTAGAGAAATGAAAAAGCAAAAAAGGTCAGGCAAATTTCTGATATATTTCCGTAGAATTACACCCAGTGTGCCTGCCTCTCTTGCCTCTCCTTCCACTTCTGCCACCCAGGAGACGACAAGATCAACCCCTCCTCCTCCTCAGCCTACTCTATGTGAAGATCTTTATGATGGTCCACTTCCACTTAATAATAATAAGTAAGTAATAATAATAGTAAGTAATCACTTATGCAGTTAATAAACTTATCTGTTGTGTATGTGGAGGGGGGGTTATCTTTGTGTGAAAATCTAATAACTGAATAGCAAGAACTGTGTGAGATGTTTTTGTGTCGTTACCATTATCATCACCTAAATATTCATCACATAGAACAGTGTGTGCAACAACGAAGGAGACTATAAGGAGATGAAAAGACAGCCTTCAGAACGGGAGAAAATAATAGCAAATGAAGCAACTGACAAGGAATTAATCTCAAAAGTATACAAGCAACTCCTGCAGCTCAATTCCAGAAAAATAAGCGACCCTATCAAGAAATGGGCCAAAGAACTAAACAGACATTTCTCCAAAGAAGACATACAGGTGGCTAACAAACACATGAAAAGATGTTCAACATCACTCATTATCAGAGGAATGCAAATCAAAACCACAATGAGGTACCATCTCACGCCAGTCAGAATGGCTGCTGTCAAAAAGTCTACAAGCAATAAATGCAGGAGAAGGTGTAGAGAAAAGGGAACCCTCTTACACTGTTGGTGGGAATGCAAACTGCTACAGCCACTATGGAGAACAGTGTGGAGATTCCTTAAAAAACTGGAAATAGAACTGCCATACAACCCAGCAATCCCACTGCTGGGCATACATACCAAGGAAACCAGAATTGAAAGAGACACGTGTTCCCCAGTGTTCATCGCAGCACTGTTTATAATAGCCAGGACATGGAAGCAACCTAGATGTCCATCAGCAGATGAATGGATAAGAAAGCTGTGGTACATATACACAATGGAGTATTATTCAGCCATTAAAAAGAATACATTTGAATCAGTTCTAATGAGGTGGATGAAACTGGAGCCTATTATACAGAGTGAAGTAAGTCAGAAAGAAAAACACCAATACAGTATACTAACACATATATATGGAATTTAGAAAGACGGTAATGATGACCCTGTATGCGAGACAGTAAAAGAGACACAGATGTAAAGAACAGACTTTTGGACTCTGTGGGAGAGGGCGAGGGTAGGATGATTTGAGAGAATGGCATTGAAACATGTATATTATCATATGTGAAACGAATCTCCAGTCCAGGTTTGATGCATGAGACAGGGTGCTCAGGGCTGGTGCACTGGGATGACCCTGAGGGATGGGATGGGGAAGGAAGTGAGAGGGGGGCTCAGGATGGGGAACATGTGTACACCCGTGGCTGATTCAATGTATGGCAAAACCACCACAACATTGTAAAGTAATTAGCCTCCAATTAAAATAAATGAAAACAAGGGGGAAAAAAGATCTCTAAGTTCTGCAAAGTTCTTACTCTTTACAGGAAAGTATTGAACTTTTTTCCAATTAAAAATTAGAAAATGCATTTTTCCTTTTTGTTAGAGATTCCCTTGAATCATACAATAAAATGAAGGTAAAAAGAATGTAAAAATAAAAAAAAACAGTGTGTGCAAGACTGGTATTGAGGCTGATAGCCTATCCTTATACAGGCATAAGGCGAGTGATATTTAATACAAAGTTAACAATCTGTTAGTCTTCTTCCTAGTTTACTAAAACTTTGCTTTCAGACAATTATATTACCATACAGCATGCTTCTCTTTCTTATAATTGGAGAAACTTTGTTTTATCCTGTCATCACAAGTAAGTGGTTTTTTAAAGGGTAGCAATATTCCCAGTAGTGCATCATGAATATGACTGCAATGTTGCATGCCATAAAATTTTTATGATGGTTCATTCATTTGTATACAGGTTAGGCTATTGGAGGGAATGATGCTGAAGCTGAAACTCTAATACTTTGGCCACCTCATGAGAAGAGTTGACTCATTGGAAAAGACTCTGATGTTGGGAGGGATTGGGGGCAGGAGGAGAAGGGGACGACCAAGGATGAGATGGCTGGATGGCATCAACGACTCGATAGACCTGAGTCTGAGTGAACTCCGGGAGTTGGTGATGGACAGGGAGGCCTGGCGTGCTGCGATTCATGGGGTCGCAAAGAGTCGGACACGACAGCGACTGAACTGAACTGAACTGAACCATAAAGCAATCGTATTGCTGCTTCTTCGTTATCAATACATGAACCATTCTACCTGTAAATAAATAAGAATTTCTTTTTTCACATATTGTTGTTAAGTCCCTAAGGCATGTCCAACTCTTTGTGACCCCATGGACTGCAGCACTCGAGGTCCCCCTGTCCTTCACTATTTCCCGGAGTTTGCTCAAACTCATGTCCATTGAGTCGATGATGCCATCCAACCATCTCACCCTGTGTTTCCACTTTCTATTCTTGCTCTTAATCTTTCCCAGCATCAGGGTCTTTTCCAGTGAGTCAGCTCTTCGAATCAGGTGGCCAAAGTATTGGAGCTTCAGCTTCAGCATCAGTCCTTCCAATGGATATTCAGAGCTGATCTCCTTTAGGATGGACTGGTTGGATCTTGTTGCAGTCCCGGGGACTCTCAAGAGTCTTCTCCAGCACCACAGTTTGAAAGCATCAGTTCTTCAGTGCTCAGCCTTCTCAGTGGTCCAGCTCTCATAAATGTTAGCAATACATGTAACATTACAGTGTTTTGTATCATATAAGACAATATTATGTAGGTACCGACAGATGATTATAGTACAGTACTATGAATGTGTTTTCTCTCCCTTATGGTTTTTCTAATAATGTCTTCTTTTCTCTAGCTTACTTTATTGTTAAGAATACAATATATAATATTATAATACACAAAATATGCGTTAATTGACTGTTTATGTCACCAGTAAGGCTTCAGATCAACAGTAGGCTATTAGTAGTTAAGTTTGGGGAGAGTAAAAAGTTCCACAAATTTTCAACTGCATGGGAGGCTGGTGCCCCTAACACCTGTGTTGTTCAGAGGTCAACTATATATATACACACGTATATACAGGTGAATATTTACACTTACATTGTATTAAAGGGAAAATAAGAGACTAGGAAGACTTGAAAATTGTGACAAAATACTGAAAACAATGTAAAAAGTCCTCCTTTTAAAAAAATTACATCAGAGCAAAAAACAACAGTGAGGACTAGAGGACTCGATGGATGTGATCATATTAATGAATGAAAGCGAGAAAAGAGAGCATTCACCTCTTATTTTTATTTAGTCTCCTCATCAAAGAGAATGCTTTTTGGATTGGAAAAGATTAAAAGAAACACTGGTTCCAGGAAATGAAATAAAATATAGCTGAGATGTAAGAAGTCACCTGACTGCTTTAAATGAGCTCAAGTTTCTGGGTCTGATTTACTTTCGGAGGCGCGGAGGCCCGGTGGATAAGCAGGCTGAACTGCTGCTGGCAGTCTCTGGGAAAGCGGGCCTCGTGCAGGATGTGAGGAGAGGGCGGCCGGGCAGAGGGAGGGTGGCCGAGCTGCTGGGGGGAGAAGTTCCAGAAGACCCGGGTCAGCAGGCCGGTTCAACAGACTGAGGACGGGTGACCTTGCCATCTGTCCTGAGACATTCTTTCAACTATTTGTTAAAAAGAGCAAGTTGTCAATATTTAGAAAAGGATGTTGTAGTCACTGTAAGCCTATCAGACTTTACTGAAAGAGAAAGGGCTGGGAGGGGATGAGGGAAGGAGGAAGGGGAGGAGAGAAGAGGAGAGAAGGAAGAGAGCCCAGGCTTGGCGGGTAAAGAAGGCCCCAGCTGTTACTTCTTAGTAAAACGACATTAGGCAAATTATTTATCTTTATAAGCCAAGTTGCCTTATTGGTAAAATAGAAATAAGAGAACCTACTTCATAGCATAGTTCTGAGGTATAAACCAAATAACGTGTGGAAGACATTTATCAAACTCATTCGTAATTGTGAACGAGTGACAGGATGGTGGCGGCCACGACACTGACGGGGAAAAAGTGAGGCCGCCAGTGCGAGCTGACTCCATTCTCGAAGGGATTACTAGACTGTTGAACTGAGAAGAATCTATACTTAGCTATATTTATTAGAAAATTCGGAGGAGGCAATGGCACCCCACTCCAGTACTCTTGCCTGGAAAATCCCATGGATGGAGGAGCCTGGCGGACTAGAGTCCATGGGGTCGCACAGAGTTGGACACGACTGAGCGACGTCACTTTCACTTTTCACTTTCCTGCAATGGAGAAGGAAATGGCAGTCCAGTCCAGTGTTCTTGCCTGGAGAGTCCCAGGGACGGGGGAGCCGGGTGGACTGCCATCTATGGGGTCGCACAGAGTCAGACACGAGTCAAGCGACTCAGCAGCAGCAGCAGCAGCGTTATAAAATTATTAAACAGTGTAGCTATATTTATTCTGTTGGTGTGGAGTTCCCAGGTGGCACTAGTGGTAAAGAATCCGCCTGCCACTGCAGGAGACGCCAAAGACACGAGTTTGATTCCTGGGTCGGGAGGATCCCCTGGAGAAGGAAATGGCAACCCATCCAGTATTCTTGCCATGAAAATTCCATGCGCAGTGAAGGCTGGTGGGCTGCAGTCCATGGCGTCTCAAAGAGTCAGACAGGACTCAGCACCCACTCTCTCACTCACATTGTGTTGGTTTAGTTTAATTGGATTTCAACAAGACCTTCACAACATCTCCATGATATCCTGGTGAAGAAGCAGGAAGGAGGTAGTGCTGGATGATATCTAACAGGTTGAACACTCATATCCAAATGTGCTAATTAATGGGTTCATGTCATGCTGAAGCAAAGACTCCAGAAATATAATTCTGGATTATGTCATTTTTTTCTAATCCATTATTTGCATGAAAGCATGGATAGCAGGCTAATCAAAGGTGGGAGAGATAGCTAATAAGCTGCCTGAAAGAAATAGAACCTGAAAAGCCATAGTATAATATACTACAGAGAATGGGGGGAGGGGTGGGTCTACCACTACTAGCTTATGACCTTGAAAAATTACTTAACTACCTGAGCCTTTGTTTCCTATTTGCATGAAGATAATACCACCTATTCCATGGTGGTTGTGAGAATAAAAAAGATAATATATGTGGACTAGTTAAATATATTTTAGTTATCTATCAATGTATAATAAATTACCCCCGAAGCTTGGAGGCTTAAAGCAATAAATACTTATGTCACACCGTTTTGGAGGGTTAAGAATCCAGGAGCAGCTTACTGGGATGGTTCTGGCTCAAGGACCCACATAAGGTTAAAAATCAAGATTTGGGGGACTCCTGTGGTGTGGTTATGAATCCACCTTTCAACACCGGGGACATGAGTTCGATCTCTGGTCAGGGAACTAAGATCCCACAAGCCACAGAGCAACTAAGCACATGCGCCACAACTAGAGAGCCTGCAGGGGGCAACTAGAGAAGCTCTCTCACCCACAATGGAAATCCCAGGTGAGGCGGCTAAGACCCAGTGCAGCCAAATAAATAGCTTTTTAAAAAAGAAGACAAAATCAAGATTTGGGTCAGGGCTGCAGGCATCCGAAGGCTTGACTGGACCAGAAGCTCTGTTTCTAAACTCACTCATATCACTGTCAGCAGGAGGACTCAGTTCTTCATCATGAGTCCCTCATGATACGGGAGTGGCTTCCCCAGAAAAAGGGATCTCAGAGAGAGCAAGCAAGAAGCATCAGTACCTCTTACGACCAAGTCTCTGAAGTCACATAATGGCACTTTCATTTTACTCTGTTTTTTAGAAGTGAATCACTAAGTTTCACCCATACTCAAGGGGCAGAGAGGGGAGGATCATAGAATATTGTGGACATATCTTTAAACCACCACATTATAAAAAGTACTCTGTTAGTGCTTTGCACAAAATTCAGTTCATTTCAGTTGCTCAGTCTGACTCTTTGTGACCCCAGGGACTGCAGCATGCCAGGCCTCCCTGTCCAACACCAACTCCCGGAGTTATTCAAACTCATGTCCATCGAGTCAGTAATGCCATCCAACTATCTCATCCTCTGTCATCCCCTTCTTCTCCCGCCTTCAATCTTTCCCAGCATCAGGGTCTTTTCCAGTGAGTCGGTTCTTCACATGAAGTGGCCAAAGTATTGGAGTTTCAGCTTTAGCATCAGTCCTTCCAATGAATATTCAGGACTGATCTCCTTTAGGATGGACTGGTTGGATCTCCTTGCAGTCCAAGGGATTCTGAAGAGTCTTCTCCAACAGCACATTTCAAAAGCATCAATTTTTCGGTGCTCAGCTTTCTTTGTAGTCCAGTTCTCACATCCATACATGACTCCTGGAAAAACCATAGCCTTGACTAGACCTTTGTTGTTAGGTGCTCCATAAATGGCAGTTGTTTTTATGCTGTTACTACTATACACCTAATACATAAGGTCCTTTCTATAAAGCCACTATGAGCAGGACAAGAAAACCTCATGGTTCTTTCAGTTCAGTTCAGTTCAGTCGCTCAGTCATGTCCGACTCTTTGCGACCGCGTGAATCGCAGCACACCAGGCCTCCCTGTCCGTCAGCAACTCCCAGAGTTCACGCAAACTCCTGTCCATCAAGCCGGTGATGCCATCCAGCCATCTCTGTTGTCCCCTTCTCCTCCTGCCCCCAATCCCTCCCAGCATCAGAGTTTTTTCCGAAGAGTCAACTCTTCGCATGAGGTGGCCAAAGTACTGGAGTTTCAGCTTGAGCATCATTCCTTCCAAAGAAATCCCAGGGCTGATCTCCTTCAGAATGGACTGGTCGGATCTCCTTGCAGTCCAAGGAACTCTCAAGAGTCTTCTCCAACACCACAGTTAAAAAGCATCAATTCTTCGGCGCTCAGCCTTCTTCACAGTCCAACTCTCACATCCATACATGACCACAGGAAAACCATAGCCTTGACTAGACGGACCTTTGTTGGCAAAGTAATGTCTCTGTTTTTCAATATGCTATCTAGGTTGGTCATAACTTTTCTTCCAAGGAGTAAGCGTCTTTTAATTTCATGGCTGCAATCACCATCTATAGTGATTTTGGAGCCCCCAAAAATAAAGTCTGACACTGTTTCCACTGTTTCCCCATCTATTTCCCATGAAATGATGGGACCAGATGCCATGATCTTAGTTTTTTGAATGTTGAGCTTTAAGCCCACTTTTTCACTCTCCTCTTTCACTTTCATCAAGAGGCTTTTTAGTTCCTCTTCACTTTCTGCCATAAGGATGGTGTCATCTGCATATCTGAGGTTATTGATATTCCTCCCAGCAATCTTGATGCCAGCTTGTGCTTCTTCCAGTCCAGTGTTTCTCATGATGTACTCTGCATAGAAATTAAATAAGCAGGGTGACAATATACAGCCTTGACGTACTCCTTTTCCTATATGGAACCAGTCTATTGTTCAATGTCCAGTTCTAACTGTTGCTTCCTGACCTGCATACAGATTTCTCAAGAGGCAGGTCAGGTGGTCTGGTATTCCCATCTCTTTCAGAATTTTCCACAGTTGATTGTGATCCACACAGTCAAAGGCTTTGGCATAGTCAATAAAGCAGAAATAGATGTTTTTCTGGAACTCTTTTGCTTTTTCCACGATCCAGCGGATGTTGGCAATTTGATCTCTGGTTCCTCTGCCTTTTCTAAAACCAGCTTGAACATCTGGAAGTTCACAGTTCACGTATTGCTGAAGCCTGGCTTGGAGAATTTTGAGCATTACTTTACTAGTGTGTGAGATGAGTGCAACTGTGCAGTAGTTTGAGCATTCTTTGGCATTGCCTTTCTTTGGGATTGGAATGAAAAGTGACCTTTTCCAGTCCTGTGGCCACTGCTGAGTTTTCCAAATTTGCTGACATATTGAGTGCAACACTTTCACAGCATCATCTTCCAGGATTTGAAAGAGCTCCACTGGAATTCCATCACCTCCCCTAGCTTTGTTCGTAGTGATGCTTTCTAAGGCCCACTTGACTTCACATTCCAGGATGTCTGGCTCTAGGTGAGTGATCACACCATCGTGATTATCTGGGCTGTGAAGATCTTTGTACAGTTCTGTGTATTTTTGCCACCTCTTCTTAATATCTTCTGCTTCTGTTAGGTCCATATCATTCTGTCCTTTATCGAGCCCATCTTTGCATGAAATGTTCCCTTGGTATCTCTAATTTTCTTGAAGAGATCTCTAGTCTTTCCCATTCTGTTCTTTTCCTCTGTTTCTTTGCATTGATCACTGAGGAAGGCTTTCTTATCTCTTCTTGCTATTCTTTGGAACTCTGCATTCAGATGCTTATATCTTTCCTTTTCTCCTTTGCTTTTCACTTCTCTTCTTTTCACAGCTATTTGTAAGGCCTCCCCAGACAGCCATTTTGCTTTTTTGCATTTCTTTTCCATGGGGATGGTCTTGATCCCTGTCTCCTGTACAATGTCACGAACCTCATTCTATAGTTCATCAGGCCCTCTATCTATCAGATCTAGTCCCTTAAATCTATTTCTCACTTCCACTGTATCATCATAAGGGATTTGATTTAGGTCATACCTGAATGGTCTAGTGGTTTTCCCTACTTTCTTCAATTTAAGTCTGAATTTGGTAATAAGGAGTTCCTGATCTGAGCCACAGTCAGCTCCTGGTCATGTTTTTGCTGACTGTATAGAGCTTCTCCATGTTTGGCTGCAAAGAATATAATCAGTCTCATTTTGGTGTTGACCATCTGGTGATGTCCATGTGTAGAGTCTTCTCTTGAGTTGTTGGAAGAAGGTGTTTGCTATGACCAGTGTGTTCTCTTGGCAAAACTCTATTAGCCTTTGCCCTGCTTCATTCCGTATTCCAAGGCCAAATTTGCCTGTTACTCCAGGTGTTTCTTTAGATTCCTGGAAAATACAGAGAAAGAAGTACCATATATCACAAGATTCATTATATCTGTTTTGTAAACTAAAGTGAATGAACTCTTTTTATACTATTGCATTAAGAACAGACTGATAAAATTAAATTTCAGTAACACTCAATAGTCATACCTAAAGTATATAGTCAGCCGGCAGATACCAGTGACATGGATAGTTTGAATTGATGGTTAATCGAAAAATTAATTTTGTTTGGTTAAGATAAAATATAAACACCTATATTTATATTTAACAAATATTAGAATTCTTCCAACTTTAACTGTGTAGTATCCCAACTTGTCTGAGTGTCCTGCTCTCCTTTCCAGCTAGAAAACTGGCCACCCCTAAGACTGAGAGGACCCAGTCTCAACAAAGATAAGAAGACTTGCTAGTTCACCCACCTTCCCTAAGGGCAAGGAGTAATTTAGGGAGAATTAAATCAACAAGCAAAAGAAGTATATCAACAAAGGGCTCAATTAAGCCAGAGAGTTGATGTTGATAGTAAAAACTCAGAAACAAGAATCTGTATAGCTGAATCACTGGATAATCAAGCGTTCTTCTGTTTGTGTATACATATGGATACCTAGTGTCCATCAGTAGCCTCGGGGATTGTCTGATTCTGGTTATAAACAAAAGCATAAGAACTCTTGAACTCCAGGTGGACAGAGTAATTTACTGGGCCACTTTGGAAAGATAAGATCATTAAATTGAAGATAGTGTCACACCTGAAACTGGTTTATTCGCTAGTGTTTTGATTTGCATTAATCATTAGACAGTTCCTCAGGCTAATGTCTGGTATTATGGAACTCCCCTTAGCAACTCACCAACAAAGCAATCAGACTTCTAACATGTTCACAACGTAGTCATGGATTTGAAAGTCAGTAAAAATGGCCCCCAAGGAGCCAGTGTTTACAGAGTTTATATGTGTCTTTGTAAAAGAGGCAGAAAATCTGCCAAGAGCTCCGCAGAGAATCCGATAACTATTTATAAATGCATAACTTTCAGGTTCTGATCAGGTCAACAGCAGCAGATAACAAGGTGGTGAGGAGAATCTGACAGGGGTGATAAATGTTATCAGGAAAGAAAGTCACTAAAATTCAAACAGTGAAGAGAAAATCCATGTTAAAAACAAACAAGAGAAAATCTATATATATATATATTTAAATCAAATGGTATTTTACGATCATTTACCATGTAGGGGACCTGTAAAGGCTTTATTAATCTTTTTTGTTTCTTGAGGGTATCTTTCCATTATGGTCCAGGGCAATAAGCATAATGTTGAACCAGAGTTGATAAACCAAATGTTACTTATGTTTATTATCATCTTTTTAGCAGGCCAAGGAAGTTTGTGATGCAGTTTAGAGATAAGATATGCTTTAAAAAAATTTTTTTTTTAAGTTTGAGCACTTAAGCTTTACTTATTGACTTACAGAATACACATAGAAGAAGGGCTCACAGGAGCCTCTGGGAAAACTGTGTACTGATTCAGCATCGTGAGGGTTGTGCTGCCTCTTCTGTGAATAATAAAATAATTAGAATAACAGCCATCATTTAATGAACACAGAGAATGAGATGTCTGGATGGCTTCACCAAGTCAATGGACATGAACCTGGGCAAATCCCAGAAGATGGTAAGGGACAGGGAAGCCTGGCATGCTGTAGTCCATGGGGTCACAAGAGTCGGACATGACTTGGCGACTGAACAAGGGAAAACTCACCACGTATCAGGAACTGTGTTGAATCTTTACATGCATTATGCTATTGAATCTTCTCAACCACTATTTGAGTATTATTGTCTCCATTTTTTAATGTTTATAATTTATTTGGCTGTGCCAGATCTTAATGGCAGCACACGGAGCCTTCCTCTTCACTGTGGAATGCAGGGTCTTGAGTTTTAGCACCTGAACTCTTAGGGACAGCCTGTGGGATCTGGTTCCCTGACCAGGGATCAAACCAGGGCCCCCTGCATTGGGAGCACAGAGTCTTAGCCACTGGACCACCAGGGAAGTCCCTGTCTCCATTTTAAAGATGAGGGAACTGAGGTCAGTTCAGTTCAGTCACTCAGTCGTGTCCAACCCTTGGCGACCCCATGGACTGCAGCACACCAGGCTTCCCTGCCCTTCACTATATCCCGGAACTTGCTCAAACCCACGTCCACTGAGTCAGTGATGCCATCCAACCATCTCATCCTCTGTCGTCCCCTTCTCCTCCCGCCTTCAATCGTTCCCAGTATCAGGGTCTTTTCCAATGAGTCTGTTCTTCGCATCAGGTGGCCAAAGTATTGGAGTTTCAGCTTCCGCATCAGTCCTTCCAATGAATATTCAGGACTGATTTCTTTAGGATTGACCGGGTAGATCTCCTTGCAGTCCAAGAGACTCTCAAGAGTCTTCTGCAAAACCACAGTTCAAAAATATCAATTCTTTGGCGCTCAGCTTTCTTTATAGTCCAACTCTCACATCCATATGTGACCATTGGAAAAACCATAACTTTGACTAGATGGACCTTTGTTGGCAAAGTAATGTCTCTGCTTTTCAATATGGTTGGTCATAACTTTTCTTCCAAGGAGCAAGTGTCTTATTTCATGGCTGCAATCACCATCTGCAGTGATTTTGGACCCCCCAAAATAAGTCTCTCACTGTTTCCATTGTCTCCCCATCTATTTGCCATGAAATGATGGGACTGTATGCCATGATCTTACTTTTCTGAATGTTGAGCTTTAAGCCAACTTTTTCACTCTCCTCTTTCACTTTCATCAAGAGGCTCTTTAGTTCTTCTTCACTTTCTGCCATAAAGGTGGTGTCATCTGTATATCTGAGGTTATTGATATTTCTCCCAACAACCTTGATTCCAGTTTGTGCTTCATCTAGTCCAGCATTTCTCATGATGTACTCTGCATAGAAATTAAATAAGCAGGGTGACAATATACAGCCTTGACGTACTTCTTTCCCAATTTGGAACCAGTCTGTTGTTCCATGTCCAGTTCTAACTGTTGCTTCTTGACCTGCATACAGATTTCTCAGGAGGCAGGTCAGGGGCTCTGGTATTCCCATCTCTTTAAGAGTTTTCCACAATTTGTTGTGATCTACACTGTCAAAGGCTTTGGCATAATCCATAAAGCAGAAGTAGATGCTTTTCTGGAACTCTTACTTTTTAAATGATCCAATCGATGTTGGCAATTTGATCTCTGATTCCTCTGCCTTTTCTAAATCCAGCTTGAACATCTGAGAGTTCATGGTTCACATACTGTTGAAGCCTGGCTTGGGGAATTATAAGCATTACTTTCCTAGCGTGAGATGAGTACAATTGTGCAGTAGTTTGAGCGTTCTTTGGCATTGCCTTTCTTTGGGATTGGAATGAAAACTATGGCCACTGCTGAGTTTTCCAAGTTTGCTGGCATATTGAGTGCAGCATGTTCACAGCCTCATCTTTTAGGATTTGAAATAGCTCAACTGGAATTCCATCACCTCCGCTAGCGACATGTCTGTCTTCACTTCAGCATGACATGAACCCATTAATTAGCACATTTTGATATGACTGTTCAACCTATTACATGTCATCCAGCCTACATCCTTTCTGCTTCTTCACCAGGATATATATCATGGAGATGTTGTCGAGGTCCTGTTGAAATCCAATTAAACGAAACCAGCACAATATGAGTGAGTGAGTAGGTGTTCAGTCGTGTCCAACTCTGCAGCCTCATGGACTGCAGCCGGCCAGGCTCCTCTGACCAAGGGCTTCTCCAGGCAAGAATACTGGAGTGGGTATCCATGCCCTCCTCCAAGGGATCTTCCCAACCCAGGGATCAAACCCAGATCTCTCGCATTGCAGGTGCATTCTTTACCATCTGAGCCACCAGGGAAGTCCAAGAATACTGGAGTGGGTAGCCTATCCCTTGTCCAGGGGATCTTCACGACCCAGGAATCGAACCGGGGTCTCCTGCATTGCAGGCAGATTCTTTATCACTTAGGCACCAGGGAAGTCCTGTAATGTTATCTTATATGACAAGAAGAACTTTGCAGGTGTGATGAAGTTAAAGATCTTGAGATGGGGGAGATTATCCTGGAATATCCATGTGGACTTAATGTTATCTCAAGTCTTCCCAGGGGACGGGGGAATCTGGTGGGCTTCCAGCTGTGGGGTCACACAGAGTCGGACACGACTGAAGCAGCTTAGCAGTCGCAGTAGCAGCAAGTCCTCCCAGAGGCAGACTACAAGAGGTTTGAGGATAGGAGAGGAGAGGCAGTGTGGAAGCTGGAAGCAGTGGGCAGGGGAAGGTGATGTGACGTAGCATCCCAAGCCAAGGAATGACCACAGCCCCTCATGGCTGGCAAAGCCAAAGAACAGATCGTCCCCAAACCTCCAAAGGAATCATGCCTGCTGACACCTTCGTGTTAGCCCTGTTAAGACTCATTCTGGGGACCTCCCTGGCAGTCCAGTGGTTAAGACTTCACCTTCCAGTGGCGGGGAGGTGCCGGTTCAGTCCCTGGTCAGGGAGCTAAAATCCCACCTGCCTCAAGACCAAAAAACCAAAACTTAAGAGACCAAAACACCAAAATGTAAACCAGGAGCAATATTGTAACAAGCTCAGTAAAGACTTTAAGTGGTCCACATCCAAAACAATCTTTAAAAAGAAAAAAAAAAGACTTATTCTGGACTTCCGGCCTTCAGAACTATAAGAGAATGAATTGCAGCCATCTCGAGCCACCGTTCGTGGTGTTCGCTGCAGCCGCCGCAAGAGTCTCGGGCAGCCATGTGACTGTCTTCGTGGTTTGCTTGCTTCACACTTTGCCCTTACATTTTTCCGACACTTGGTAATTATATTTCCTGAATTCGGTTATAAAAGCATCGTTTCAGATCAGGTTTGAGGCGTGCTGAGAATTTAGCTGAGCTACTCCATGCTATTGCTGCCTTGGCATCCGTTTTGTTTGGTCCACAGAGATGTGAAAAATGATACCAGCCCCTCAGCAAGCACATGCCCTGGATGACAGCCTGCAAAGTCACAAGCGAACATAAGGTCCTGATACGACTTTCCCCTTGTGTTCAGAGGTCGCCCCTGCCTCCTAGGGCTTTCACGTCACCCCTCAGATAAGACCCAAGTGGGAGCTTACCAAAAGCCCACTCTTTTGGTTTGAATTGACCGATCCAGCCTTAGCTCAGAAATCCCAAAGTTCTTCACCCACAGACCCTAATAAGGGCTTGTTACCACAGGGCCTGACGGTCTTGCCTGCACTCTGCCGTGACCTCCCGCTGTGACCCCTTAAGATGTGCTTTGCGCTTCCTCCAAGACCTGACTGTAATAAACATCTCTATTTCAGTTTTTCCTGTGGTCAGCTGTTGAACAAGACTCACCACCTGCTATCCTATGCTCCACTTAACAAACGCTGGTTTACAAAATCATAACAAAGAGGTACTTTATGAGATTATCCAATCCTATGGCTAACCCATATCCCAGCCTTTCGTATTGCTACAGTAGAAAAGGGAAAGTGATGGGACCAGCATTGCTATATGTATAATGAAACGAAATCTTTTCAAGATGAAGGATTAACACACTTACGGAAAAATACTGAATATCAAAAGTCAAGTCAGTAATCACATCCCACATCTCTGACTAGAAATAGTACACCCTCCACTCTTCATTAAAAAAGTATTTCCAACCTTCAAGAAAGCTATGGAAGTAACTTGGATTCACCAAATGCTACCAACTATTACATTTGTGCACAATAGGTAGGTAGGAAGGGAGGTAGATAGATAGATAATTCAAAACTAAGTTATAAGAATCATGACGCTTAACCCCGATGTAAGTGAAAGTGAAGCCACTCAGTGGTGTGCGACTCTTTGCGACCCCATGGCCTGTAGCCTACCAGGCTCCTCAGTCCATGGGATTCTCCAGGCAAGAGTACTGGAGTGGGTTGCCATTTCCTTCTCCAGGGGATCTTCCTGACCCAGGGATTGAACCCAGGTCTCCCACATTGCAGGCAGACGCTTTACCGTCTGAGCCACTAGGGAAGAACTTAATATATATAACCCCTATATACTTAATCCCCTAAAAGGAAGCATTCTCCTCGTCTGCATAACTCCAGTTTCATTATTTAAGAAAACGAACAATAATTCCCCAGTTGTTCTCAGATATGTTAAAAGAAGCTTGTTTTCTGACCCAGGGTCAGATCCAGGTTCGCAGTTGTGCTTGGTGATGCCTCTCTAGCTTCTTTTAAGCTGGAACAAACACTGTGCTATTTTGTTCCTCATGACGTGTTTTTCTGGTGTTTAGCCTGACCCTCCCTGCGCTCTCGTGTAAACTCCACAGGGGCAGGGATTTGGGTCCCTTTTGTTCGTTGCTATGTCCTCAGCACTGAGAATAGGGCCTGGCACTTATTAAGCCTTAGTAAATATTTGTCAGATAAACAGATGAGTGAATGAATAAGCAATACAAGTATAATGAGTGTCATGAAGGGTGATTTAGAGGATGCCAACGAGGCTAATCTGTTGTTGTTTGTATATTAACTATTACCTCTGTGTTCCTGGAGTTCATATTCCAACAACAGGCTCATTTTACAAACCAAATAGGAAAATATAAATTAAAGTTGTTTTAAAAAATAACCGACTGAAAAAGTTGGTCAAGACAAAAGAGGTATGAGAATTCCCTGGCAGTCCAATGGTTAGGGTTCTGCAGGGGTCACAGGTTTGATCCCTAGTCGGGGAACTAAGAGCCTGCAAGCCGTACAGAGTGGCCATGCTGCATGATGACATGTAACTTAACAGTGAGACTACGAAGACACTTAAATTGACTGTTGGGTCACAGAATGATGTAACCAGCACAAACCTAAGTTAGCCTTGCTGCTGCTGCTAAGTCACTTCAGTCATGTCCAACTCTGTTCAACCCCCTAGATGGCAGCCCACCAGGCTCCCCTGTCCCTGGGATTCTCCAGGCAAGAACACTGGACTGGGTTGCCATTTCCTTCTCTAATGCACGAAAGTGAAAAGTCAAAGTGAAGTCGTTCACTCATATCCGACCCTCAGTGACCCCATGGACTGCAGCCTACCAGGCTTCTCCATCCATGGGATTTTCCAGGCAAGAGTACTGGAGTGGCATGCCATTGCCTTTTCCAAAGTTAGCCTTAGAGTAATACAAAAATAACAGAGGGCTTAAGGAGAAGATGGTTGTTTTGCGCTGTTTATTCATTCTTTCATTGGACTAGTATTTTTTGAGGGCCTCCTGTATTCCAGGCACTAGTTTATAGATTCTTAAAGGTCATCTTTTTTAACCATCAGTAATAATACAGAGATAGGCACAGTTTCATTTTGGAATAAAGGAAAGTAATTATCACAGAAATAAAACTGTTGTGTTATTTGGAGATATTTTTATTTCGTTGACTTCAAATTGCTTCTTTTGAGCTCATCACTCTGATTAAAGAAATAAATTTCTAACAGGGAAATGGCCTACCCAGAGCATAATCAAGACAATAATCATTGTATCTTTTTCCTGAAAGAACTTTCCCATGATTGTTTAGTTCAGCCTGAAAGCCTTTTGTGACACTTAAAAATCACTGAGGGGAAGAAAAGAGCCTGAGCTGGGCTGGTTTTGCACAGGACATGAGCTGTGAGTCTGGTCTCAGCTGTCGGTATTGGACAGGATGCCGTCTGCCAGCTTTGCTTCTTGTCCAACTCCAGTTTCCACAAGGTTTCCGTTTTCCTTTGCTCTCCAGTCAAAAGGGAAAATACATGATTCTTAGGAATACTGGAGCAGGAAATTGTTTGAGGGACTTGAAAAACCCTTTTTTCTCTCCCTTCAAAGCCTTAAATTATGCTTGCTTCATCGAAGCTTCAGTTCAGTTCAGTTCAGTTCACTCGCTCAGTTGTGTCCGATTCTTTGCGACCCCATGAACCGCAGCACGCCAGGCCTCCCTGTCCATCACCAACTCCCGGAGTTCATCCAGACTCACGTCCATCGAGTCGGTGATGCCATCCAGCCATCTCATCCTCTGTTGTCCCCTTCTCCTCTGCCCCCAATCCCTCCCTGCATCAGTCTTCTCCAATGAATCAACTCTTCACATGAGGTGGCCAAGGTATTGGAGTTTCAGCTTTAGCATCATTCCTTCCAATGAATACCCAGGACTGGTTTCCTTTAGGATGGACTGGTTGGATCTCCTTGCAGTCCAAGGGACTCTCAAGAGTCCTCTCCAACACCACAGTTCAAAACCATCAATTCTTCGGCGTTCAGCTTTCTTCACAGTCCAACTCTCACATCCATACGTGACCACTGGAAAAACCATAGCCTTGACTAGATGGACCTTTGTTGGCAAAGTAATATCTTTGCTTTTTAATATGCTGTCTAGGTTGGTCATAACTTTCCTTCCAAGGAGTAAGCATCTTTTAATTTCATGGCTGCAATCACCATCTGCAGTGATTTTGGAGCCCCAAAAATAAAGTCTGACACTGTTTCCACTGTTTCCCCATCTATTTCCCATGAAATGATGGGACAAGATGCTTACAAATCATTAAAAGCAGACCTGCCAGGTTGATGTAATATATGTTTTAGCTTCCAACAGAAAAAAAGAATCTCCATAAAACTAATCTTTGAGTCATGGAGAATTTTTTCTTTTCCGATTTTAATGTTTTGGAGTACTCCAGCACCTTTTCACTGCCTGCCATACACAAATCTCCTGTGTCTTCCTTGAGCCAAAGATGAACCTGGTGTCGCCTGTAATAGCTCTGTATTCCTAGTCCTTTTCAAATATGTTATTACTCACCCACTTTAGCCGTTGCAGAGCGACTCCCAAGTACCAGTGTCTTAGAAAACCAGAAACCACGCAGTAGGAGAGCAGCAGTTGGGTGGACATTGAGAATGCCACTGCAGACCTGGGTTTCTTGCATCTCTGTGGCTTCCGTTTAGAATAAGTGTAGACGGACAGAGGCCGAGCTGTCTCCGGTGTGACCCCTGGTTAAGCTAAAAACTATATAAAAACTAAGGATACGCTACTTCCTGTTACTCACAGAGAGAGAAACATGAGAGGACCAGACTAACAAGAAAAAAGGAAATGACATTTGTTGAGCGCCTCCAGTGAGGTAGGTGTTGTGACAGGCGCTTCCTAAAGTTAAAATTTCTACTGTATCACATTTGATCCTCATCACAGTCTACAAGGCATTGTCTCTATATTACAGACAAGAGAACTAAAGCTCACAACTAATTTGTTCAAGGCCATGCAATAGGATGTGGAGAAGAGATTCTAAACCTTCTCTGTGGCTTCAGAGTCATGCCCTTTCCACTAACTCATTCTTCCTGCTCCTCTGACCAGTCCTCCTCAGTATCTTTAGAAAGTTACTCTCCTCTGTCTTAAATGTTGCTGTGTCCCAGAATTCCATTCTTGACTCATCACGTTTCTTACTGAGCGTGGTTACTGAGCAGTCCTGTCTCCTTTGACTTCCCCTACTATCTTGGGCAAATGACTTCTAAATCTGTCTGTCTAGTCTTGAACTCCCCCTGAGCCTCAGACCCACACATGCAGCCTTGCTACCAGCCTCAGACACTGCTACTTACACGTATGTCTGACAGTCACGCGTTTCTACATGTCAGAAGCAGAACTCCTCACCCTCACCCTTGAATCTGCCTCTCTTGGGCTCTCCAAAGTTACACTCTTATCATTCTAGATTCCTCTTTCCCCCCTCACCGCTCACATGCAGTCAGCTAGAGTCCCACTGTTCTCCCTTCAAAATAGTTCTTAAATTCCTGATCTGTCTTCTTGATTCCAGTGATCGTTGCTGCGGTTTTTGCTTGAACCTTTGAAATTTTGCTCCCTTTACAGTTGAGTGATCTATATGCAAAGAAAATCTGACTGCATTGCTCTTCTTCTTGTACTTGAAACCATTTAAAGATGCCCCCACCATCTAAGAGCCCATTCATTGCAAAAGACCCTGACACTGGGAAAGAGAGGGCAAGAGGAGAAGGGGCCGACAGAGGATGAGATGGTTGGGTGGCACCACTGACTCAATGGACATTAGTTTGAGCAAGCTCCGGGAGATGGTGATGGACAGGGAGGCCTGGTGTGCTGCAGTCCACGGGGTCACAGAGAGTCGGTCACAACTTAGCAACTGAACAGCAAACCATGAATGAAGCCCACAGGACTCTCTGTGACCTGATCTCTGCCTCCCTCTTCAGCCTCGTTTCTAGCGACTCCTTACCTGAATATATATACTGGAGAATATAACTCTCCAGTTATACTGAACACAAGTACTGATAGTCCCCCTCATCTCACGTGTTGTTTCCCACCAGGATGCCTTAATTGAGGCACTGCCTGCAGCCCTGCCACCTCATCTTTCCTCCTGGATAAACTCCCACTCTGGTGCTCATCGCCGGTAGCACCTCCTCTCGAATCCTGCCCTCAGCTGTCCTCTGCCACAACCCACCAAGGAGGCTAAACCCTGTCCTCCCTGTCAATTGCATCACCAACATGTTTCAAAATCAGTTGTTTGTCTTGTCCATTAGACTTTAAGTTCCTTGGGCACAGAGATCATAACGTACTGAATTTTGTAATCCTAAGGCCTACCCTGGTATAGAGAGGGCTCTTAATAACTGTTTAGCCTTAGTTAAACAACAGCATGGGTGGGTGCTCAATCATGTTAGTTGTGTCCAACTCTTGGCAACCTCATGAACTGGGACACACCTCTGTCCATGGGATTCCCCAGGCAAGAATACCAGAGTAGATTGCCATTTCCTTCTTCAGGGGATCTTCCCGACCCAGGGATCAAACCCTCGTCTCATGTATCTTGCATTGGCTGGAGAGTTCTTTATCATTAGTGTCACCTGGGAAGCCCAAAACAACAGCATCCTATCTCTCAAATGTGACATATGTTGGAGGCTCAAATCATATCCTTCTCCATGAAAAATAAGCCGGACAACTATTAAAACACAAGAACATCAACCATTTAAAAAAAGCCACCTGATTTAAAACTTGGCAAAGGATTCAATAGATATTTCTCCAAAGAAGATGATGAAAGAAGATATGCAAATGATTAATAAGCCATGAGTGAAATGAAAAGACATTCAACATAACTCATCATTAGGGAAATGAAAACCAAAAAAGTCCATTAAGATGGCTCCTATGACAAAAGGAAAGAACACGTGTTGGCACGGATGTGGAGAAACTGGCACCGGAACCCTTGTACACTGTTGGAGGGAGTGTACAATGGAGCCGCTGCTGTGTACGACAGTACGGTGGCTCCTCAGAAAATCGAAAATAGGCCTACCACCTCTGGGTGCGTAGCCAAAAGAACCGAAAGCAGAGTCTCAAAGAGACACTGTACTCCCATGTCCTTAGCAGCTAAAACATGGAAGTAACCAGTGTCCATCAGCGGGCAAGCCAACAGTGGTGCGTACACATAGTGAAGCATTACTTGCCTTAAAAGGAAGGACATTCTGACGTGCTACAGCATAGATGAACCTCGAGGACGCCACGCTGGATGCAATAAACAAGCCACGAAAACACAAGCACCACTCATATGAGGCACTTTAGAGGAGTCAAACTCGCAAAGACAGAAAGTAGGCCAGTGGCTGCTAGGGGCTGGAGGAACGCGTGTTGTTTAATGGGCACAGAGTCTCAGTTCTGGAAGACATGGCAGGCACTGGGGATAGATGGGGGATGGTTGCGTAACAGTGTGAATGAACTTAACACCACTGAACTGCCCACTTAAAAATGGCTAAGATGGTAAATTTTTTGTTATGTGTATTTTACCACAATTAAAAAAAAAAAAAAGCAAAAACAGGACAGAGGAAGAGGTCTAAGGATGAATAAGCTTCTTGAATTGGCACCATGGTGCCCCAGTACAGACAGCATCCAGCTCTCTCTTCGTGATCCTATCTTAAGGCTCAGGAGTTCCCACGTGGCCAGAGAATCTGTAACTTTAAACAAGCACTTCAGATGATTCTGATGAGCAGACAAATTTGGGGAACTGCCTGAGCCACATTAGTATAAAAGAATGATTGAAGAACCTTTTATCTGGATATTTTTGAAAACAAGACAGATCATTTTTTATTGCAGTAAAATACACGTAATAAATTCACCATTTTAACCGTGGATAAGCGTACAGTTCCGTGCCATTAAGTACATTCAGGCACTTTCCCAGCGTTGTGCCACCAGCTCCACTATCCATTTCCAGCACGTTTTCATCATCCCACCCTGAAACTCCGTACCCATTAAACAAGAACGGCCTGCTTCTCCCTCTCCCAGCCCCAGCCCTGGGTGTCCTCTAGTCTCCTTTCTTTTTCTATGACTTTGCTTCTTCTAGGTACCACATAAAAGTGGACAGATAATTGATTTCTGTCCGAGGTTTAATTGCTTTCTTGCCTGGAGGCATGAGTCAGGGTAAAGGGAATCAAACATCGTAGGTCTCTCGATCTGCCAAGCCAAGGTCATATTCAGATTTATTGGATTTATCTCAAGCAATAGAAAATTATATTCATGAACTTTGGTTTCATGAAATCATGTAGATTCCTTTTATCCTAATCATTTTTATCATAACCTGTGTGTTCATTATATAAAGTCTATTCATTCGAGATGGTTACTGATTAGTTAGTGGCACTTTATCTGACTTTTCTCATAAAAATTAATAAGCATCTTTCAGTTAAATCGTTCTAAGATTTTTCTGTCATATCAAGGCCTAGAGAAAAAAAATTGAGGAGAATATTACTATTAAAATGATTCCAAAGTTCAAAAACAGAAGAACTAGGACTTTTTAGTCTCTTTTTATAAACAGCATTTACTTCAAGCCATCACAAATTGAAAATTCCAAGTCATCCTGTCCACAAGACTTAGCTCTTGAGTGCAGCCGTACTGACTTCTTCCAGATGTCCCAGTGAAGCAAAGAACATCTTACATGCTCAGCATACTACTC
The DNA here is from genome assembly GCF_014754425.2 of Oryx dammah. Taxonomy (NCBI): domain Eukaryota; kingdom Metazoa; phylum Chordata; class Mammalia; order Artiodactyla; family Bovidae; genus Oryx; species Oryx dammah. Next base: position 74,579,402 of record NW_024070201.1, read on the forward strand.
TGGGGAAAAAAATCTCTCCTCTTGTCCAGAGTAGGACATCTGTGCCCAGGAAAGAGGCCCAGGAAATAGCCACTACTGGAAATGTTTATTTTGACCATATCCTCCAAGCTTTTTAACTGTGTATATGTATAATTCATTTGTTTGGGGCTGTGCTCGGTCTTCACTGCTGCACGGGCTCTTCTCGAGGTGCAGCGAGTGGGGGCTCCTCTCTGGTTGCAGTGCTCCGGGTCCTCATTGCCGCGGCTTCTCTTTCTGTGGAGCACGTGCTCTAGGGCCCGCGCGCTTCCGTCGTGGCGGCACGTGGGCTCAGTAGTTGTGGCTCCCCAGCTCGAGAGCACAGGCTCAAAAGTCGTGGCCCACGAGCCTAGGGTCTCCTCGGCGTGCGGGATCTTCCCAGATCAGAGATCAAACCCATGTCTCCTGTGTTGGCAGGTGGATTCCTTACCACTGGGCCACCAAGGAAGCCCCAATTCCTCAAGCTTTTAAGACTATCTGTGACATACTTACCACCTTCACTGTCTGACCGTAAAAGTCTGATCCTTAGAAACCTAATTATGTGCTTCCCTGGTGGCTCAGATGGTAAAGAATCCACCTACAATGAAGAAGGGCACTCAAAGCCAGTGCTCTGGGACAATCTGGAGGAATGGGGTGGGGAGGGAGGTGAGAGGGGGGTTCAGGATAGGGGGACAGATGTGCACCCGTGGCTGATTCATGTCAATGTACAGCAAAAGCCATCACAATGTTATCAAGTAATTATCTTCCAATTATAATTAGTTAATTTATTTTAAATAAGTAAAATATGCCAAGAGACTAATCCTAAAAAAAAAAAAAAAGAATCCACCTACAATGCAAGAAACCAGGGTTTGATTCCTGGGTCAGGAAGATCCCCTGGAGAAGGGAATGGCAACCTACTCCAGTTTTCTTGTCTGGAGGATCCCATGGACAGAGGAGCCTGGTGGGTCACAGGCCACGAGGTCACAAAGAGTCGGACAAGACTGAGCAACTAACACTTTCACTTAATATGTTTTGTGCAAAACGATGGAACTACCTGTTAAGTACTTAAACCTTGCATTATAAAATTGCTTTTAATCTCTGTTCCCATGGGGTTGGACCACTGTATCATGACAAGTCATTGGTCTAAGGTCTTCCTACACATTCCTATTCACCATTGAAAAAAAAAGTATTCCCACCTCTAATTCTCAAACCTGTAAGGGCCTTTCCGATAACCTCCATCTGTTCACTTTTTGAAGTTGACCTTTGGGTTTTACAATGCTCTTTGTTACAGACCTACTTTGTAACTCTGAGCAAGTTATTTCTTGAACACAACTTTCCACACAGCTTCACTGAGCATAAAACCAGGTTAATAATACCATCTCTTAGAAAAAAAGATTAGTGAGTCTGTGGGTTTGTTTCCTTACTTATCTCTGGATGGGAAAATGCCATCTTACTTTTCCTTCTGTATTCTCCCTCTTGGTACCTGGCCCAAATGAAGAATTGTTCTTCCTGGCAGCATCTATGGCTACCAAGAAGGACTTACCGCCGGGGCCCGCCCCCCGCCTTTGAAATGGTAGAGCCAAGCCTTTACGGAGAGCTTTCGTGAAAGTTCCCACCAACAGCCTCTTCGGGAGGTTCTTTTCCTAAAGTTATCTGCAGACTTACATCAGTGTGCAGAGGAGACATCCTTCCCACAGAAAGTTGGCTTTTCCTCCCAGAACTCTGAGGAAGATGGGGAAGGGGAAGTGAAAACTGGGTATGACATGGGCATATGTTTTAAGCACTTTGGATAAAAACGTTTGATAAGTACCAGCTTGTTTTTATTGCTTTATTGTACTGCTTGTTGAAGAATGCGTTTTCTTTGGTCACCTGCCAATGAAAAAAATTAGCCTTTTCCCGAACCTAGGCTTTTTTCTTTAGCTAGTTATGTTGGTAGAACAAGACAGACAAATGCTTCTGAAATAAACGAGTCAGTCTCACAGTGGTGCTCATTCCTGTTCATTGCCCTTTTCCAACTCATTGACAGCTGCTGCCACCAACATGAACGGGGTTTCCGTGGGGCTCTTTCTCTCCTCACCAACCCCAAGTTGGAATGTTTTCAGTTGGTTCCTCTGTTCTGAAGTCCAAGACTTTAAAGGACTTGCCCCACCTCCACCCCTATTTTCCTGTTTTATGGCGTCCAGTAGGAAATGGTTTTTTGTTTGTTTGTTTCAATGCCTCTCTGTAATAGAAGAATCCCTTTTTAGATATTTGTACCTTGTATCTTCTAGTTTCTGTTTTAGTTCAAAATAGTTATAATTTTATTTAAGGCAAAGCATGAAGGGTTTTTTGTTTTTGCCCTCTCTCAAATTTGTTCCTGGTTTACAGCAAAAGAAGCAGCTAGAATAACATATCTGTATCAGAAGCTAGTTGAACCGAATGTAATACTACTTTGAAATTCTCCTTAATGTGTTCTCATTGATCTGGGGTGTCTCTTTTGGCTCTGGGCATTCTCAATTAAAATTAAAGCCTTTGACCCATCATTAGCTCATCTCCACCTCTTCAAACAAAAACGAATGAATTCCTATTGCAGTGTGAGGGACAGAGGTCACATATGTGGGCAAATTTATTAGAGGTAATGTTATCCAATGTCATGTGAGGTTCCTAAGCAATATTGCAGAATATCCTTTCCTGAAGTTCTTTGCTTTGTTTTAATAGAGTAGACCCTGGTAATAAGGAATGAATTACATACAGATCTACTTGAGAGCCTGAGATGGACTTTATCTCTTGAAGTCACGTACTCTTTAGGGAATTTTAACACTGATTTAACTGGGAGAATTGAAATGAACCTAAGTCTAGTTTACAGAGAAGAGTCCTTTTAGATAGCAGTTTTTATCTGGTCTGCCAACCTCTGACTCCCACCCTCTTATGGTGAGTTTCAAGTATGGCTAGTTCTAAGACATGATCTGTTTCTGTGACTACTAATTAAAATATGAATTTTTCATGTTACTTGAAGACTCTTTGTGAGAATTCTTTTTTCTTTTTTCTGGCCATGTGGGATCTTAGCTCCACCAGGGATTGATCCCAGGCCCCAGTGGAAGTGCAGAGCCTTAACCACTGGAGTGCCAGGGAGGTCCTCTGTGCGAGTTCTTGATTTGAGTCTTTATATGTCAAGGTTTACCCTGCCTTGTCTAAACCCAGAAAGATGATGGAAAAGAAAAGACTTGTGTGCCTCCCCATACAGTATGCCATGCTTCGTCGCTGCTGTGGTTCAGTCCCTAAGCCAAGTCTGACTCCTTGTGACCCCATGCACTGCAGGACTCCACTGTCCTTCACTGTCTCCCGTAGTTTGCTCAAATTCACGTCCATTGAGTTGGCCATGCTATCTGTCTCATCCTCTGCCGTCCCCTCCTCCTCCTGCCCCCAATCTTTCCCAGCATCAGGGTCTTTTGCGGTGAATTGGCTCTTCACATCAGGTGGCCAAAGTACTGGAGCTTCAGCTTCAGCATCAGTCCTTCCAATGAATACTCAGGGTTGATTTCCTTTAGGATTGACTAGTTTGATCTCTTAGCAGTCCAAGGGACTCTCAAGAGTCTTTTCGAGCATCACAGTTCAAAAGCATCAATTCTTCAGTGCTCAGCCTGCATTATGGTCCAGCTCTCACATCCACTCATGACTACTGGAAAAACCATAGCTTTGACTATAAGCCATTTGTTTGCAAAATAGAAACCTTTAGAAAAATAGCCTGAGTTCTCTTCCTTTCTTCCCATCAGTCAGTTCTTATCTGTTAGCACCTTCTTTTGCTTTTCTGCTGTTAGATAGAGAAAACGGGTCGTCAGAGGCAGAATGACCTTTTTAAATTTTTCTCTAGCAGAGTACCATGATTCTAGATTAAAGTAGGAACCAGAAGACATAAGTTCTAGAAATCCTCATAATGACATTGTATGACGGACAAGGTATTTATATGAAGAAACATCAGTCCCTGTGACCTAATTTAAGCTACCCAATCTCTCGATGTCATCATTTCTCTGCTTGTAAAAGAGGAATAGCAACACCAATCACTATCTTACTCTGGAGTTTGGGAGAAATTTAATGAGATAATGAACTTAATTCTACTCTTACAAGGGAATATATTGTTGACTTTTAAGAGAGTTAGCTATTTGGGGGTCCCCAAGGGACTTGATGATCTGTTACCTTTTCTAGCACTCAAATGGAACTATTGTAAAGCGCTAACCCACAGCTGAAAAGTAAGCCATTTATTCTGCAGATAGATCAGATCCAGCATAGAAAAAAAAAAAAAAAAAAGGATTTTGATCTCTTCTTTGGAAAAACTATCACTGGATAGGCCCAAAGATGTCCTTTTTTCTTTCTTTCTTTCTTTTTCTGAAATCAGAACAGTGGCATAATTGGGTTTGATGATTCACTTTGAGAGAATGTTGGGTTCAGTCCTGGAACATGTTAAATCAGATGATATACTTTTTTAAAAGTCTCTAGAGCATGCATTTTCAATAGAGCAATATTTACCCTGAAGGGGGAAAATATTAGTTCTCTGAGAGGCAAAAAAAATTCAATAATATAATGATCTGTGGCCCTCCACTAAAAAAAAAAAAAAATAGACATGCAGTATTTCTATGGTATTAAAATTTCATGGTGGAAGAGGGCACTTGGAAAAAAAACTGAGGGTGGGGGGTGGGATTTTTAAAAGTCGGGAAACACGGCTGCAGTCTAGAACAAGCTTGTTTGACTCTCAGTCCTGTCCAACTCTTTGGGACCCCATAGACTATAGCCCACCTGGCTCCTCTGTGAAGTTCTCCAGGCAAGAATACTGGAGTGGGTAGCCATTCCCTTCTCCAGAGGATCTTCCTGACCCAGGGATCAAACCTAGGTCTCCTGCATTGCAGGCAGATTCTTTACTGTCCAAGTCACCAGGGAAGCCCAGGCATACAGCTTCGGTTAGTCTCCTAGAGATATTTGTCCCTAAGGATAGGTGAGCTGCACACAGTCAGGCTGAATGCAGATTGCCATTGATTCCTTCAATCCAACAAGAACTGAGTTCATAGGAAACTTGAAAGAGATTCAATTCATACCCTAAGGGATAATGATCTCACACAAACAACTCAACATAAAATCTACCCTTTCAGAACCAATACTTTGTACTTAAATGTGGTTAAATCCTTAAGGTAAGAGATTCCTTTTTTCTCTTGCCTCTTTAGTCTTGCAGAAAGGCACATCAAGGGTAGAAGCGATCTTCAAAGTGGTTCACAGAAAAAGTCAGATGGAGAGAAAAGAGAGGGTGTGGACCCCGCAGGCAGGAAGGGAATAATTGTCTAAATAGTAATGTAACGTGCAGAGGAATAAAGACCAGAAATATGGTGGGGAACTGGCATTTAAGTGTTTAGGAAACTTTAAGTTTGATGTTGGTGCTGATATTAATAAACATTTCTATATCCTTCCATCCCCCTTGTGTGTCTTACATAGTCTTTTCATGCCTTTTGAATGGATGAGACGTCTCAAAATTGACTTGCTACATACTATGAAGTTTGGAAGAGGCCCTGTGTTCTTTAGACTCAGCAGCCCTGAAAAAATAGAATGGCCCTATTTTTCATGACTGATGTTACAGAAATTTTCTAATTAATTTACTTTTGGGTCTTGTCGCTCCGGCGTTCTCCAGCGAGGGCTGCTCCTGTGGTTGGCGGGCTTCTCCTCGCGGTGGCTTCTCTTGTTGCGGAGCACAGGCTAAGCTGCCCCACATCGTGTGGGATCTTCCCAGCCCAGGGATGGAACCTGTGTCCCCTCCATTGGCAGGCAGACTCCTAACCACTGGACACCAGGCCATATTTTTTAAAAATATCCCCCCAACCCCCCACCCCCATCTCTGACTCTTCTTTCATCATCCTATTCTTTGATATACATAATATACCCATAACTTGGAGAAAAAGAGAAAGTAATTTTTTTCCCTCCCCGCTTACCGATTTCACAGCGACGTTCTGGACACTGTGTGCTCTTTCCCCAAGCCAAGCCTTTACTAAGCATTCATTACTGTGGGCATTTAACTGCCTTACAGAAATCTACCCCAACCCCCTGTTTGTTGATTTCCTTAAGATCTTAGAAGAAAGTGAAAGGACCTGGAGAGGGGCCTTCAAGGCCACTGATGCCCAGGGGACCCACTCATCTCCACCTCCCACCCCAGTTGCAAACGCTAACCTCCTGGCCGTCTCACTGGTCCTCGGACCCCCCCCCACTGGGCCACCCCCGCGGGCCCCAGCAGCCGGGCTGCTCCCCCCATCGCATTGCAGACATTCTTTTCACATCGTTCTGTCCCCACTGCCGCATCCCCTCCATCTGGCATCCTTCCCTCTGCACAAACTGCTGTGGCAAGGGACAAGAGTTTGCCAAGGGGATGCTGGCAGAGAGGGTCCAGTTCTCTCCTTTCTATCTGAAGAGCCCACTGTCGCTTGTTAGCATATGAGAAGAATGGTTGTAAATAAACATCAAATGAGGTTAACGAGCTGCAGCTCATCAATATTAATGAAGTCCACCCCACAGCCTTGGAGTGAGGTCCTGATGGCTCAGATCACAAGCAGCAGCTTCATAAGGGCCCCAGTTACAGGGCAGGAAGGACTCGATTCAGCCTGCTGGAATGTTTGTCATTTTACCACCCCAGGAATGCTGCAGGGAAAGGCTGTCTGATACCAGATCTGTGCTTGCCTGGCCCCTCTTGTGTTCAGAAGACATCTGTTTGTTTCAACAGGTGGAAGCCGTGAGGAAGAAGGTTGTATCTGCTCAGCCACACTCTAGGGTGGGAAAATGCCAAGTCCGTCTGCAGTTCCCAAGTCCAAACGGACATCCCCAGAGTGCCAGGATTGAATCTCTCATGGCCCTTTCGTCAATAACTCCATGAAATGCAAGCTCTTGTTTCCAGTGTACTAAGGGACGCTGTGGAGGCCTTCTAAGCCCAGCCCCATAAAGAGATGAAGAAACTCCTGTTTCATGAAGCTCGTGTGCCCGCTGCCCCTTAGGTCCCTCCCCAGAGCCATGTTTGATTCCTGTGCCTGTTGGTGGCTCAGGTGGTAAAGAATCTGCCCAAAATGCAGGAGACCCACGTTTGTTCCCTGGATCGGGAAGATCCCCTGGAGAAGGGAATGGCAACCCACTTCAGGATTCTGGCCTGGAGAATCTCATGGACAGAGAAGCCTGGCAAACTATAGTCCATGGGGTCGAAAAGAGTCGGACATGACTGAGCAACTCACACACACACAAAGGGTAATGAGTACACCTATTGTTTATTGAGCACTTACTGTGTGCCAGGTGCTGCACAAAACCTTTTTTGTATGTTATATAACCCTCCTACTAATCCTATGAGGATGATTCCCATTTCACAGGTGAGGAAGAGAAACTCACTGATCTTATGCGACGCGTCTAAGATCACACGCAGCCAGCAACAGGGCTCCACCTGTGTGTCTGCAAGGCCCCTGCTTTCTGCAAGTCCCAGGCTAACCACTGCGTCCTGTGGCATCTCAGCATCACTCACGGGAAGTATGTGAGCTTCTTTGCTGTCCCATCTCTTTTGTAAGATGCTTGTCCTCTCTTCTCCAGTTCGGCAGACGAAACGCCATATGGTTCTCTGAAAGCAGAGTCAGAGGACGTTAGAATTAATTTTTTTTTAATCAAAGCACCTCTTTGAAATTATTTTTAGAAAGGACCCTTTCTAAAATAGTTTCTGAAAAAGTTTCATGTTTTCCTGTGTGTATAAATTTGAGGTCAGTGGGATGTGTGCTTTGAGGTTTTGTGTGTGTGTGTGTGTCTGTGTGTGTGTTGAGTAGCACTGATACTGATTTATCCAGCTCACCAGGTCAGTTCCTTTTACGATTAAGCACACACCTCTGTGAGATCAGTGACTGGACACAAAGAAGCCACCTGGGCTGATTTGAGCTTATGATCTTAGCCTCAATCACACTGTTTCAACAACCGAACCTGGTTTATTACTTAACGTTCAGATTATCGGCTTCTTTATCTGTGATTTCCTTGGGGGCAGGAAGGAGGACCTGATGCTTCATCAAATGGTTGTTATCACAAAAGCTACACCTCATTGTTTTCAAAGAACAACTCATAGAGAAAGGGTCTGAGAGTGAAACGGTCACTTATCTTTCTTCTCCTCTCCTCCTTGAAAACTCAGGGACCTTGCTTGGTCATTTTTACTTAGGCAAAACGCCCAGGAATATTTCTGCAGAGCGGCACCCAAAGCCCACCCTTCCCGCCACCACGGTAACCAGGACTGGGAAGCCATTGAAATGGGGCCTTCCTTTCCCAGGCCTGTGGCTGTCAGCTTGGCTCAGAAAGAGGCAGACTGATGACTCCGGCTCCTCACCCAGGAGCACTACCACACAGTCTCATTTGAGTCCCAAGTCACGTGGTTTTGCTGCTCGTGGCCAAACAAGGATGCGCTGTTTCCAGTTCCTTGCGCCCGGGGCTGGGCCTCGGCATCCTTAGTTGAAACCACCAGGGCCCCCAAACCTGAAGCTTTTCCAGGGACAGATTGCATGCGGCGGTGGAGACGGGGAGCGGAGGGGTGGAGCGCAGCAGCGGATGGTGCGCCGTCGGGACGTGGGCGAGAGCCAAGGGGTTAGTTCACTGCTGTTTAGTATACTCAGGCACACCAGAAAACTCAGATTAATAGGCTGTTTATTCTGCAGCATGTTCCTTGAATCAAAGGCTGTGGATGCTGTTATTGAAGAGTGTTTGTGAGAGTGCCCTGGAACACTCCTCCTGGGCTCCACTCGCTGAAGAGGAACGAGGGAGTCCTTTCCTTTCCTGGGCGGCATCCGGCCCGCTCACTGCTCACTGTGGTCTAATGGTCTGCACATGCTTTGTGGGAAACGGGATCTTTTGTTCTGTCTCCACGAGGTGCCATTCCCTCCAGCACCTTGCTCTCTTAGAGTCTAATCATTTCATGTTCTTGTCTTTGAGCTACCTGAACCTGATGAATGCAGCCACTTTATCTCGAGTTTTTGCTGTTGTTGTTGTTTGGGATTTCTGGGGGTTTTGAGTTGACTCTGTTTGACACCAATTCTCTGCCTGGACAGTATTGTCATCTTTTCTTTTCATGGTTGTTTAAAGGCATTTTTGCCAGGGGTAAGAAAAAACATCCATCTGAACCCTTTTCTGTGAAGCAAATGAAGATTTTTTTTTTAATTTGACTATTAGAAATATAATGAGACTTCTTCAAACCTTGGACTTGAAACATACTTATTATGGAAGAGTTACTTCCTGCATCACCACCCCCTGCAGTAGACATTTACATGCGTGTGCGCCTGTGTGTATTAGTCTCTCAGTCGTGTCTGACTCTTCGCGACCTCATGGGCTGAAGCCCGCCAGGCTCCTCTGTTCATGGAATTCGTAAGGCAAGAATACTGAAGTGGGTTGCCATTCCCTTCTCCAGGGAATCTTCCCAACCCAGGGATCGAACCTGGGTCCCCTGCGCTGCAGGCAGATTCTTCATCATCTGAGCCCCCAGGGGAGCCCTTTATATCAGAGGTCAAAAAATTAGGAGGGACACCACTTCTCCAGTCCCCCAAGAAGTCACCATCAGCTTGAGGGACACGGAAGGGATCGCCGTTCCCTATGCCCTCTGGCAGTCACGCTTTTCCGTGGCCTGGAAAGTAATTGTGTTTCAGGTCTTCCATGACTTCTGTGCACACACGCACAACACAACCACGACCCTCATGGGCATGCCCTCAGCACAGAGGCATCCAGTGTATTGCAGGGGTGCTCGATGCTCTACAGGCCGTGCAAACACTCAGCATGTTGCAGGCGCCCACATACATCAGACCAACCCAGTGCAAATCATAAGCAACAGTTTTGAATCTGGCACAGCCCTTAATCACCACAGCCAGAGGCCAGCAAATGAAACCAGGGTCACGTATCTGGGGTTAGAACTCTATAAACCGTCGGGCACCCCATGGTCCAAGATGCTGCCAGGGAGGTGCTCCTCGGAGGTGCTCCGAGGAGCAGCGGGAGTCCTCACATGCAGGGGATACTGTCCCCTCACATCCCTCCAAGACCTGCACAGCTGTGTGGACGAGAACCATCTGCCATATACACTGAGACCAAGACATATACACACACCCTGGCGTTTCGCCTGATTCCGTCCATGAAAGCCATCTGTTTATCCAGTTCCAAATCCCAGAAGACAGTCACCAAAAAGTAAATAGCGAGAAGGGACAGGGTTGTGGTTTTTTTTTTTTTTTTTTTACTCCTTTCCTTCTAGATAAACATGTTCCAATGAACAAAAACAGATTTTGCAAACACATTCTGCCTACTAAATCTTACCTAACAACTGTGTGAGAAGGACTTAGAGGAGAGAAGGATGAGGCATGGGAGGGTGGGCTTGGAGTTGATGAAGAGAACTAGAAATCCACAAGGCGGGACAGATGAGTCCCACCTACGTCTCATTAGATAGGGATTTCCTCCTTTCCTTTTTTCTGTCGCTTCATCCCAATCCCGGGACCTGTGGTGGGCTCGCCAAAGATAAAGATCTGGCTGCAAATATCCGTTTCTTCAACTGAAAAACCAAGCAATCAGAACTTGTATCTTTAGGAGACACGTCCTGACTTCTGCCTGCACCCTCTTCCTCTCCCACCAGCCCTGCTAGTGTCCATTGCAGCCATAAGGCTCCTCTGGAGTCAGACCGGGGAGTGTTGACCTCAAGCAGCCCATCTGGCCCAACTCTGCTTGGAAATGAGGGACCGAGCTCAGATCAAGAACTTGGATTGTGAAGATCAGGGACCAGCACAAGAAATTGACCTTTTGCCTCAGAGGCGCCCGGATATGTGTGTGTGTCTCTAGTCGACGTTGAATTGGCTCACTCTACCATTCAGGAATGGCTGTTGTTTGGTTTTGGTTTTAATGCTCTCCTCGCTCCTCATTTGTGGGTCAGATGCTCTGGATAGTCCAATGGAATTCTCTCTGCTTCCCTGCTGGTTGCTGCCAGACACAGAGTGCTAAATCCTGTCCGGCTGGTGACTTGGAATGATGATGTGTGAAACAGTGTTGCTTTCTGGACATCCTGCGCTCACTCACACGGGCCACTTTGCCAGTTAACCACAGTAGGGAGGAGCGGCCGTTCCTACAGCCCTTGCCTTATCTTTGCTCTGAGATCAGAGTATCTACTGACGCTCCCAACCCTTCCCCCAAGGTCAACACGTGTCTCCAGTACTAATCGGTCAGCCTTGGGATTCCGTTTCGTTCAGTATCATTCCTTTCCCAGGCCTCCTAGAGCAATTTCTTTAGCAGATGGCAGCATGGCCGGAGACAGAGAGGTTGTGCTTGTGTGCAGAGCAGGGACCTGGGGAGCAAAGCGGTCTCGCTGCCCCTTCCCACCTCCTGGCTGTGCGAGTGCCATTCGTGCTCCCCTCGATCGCACGCCTGGCCCCTTCTCATCCGGCCAGGCCCCGGCTCAGACAGCACCCTCTCCCTGACCGCCCTGTCCAGGGTCTCCCGTTCAGTCTCCCGTTCAGTCACTCCATGTCACACTCCCTGCTTTACTCATGCCGTCACCCTTCTCACTTTCCGCAAGGATTTCATTTCTCTCTCTCTTCACCCACGCACCCACGCCAGAGAGCAAGCGCCATAAAAATAGGAACTTTTGTCTTGCCATTCCTGTTCCCGCAGAGCCTCGCCTCGCCCCTGGAACACAGTGGGCACTTAAATATTTATTAACTGAAGAAGTCGGTAGGAATGTAGCAATTAAGAACTCCCAGAGCAAATATATGGTTTCTCTCAGGAGATGGTGAAGGCAGACTGACGCGTGGTTTGGGGAATGGAATAAAAGCCCAGGGGTTTCTCGTGTTGTTTTTCATAATGGTTTTAATTCCAAACCTAATGTGTTGAGTCAAACATCACGGAAAGTGAGTTGCTCTCTTCACTTCCTCTGACTCAGACTAAACTGCTCCCTTTTGAGTAGGTTAGGTCAGGGTCATGGAGACCAATACGACACCCTTCCCTGCCAAGCTGGCATAACTGAGGCCTCAAAGGATGCCCACTTCCAGATTTCCACTGGATAGTGCCCCCATCTTAGCTTTCCCGAGGGCAGGTGCCAGAAGAAACTGGCATCAAGGTGTACAGCAGTGTAAAGCCCAGCCTGGGTATCTTTATCTGCTTTTTATTACACCCTTGCTTGCCTCCAGGTCCCCACGAGCTCACATTCCTCTCCAGAGCTCTGGGGCCCTGCAGGCAGCTCTTTCCACTGTGAGAGCCTTGGAGGGTGGGCGGGCCCAGCTGTGAAGGGCTTTCCAGGTGGCTCAGTGGTAAAAAATCCACCTGCCGATGCAGGAGATGCAGACTGATCCCTGGGTCGGGAGGATCCCCTGGAGGGGGAAATGGCAACCCACTCCAGCACTCTTGCCTGGAGAATCCCAGGGACAGAGGCACCTGGCTGGCTACAGTCCATGGGGTCACAAAGAGTCAGACACGACTGACCGACTGAGCACGCACTCATGCCCAGCAAGGAAACAGTGGCACTGAGACAGTGCATCCTTTTAGCCGGGCATCCACATGGCAGTTGTCTCCTCTGGAGTCCTTTGCTGGAATGAGAAGTACTAACTTCACAGACAGCATCCTTTGTCTTGTTGGGGCAAGATCCATGCCTCGTGTCAGGAGAGAGATATTAAAGATTAAAGAGCCTCCTCCACCAGGAAACGGGATAGTTTTGCCTGAATCTCTTAATTTGTTTTCCCCCCATACAAGTGCGTTCTTGTTTCTGGGCTCCCTGGCTCACTCCCCAGCAGTTTGTAGTCATTATTCTCTGGACTTTGGTCTCATTGATATTAGAATGTGTTTCATCTGCCGTAGGTGACGCTCCACGCTCCACTGCTTTTTCTGTTACATTACTAACGACTCTTCTGTTGGTTTCAGCCTTTAGCCAAGCCCACCCCGTCCACACCCCACCCTCTCCCTGTCTTTTATTGATGCTCTGTTGACTTTGTGTGTGTCTGTTAGTTCAGTTTTCTGAGCACCTGCAGAGAATTAACCATCTCTACTGGCTGCTGGGGATCACCCAGGCCTTTGATCTGTTTGGTTTCTATACTTTGGGAAACGTTGAAGGACTCTGAAACCGCACCAAAGCACATAAAAGGTGCTGTTATCCCTGTAGCCTGACCTTCCAGACTAGCTCTACTTAGGGACCAGAAGGTATTCATGTCAACACAGATGTAGATGCCGTCCGTTAAATGTTGGCTACATACCATGCGCGTACTGTTCTGTGCACCTAACATGACTATCTTATTTAATCCTTACGTGTAGGCCTAGAAAGCCACACATGAACTGACTCCAGTTATTTCTCCAACCTCACCCCTTAGTCCTTTCTGCTTTGCTCTGGCTGAAGCCACATTGGCTTCTATGCTGTTCCTCTTACGCGCCAGGCCCGTTCCTTCCGTGTGGCCTTTGCAGTGGCTATCCCCTCTGCCAGGAAGGCTTTTCCCTCAGATGTCTGCCAAAGTTACTTTTTAACTTTCTCCAAGTCCTTGCTTGTTACCATCTTTATGAAACCTAACTAGGCTCCTTTCACTTTTCACTTTCATGCATTGGAGAAAGAAATGGCAACCCGCTCCAGTGTTCTTGCCTGGAGAATCCCAGGGATGGCGGAGCCTGGTGGGCTGCCACCTATGGGGTCGCACAGAGTTGGACACGAATGAAGTCACTTGGCCACAGCAGCAGCAGACTCCTTTCTATGAAACGATGCTACAACTGCTACCTCACACGCCTTCTCCAATTTCCTCTAATCTATTTTTCCCACTCAACTTACTTGCTATATAGTTAATTATTTTGTTTATCTGTCTTCTCCCAACATAAGGTAAGCTTCAGGAGGGCAAAGAACTTGTCTGTTTGTGCCCTAACATATCCTAAGCACCTAAAAAGCAGTATCGGGCACATTTTAGATGTTCCATGATTCCTGCTAAATGGGTGAACTTTGTCCCTTCAAGAATCCTGTGAGGTGGATGTTTCCATTGTTTCCATTTAAAGATGATGGAATTAAAGCTCAAAGAATGTAAGTAACTAATTTGCCCACATCACTCAGCTATTAAGTAATGGAGCTGAGATCTGAAGCCAGGATTAACTAACTCCAAAGAATGTGCTTTCAAACACTAGGTCAATAGTTCCCAAACTTTTTGTTTTTTAATTTTTTGGCGGCCCATGCAGCATGCGGAATCTTAGTTCCCTGACCAGGGATGGAACCCATGGCCCCCTGCAGTGGAAGCAGAGTCTTAACCATTGGACCACCAAGGAAGTCCCATCAGACTTTTTTTACATTATTTTAAAAGAGTTTTTCCTTAATTTATTTATTTTTGGTTGCGCTGGGTCTTCATTGCTGCAGGCAGGCTCTCTCTAGTCGCCGTGAGCGGGGGCTGCTCCTCTCTGTGGTGCGGGGCCTTCTCGCCGTGGCGGCTGCCCCGGTTGCAGAGCGCCGACTCTAGGCACTCGGGCTTCAGGGGCTGAGCACAGGGGTTCCGTACATGTGGTGTCCCAGCTCTTATTGCTCGGCAGCATGTGGGATCTTCCCAGGCCAGGGGTCAAACCCACGTCTTCTGCATCGGCCGGCAGATCCTTACCCACTGTACCACCAGGGAAGTCCTCCCATCAAACTTGGATACACATTAAAAAGTCACCTGAGCTATTTATTTAAATGCACATTCACACATCCTAACCCTGAGGAGTCTGATTCTGTAGGTCTGGGATACAGATGCTCCGTGAACCATACTGGGAGAGACTTTGGGATACACTATATTGCATTTAAGGGCTTGGGATCTTTATAAGGAGATGTAGAAATGAAGTCCACGGGACATGTTCTGAGTGCCTACTATGTACCAGTCCCTGTGGCATATAAAAGCAAGTGAGATAGAGTCCTCACTCTCAAGATTCAATCTTTTGGTAGTAATGGGGCAGCCAGATACATATATTATTAATAAATCATGGAATACTAAAAACCACAGGCTTTAGATTCAGGCAGACCCACACTTCAAAGCTGGAATGGCAAATGACTTTACCTCCCTGTGTCTGCAACTAAAATGAGAACAGCAATATTTACCTAATACGACAGTAATGAGGGATTAAATGAGGTAATGTGTGTATAGAATTCAGAAAGGTAGTTTAAAAACAGATAACCAACATCAGGAGGCAGTGGATAAAAAGTGATAAATAAGTGGCTTAAAACAGTAAACACAGAAAAACTCAGAAGGAGAGTTTTACCGTTTTACAGCCTTCTGTTTTATGGTTAGAGTACCAAAATTTTTTATCATTTTTAATATAACTTACATGGAAATCTTTTCAAAATACATTTAAATAAATATATAATTCTACTCTCTGCATTCTTTTTTCCCCCTGCATTCATAAATAGAACTTCTCTTGCATCTAAGTATATACTTATGAATTACATTATGCTGGAAAACACTGCTGCCATCAAAGCTCATGGAAGTGTACCTTAAAAGCATCAATTGTCTTTTAAATATTTCTCCTTCTCGATCAAGTTTCTATCATGCTGTTAATGCCTAATTTCTCACTGCTATCCTAGCACCTGCCTTTTATACTTCCTTTTCCTCTCCCAGGTTACTTTGTCTAGTCTGTACTGGGCTTAGAAACTAGATGGCCAAGCTTATTAAAAACTGTGAGTATAATCAGGGCATTTCTCGAAAGCCTGTATGTTAACCCTATAAGCTTTAGTGTATGAACTTTGTGACATCTGTTTTGCCTACTTAGAGGCTTATTGGCATCTAGATATTTGAGACTTCCAATTAATTAAGTTGTAAATACATTTAGTGGACTTCCTTGGTGGCCCAAGGGTTAAGATTCCACTATCCAATGTAGGGTGTGTGAGTTCTGATTCCTCCCTGGTCAGAGAGTTGAGATTCCCACACGCCTCATGGCCAAAAAACCAAAACATAAAAAAAGGAGCATAAAAACATAAAAAATATTGTAACAAATTCAATAAAGACTTTAAAAATGGTCCACATCAAAAAAAAAAATACTTAAAATGCATTAGGTATTACTGTGTAGGGTACAGACACCTGGAAAATCCATTTTTGTTCTCAGGATCAGAATTTAGTCCATTTTGTGGCTCTGTAACTTAAAAGAGCCTTGGAGATCACAAGGCCATAAATCTGGCCTCTTGCTCTCAAGTAGGTAACTGATCGTTACCTCCATTTTACAGATGAAGAAACTGAGGCCTAAAGAGTAAGGAGCTTGCTCCAGTGAAGTAGCCCAGCAGAGCCAAGGCAGGGTTCCAAGTCTCCTGAGCCTCCCTTCCCCTCTGCTCAGCCACACTGTTCCCAGGAGGAAACAAAGAATCATCACGGGCTGTAGAAAGGAAGGAAAACCATCAATAACTATGACTAAAAGGCAGTGAAGTCTGATTAGTATTGTAACTGATCAGTTTTAGCCCTGACTTTGATGGGTGTCACCCCCCACCCCCCGACCCCTGCTTACTGTGCCCCATGGGCCCAAACTGTGAGCATGTGTAAGGCAGAGCCAAACGGCATTATAACAAGATCTAGAAGCATGTTAAGGATTTTAAAAGATGATTATCAGCTTTTGCAAACTCTTTTCATTATGGACAAACCAAGTGACTTAGAGAGGGCGGACAGAGCCCCTGAGAATGAGGGCATGGAAGTGGCTTTCCGAAGGAAGATGCAGAATTGACATTTTCTCTGGACAGCTGGCTGGTCTGCTTGCTCACTCTGACAGCTTTACTGAGATATAAGTTTCATACCATTAGTCTGGGTGGCTTTTGTGAAGTACGTTTTAGTCTGATTGTGAGAAAATGCAAATCACCCATAATCCCCAAACCCAGAGTTAACCACCATTATTAACACTTTGATGTAGCCCATTCATTTTTCTGTGCAAGTTTATAGCCTTTTTTTTTCTTATAAAGCAAAAATGAGATCATACTGTATACAATTTTTTTTGCTCTCTCCCTGAATAATTATGAGGTTATCTAGTTTATTTCTTTTCATCTTCAGCTTGTTTAGTCAGATGTTGTAAATCTTTATCGTAAATGCTTCCAGAGAGAAATTCTACATCTGGGGTTGAAAATTCACATGCCTGCAGCAGCCAGACAGGTAATATATGGAGCAAGGTGTTACTCAGTGCAATGCATTGTGGGTACCTGACAAGGGCGTCCTCTGCCCAGCTCAGCTGATCGTGGCCGTGAAGGAATGGCCTTTCTAAGAATAACATTTTTTAGGGTTTCCCTGGTGGCTCAGTGGTAAAGAATCCGCCTGCCAATGCAGGAGACACAGGTTCGATCTGTGATCCTGGAAGATGGATACCACATGTCGAGAAGCAGCTAAGCCCATCCACTGTAACTACTGAGCCTGTGCTCTGGAGCCCAGGAGCCAAAACTACTAAAGCCTGTGCACCCAAGAGCCTCGGTTCCGCTGCAAGAGAGGCCACCGCACTGAGAAATGCCCACACTGCGTCCAGAGAGAAGCCCCCGCTCTCTGCAGTTAGAGAAAAGCCAGCGAGCAACAAAGACCCAGCACAGCCAGAGATAAAATAAAATTACTTTTGTAAAAGCTTTGAAAGGGATATCTGAAACCTAGATTGAATTATAGGAATTATCTTGATTTTTTAATGTTTTAACTCAAAAAATTAAAAAATACAGTTCAAACCAAACAAAACCTGTGTTCCAGCCATATTCTGTCTCAGTGAATGCCAAGAGCTTCCCAAGCATCATCTCACTTAATCATCACGGAAGTCTTGTTCATCTAACAATTACTTACTGAGAACCAACAGTGAATAAAAGAATCAAAATCTTTGCCTTCCTGGAGCTTACATTCTAGTAGGGAGATAAATAGAATACTACTGTATCCTCGTAGGTAATACAGTTAAAAAATATATAATACATCATACAGTGATAAGTACTATGGAGAAAAATAAAGCAGGAGAATGAGACAGGGAATAGGGGTGGGGGAGTGGCTGTTTTAAATACTTGTGGCCCCAAAGGCTTTACTGCTAGGATGGCATTTGAGGAGAGACCTGAAGGAAGTCAGCATGATACAGGGACAAGTGAAGACAGCAGGTACAAAAGCCTGAGACAAGAACATGCGTGACACATTCAAGAAACAGCAAAGCCGTGTGGCTGGAATGGTCTGAGCAAGGGGTGAGTAAGAGATGCAGTTTGGGCCCCCACTGGATGGAGTCCCAGAAGGATGAAGTCTTAGCCTACTTTACAGATGTGAAAACTAGGGCTCAAATAATTTTGCCCTTGCCACATAGCAAGGAAATAACAGGTATTTTGAACTCAGGCCTGTCTTTAATTCCAAATCTCATGCCGTTAGTGACTACGTATGCTGCACTAGAAGGCAATAACATGGGTTTATAGCAACCTCACTCTTCTAGCAAGTTCTGTGCTCAGTTCAGTTCAGTCACTCAGTTGTGTCCGACTCTTTTGCAACCCCATGAATCGCAGCACACGAGGCCATCCTGTCCATCTCCAACTCCTGGAGTTCACCCAGACTCATGTGCATCGAGTCTGTGATGCCATCCAGCCATCTCATCCTCTGTTGTCCCCTTCTCCTCCTGCCCCCAATCCCTCCCAGCATTAGGGTCTTTTCCAATGAGTCAACTCTTTGCATGAGGTGGCCAAAGTATTGGAGTTTCAGCCTCAGCATCAGTCCTTCCAATGAACACCCAGGATTGGTCTCCTTTAGGATGGACTGGTTGGATCTCCTTGCAGTCCAAGGGACTCTCAAGAGTCTTCTCCAACACCACAGTTCAAAACCATCAATTCTTCAGCACTCAGCTTTCTTCACAGTCCAACTCTCACTTCCATACATGACCACTGGAAAAACCGTAGCCTTGACTAGATGGACTTTTGTTGGCAAAGTAATATCTCTGCTTTTTAATATGCTGTCTAGGTTGGTCATAACTTTCCTTCCAAGGAGTAAGTGTCTTTTAATTTCATGGCTACAATCACCATCTGCAGTGATTTTGAAGCCCCCAAAAATAAAGTCTGACACTGTTTCCACTGTTTCCCCATCTATTTCCCATGAAGTGATGGAACAAGATGCCATGATCTTCATTTTCTGAATGTTGAGCTTTAAGCCAACTTTTTCACTCTCCTCTTTCACCTTCATCAAGAGGCTTTTTAGTTCCTCTTCACTTTCTGCCATAAGGGTAGTGTCATCTGCATATTTGAGGTTATTGATATTTCTCCTGGCAATCTTGATTCCAGCTTGTGCTTCTTCCAGCCCAGCGTTTCTCATGATGTACTCTGCATATAAGTTAAATAAGCAGGGTGACAATATACAGCCTTGACACCTAGATTCAAATTATGTCCTCCCTGATTTTTAGGTTACTGCCTTAACCACAGAGAATTAAGGTTAACAAATCCTAGAATGCTAGATCCAAATAGAACCCTGAGGATTATTGAGACAAATAATTTGCAGTTTTTTATATAGTTCTGAATGGTCTTACTTTTTTTTCTTTTTCTATGGTCTTACTTTTTTAAGAGCTGTCGATGTCTGCCCACTGCTCATATTTTTGTTTGATTTTTCTAAAATGGGTCATACATGAATGTGACAAAATTCAAAAGGTATAATGCTTACATACTTTAAAACATATTTAAACTTAGTCTAATCAACCCCGATCATTTATATGTGAGGCATGACAGAAGAAGAAACTGAGGTACAAAGAGTTGGTGCCCAGTTGGGACTTCCTTGGTGGTGAAGAATCTGCCTTGAGATTCAGGGAACATGAGTGCGATACCTGGTCAGCGCACTAAGATCCTACATGCCTCAGAGCAACCAAGCCCAAGCACCGCAGCTAGAGAGTCTGTGCTCTGAAACTAAGACTTGAAGCAGCCAAATATTAAAAAAAAAAAAAAAAAGAGTTGGTGCCCAGGTGAAGGCCACACGTCAATGGGCACACTGAGTACCTTATCCAAACGCTCTAAGACCAGACTTGATCTTCTAGCATGTTTAGGACTGAAAGAAACTGGGTGGGTTCATCCTTTGATGCCACTGGGGTTTCTTTTTTTTTTTTACCTGTTTCCTTTCCTTTTGTATGCCTGCCAGCTGCACTGAAAGATGAGGATCTGAGTTGAGACAGCCCAACCATTGTGTCGTTTCCCAGCATGGAGAGCTACTAGCATTTGGTTTGAATCTTTATTGAAGTGAGATGAGTGATTCACTCGTGTTACAGGCAAAGACTCTTCTACCAGGAAAATCATACTTTGAGAAACAAAGAGGATGGCTTTAAGGAACAGAAACTGCTAACATCAATTTCCTTTCCCATCCAATCCCAAAAAAAGTCAGACACTCTCTGTCTCTGGACACCTCTTTCTCTGACCCACACATATACATATAATTATAGATACGGTGCAATATATATGCCCGCAGAAGGCAGGAAACAGCAAGGACGGCAAAGGTGGGTTCATCTTGAGAAGTGCATATGTTTATCTGCACCCAGCCCTCTCTCTGCTTCCTTCTGTGTTTGTTTGTGAAATCTGTTTTTTTTGTTCATGGGTAGCCAGAAATGCATCACCCTTGGTGGAAGTTAGTGGATTCTGACAAGAGAACAGGCTGTGGTCTTTATAAATACGCCTACAGGCTGGCAGCAGCCTTCCCCTACTCGCGCCATCATTGAGAACCAGGGAACTTAGATTGTTTTTTATTTTTAGTCTGTCTTGGTTCGGCTCACCCTCAGTGAGTAACTCTGTTAGCCACCACTTCTTAGTATATTTATTTAGAAAAGAAGGAAAATGCATTTTAAGCAAAACAAATGCATAATCTGTTCCACTTCTTATTTATTCTATGGCTACTTTGGACAGTAGAGAGCCCAGAAAAATAATAACTTTTATTGGGTTTTGTTTTCTGTGGCTTGCTTTCTCAGACAAGTCCTCATCAGATAGTTTTGCTGATAGCTTATAAAACTCCATGCCAGTTTTTTTTTAAAGCCTCATTTTATTTTTTATTTTTTTAACTATATATGTTTTATTGAAAGTATAGTAGACTTCTGTTGTTTCAGGTTGTCAGCCTCATTTTAAATTGGAAAAGGAAAAAAGGTAGTTGGAAGTATTTTTTATGTACATTCAATATACTTTCCTGTTGCTAACCTATGTCTGGGCCTGTTACCCTTGCAGACACAGGCTTCTAATGACTCAGCCTGTTTACTGAGTTTGTTTCCCTTCTCTCTTTTCTTTTAGAGATTAGCAGCGGGTCACCTAAAATAGAAGGGCCCTCTCAGTTTGACTGGAGGGGACAACCAGGAAGCTGGGAGCCAAACAGACTACATCTGACCGTGGGGCCAGCCTAAGAGAAGGATGCTAGAAAGAGGTAGAATGCCTGGTGGTAGATTTCAACGTAACCGAAATGACAATAATAGCATTTGCAGCTAACATTTATTGCATTCTCACTACTGAATTCTCTAGGAGAAATAAAAGCAGGCTGAAAGCCCGGGGTCCCATAGTAGAAAGAGGCCATTCCCTGGAGTGGGAAGGCTTGATTGCATCCTGTCTCTACCACTTACTTGGTTGGTGATTTTATCCCTGAATGAGGCTGACTTTCCTCATTTATAAAAATGGGAATACTTTTATTCCCACTTTCCTCTCTCTGCCCCACAGGTTTCTTATGAAGATCAAAAGTGGTAATGCGTATGAAAATGGTTTGCTTAATTATACAGTCTCTCTATAAATATGACTCATATTACTTTTAATTGTAAGAAGAGAGGATTGGCAGCGCACTGACTATCCAGGAAGGTGGTGTGCACCTGCCTTGGGGCAGGAAGTCTGTTATTCACTCGTCAATAAGAACAAAGGCAGCGAGAGAAAATAATTACGAGATAAGGCATAAGATGGTTCTAGCCACCCACTGGCTGGAGCTGGAGACCTTGCATGAACCGAGCCTTTGTTCTGCAGGTGCCATCCCGCCTGCGTGCCTCAGACACAGGAGTAGGCGCTCTACTGAGCGCTTGCCGCGTGCCGTGTACTAGAACGTGAAGTTTACTACCCTCTCTTTTTTTTTTTGATCGCCTGTTCGAATCCTCTCAAGAGCTCTTCACGATTAGATGATTAGCGTCATCTTTATTCACAGTCATATGATGATGATTTACGGCCATTTCTAGTGGGCATGCTCATTGCTACATGGCTACTTAGCTTCAGCACCAGGATTTAGATCCTGGTCGGCTGATTCAGGAGCCCGCACCCTTAGCCATACGCTGTATGACACCCACTCGGGGTCAGGGCCAGCGGTTTGTTATTCCATCCTGCACAAAGCCCGGCGTGTTATTTTGCTTGCGTAGGTATTTGTTTCTTTGGTTGTGTCAGGTCTGAGTTGCGGCGCGCAGGACGTTCACTGCGGCACGTGGGTCCTCTCCTTGCTAGTGAAGGCTTTCCTCTAGTCGCCGCGAACGGGCTCAGGAGCTGGGGTGCGTGGGTAGAGCCCACAGTTTCAAAGCAGTTCCTCAGGCCTTCTTCCCCAGCCTCCTCACCCCCACACCTCTAGTAAAGGCTGTTGAGGACAAAGTTAGGTCAGAAAAGGCTTGTTTTTATCTCTATTATACGTTAAGTTTCCTTATAGGACTTCCTTTTGGTCGGGGGAGAGCAGTGGCTGCACCTTCTGGCTGGTGCGATCTTAGTTCCCGGACTGCGCATTGAACTCACACCCTTGGCGGTGAGAGGGCAGAGTCCAAGGATGGCCGGAGAGCTCCCAAGGTTTCCTTTTCTTTTTTTAAAGTGCATTGTTGTATTGTTTGGACACAAAGTCATGTGTGACTCTTTTGCGACCCCATGGACTGCAGCCCGCCAGGCTCCTCTGTCCATGGGGTTTCCCGGCCAAGAAGACAGGAGCTGGTTGCCATTTGCTTCTCAAGGGGATCTTCCCGACCCAAGGATCCAACCCACTTCTGCACTGGCAGGTAGATTCTTTACCACTGAGTCACCAGGGAAGCCCCTTTAAAAAGTGTATCTGTTTAAAATTTTTGTTCCACCCTCACATACCGCAACGTTCTTATTTTATAGGTGAGGAAATGGAGGTCCAGAAAACCTGTGGCCAGAATCACAAAATTAGTTCTTTGCAGAACTCAAACCAAGTTTTTTTTTTTTTTTTCTGTATATCAGGAGGTATCTTTGTGGGAAAACAGACTTTAAAAAAAGGCATGAAGATCCTCATTTTGGCCATTGCAACCCTAGGTGGCTCAGAGGGTAAAGAATGTGCCTGCAGGGCAGGAGATTCAGGCTGGGTGGGGAAGTGCCCCCGGAGCAGGGAATGGCAACTCACTCCAGTATTCTTGCCTGGAGGACGCCATGAACAAGAAGATCCTGGCAAGCCATGGGGTCGTAAAGGGTCGGACATGACTGAGCGACTAACACACACACAGCAGGAAATTTAAAATACTGCCTGTTTTTCAAAAGTTGAGTGAGGTGTTCCAGATACGCCACCATCGAGAGGGCAGGATTTTCCTCTCACCTTTACTTCATCCTCCAGCTCTGGTGCCTGTTTGATCATTTCTGTTATATTAAGAACAGGAGTGGCTCATAGGAGTTTGCAGCGGTCCCTGCTTCTTCCTGGATGAAAATTACACCTCGGCTCTGAAACCTCTGCCTCCAAAGGCACTCTCTTTTGTGAACAGTAGTGCAACGCTAGGCTTGAGATAGCGTTGGGGACCATGCCCGTGCCCGAGGAGCTAGCTCTGTTGCTCCTGGAGAGAGACTCTTCTTTTCTCCTAGCTGGAGCCTCCTTCCACAGTGCCACTTGGCTCCCCAGCCTGGGCACGGGCGGCATGTTGGGTTTCACATGGTCATCAGAGCTAAGGCAGTGCCCCCTGTCCCCGCTAGCCCCAGGCCTTGCCCCGGTCCTCCACCTCTCAGCAGCTGCATCATGACATCCAGAAGAGAGGGTGGCACCCTGAGGGTCTAGCCCAGTCTGGAGGGTTCTTCCATGCCAGCCCAGCCCTCCAGTTCAGTACCGCAGCCCCTCACCTGATCAGACTGCTGGGATGCGCCGAACACAATCCCTGGGGAATAGCTTTCGGACCCTGATTAGAAACGCTCACGTCTTTTTAAATCTTTGTATAATATAAAGAGTTTCTGGGGATTTTGTCATTATTGGTGGATGTGCTGCGTCTTCATGGCTGCGCTCGGGGTTTTTCTAGTAGCGGTGAGCAGGGAGCTACTCTGGTTGCCGTGCGCGGGCTTCTCAGCGTGGTGGCTTCTCTCGTTGCAGAGCCCGGGCTCCAGGGCCCACAGACTCAGGACTTGTGGCTCACGGGCTTAGTTGTCCCCTGTGGGATCTTCCTGGATCAGGGATCAAAGCCATGTCCCCTGCATTGGCAGGTGAATTCTTAACCACTGGACCCCCTGGGACGTCCCCCTAGGGAATTTCTTTTGTTTATTCTAAAATTCGGGGTGAAATTGTTACTGTACCTGATTTAATACTTTGCCTAGAATGTATGTGCTGGTCAAGAAGTAATAGTCACTTGGTGCTGGGCTTTGTTATAATCAAATATGAAAACGAAAGAGTCTGGCTCTCTGCCCCTGTTTGAACACACTTTGCAGAGTCTAGAGACTAATGAGTTGGCAAAGAATTGTATTAATAATGCCCCGGAGGTGTCACTGGGAGCCATTGCTGCTTCTCATTCCTTTTGTAAAATCATTTCCCTTTCAGTAAACAATCATTTCCCTCCATTTACAATATAAAACAACCGTGCTATCAAAGAA
Organism: Oryx dammah; assembly: GCF_014754425.2. Lineage (NCBI taxonomy): Eukaryota > Metazoa > Chordata > Mammalia > Artiodactyla > Bovidae > Oryx > Oryx dammah. The sequence continues at coordinate 74,604,081 of NW_024070201.1, forward strand.
GATAAAATTTAAGAACACGGCCTGCCCTTCTTCTGAGGTTTTGCTGGACAAGAACATCCCCCGTGGATGTTCGCAGTTTTCCTGTGTCTCGTGGTACCCAGTGCTACGTGAGGGGTGAAGCTGTCAGATGTCTCGCCTCCTCCCCCTACTCCCCCCTCTCTCCCTTCCCCTCCTTGCAGAGTAGCGCTGAGATATTTACTCAGCTGCAGACTGGTACCAAAGCCTCAGTGCCCTGGGGAAAGGAAGGGGTGGTATGGTCATGCCCTGAATTATCCATGTCCTTCCGAGCATCTCTTGGCAGAGCAGCCTGGCTGGGGGGGCAAATGTCATTTGGAAGGAGACTTCACAACCCCTGCATGAAATAACAAACACAATGGCAACTGAAAATTGGAGAGTCCACTCATGGGCTATGGTGTTCTCTGGGCTCTGTGGTAGTTCCTACCGAGATCATGCAGCCAACCAACTAGAGGCTGTTCAGTCCTCTGGGATTCCCCGTGGCTTGGGAGCATTTCATTATCTCCGGCTCCTGTCCCAGCCCTCAGCCTGAAGGCACTCATGCAAATGAACTCAGACTAAACCCCAGTTCCTCCTCCAGACTTTCAGAGGTAAAAAAAATAAATAAATAAAAACAACCCTCGATTCAGTCAGGCTTGGGGGAAGGCTTCTCTGAGTAAGGGACAAAGATATGGCCCTTGTTCTTTCATCCTTGCTTTCATGACACCACTCTGACCCTGGAAAGGGCACCGTTTCCCAGGAAGAGCAAAGAGGCATCTGACTCTTCAACCACACACTGCCGCAGTTCTTCGGACCAAATGTGTGGACCCATATGGTGGTCTGTGAGGAAGATGTAGAGATGACTCAGCTGCCCCCACAGAGCTTCAGAGCCCAGAGTTTCCACACCAGGAAGGCAAGACCAGATGGAGAAAAGACAAGAGAAGTTCTTCAATCCTTCTTTTCCAAGAAAGGAGGAAGTGAGAACGAGTTAGCCCTTGAACATATTGAGCATGACTAATTTCTGACGAGATGAGTTTTCTTAGCCATCATAACCTCATCCATCACTCTCTAGGATTAGAGTGGGACAGCCAAGAAAAGAATATTTTGAGTCAGGGGTTGGGTATGTTGAAAACTTCAGTATTCTTGCCAGAGTTGTAACAGTGCACGCATGCTACAGCACTTCAGTCGTGTCCGACTCTTTGAGACCCTGTGGACCGTAGCCCTCCAGGCTCCTCTGTCCCTGGGGTTCCGAGGGCAAGAATGCTGGAGTGGGTTGCCACGCTCTCCCCCAGGGGATCTTCCTGACCCAGGGTCAAACCCGAGCCTCTTTGGCTTCCTGCATTGGCAGGCAGGTTGTTAACCACTAGCGCCACCTGGGAAGCCCCAGAGTTTTAATTTCCAGGCAAGAGTACTGGAGTGGGATGCCACTGCCTTCTCCGTTAACAGTGGTAAACTGAATGCCTAAGAAGTGAACCCTAGGCTTCTTCTGATTTTCATGGTCAAACTGGTGATCTCTTCCAGTGAAAATCAGTATTCAGGTTGACTGGACTGAGCGCTTGCTAAGAAAGTGCTAGACGTCAGCAAGGCCGTGGAGTGTAGTTACACCTGCTGTAATTCATTCGGTTCACTGAGAGCCGGGTTACCTGACCAACCAGGACTTTTCCCATTTCCAGCACCCGGCTCACCTCCTCGCACTACCCTAAATTTACAGTCATGCCTCCTGTGTCTGGGGACCGCTCCTCTCTGTGTTCACACGGCAACCAGAAACTCGTCCCTCTGAATTTAATCTGGGTCACTGTGCGGTGTGTGTTTTCTTCATTTGTTCTTTCAGCGGGTGTTTACTACTATAATCCGACATTGTGCTGAGGACTTTAGTTAGGTCCAAAGATGCCTTAATTTCAGGACTTCAGTTAATAATTATTAAACAGTTCTCCCATTTACTGAGCGTTTTGATAATTTTTTAGAAACACCTCATATACAAATTACCTCCTTTTATTTTTATAACAATCCCATTAGACAGGTACTGTCGTTAGTCACATTACTAAGAGGAAACCAAGGTTCAGAAAAGTTGTCTAGGGAATTCCCCAGGAGGCCAGTGGCGGGGACTCCGAGCTTTTACTGCTGAGGGCACGGATTCTATCCCGGTAGAGGGTCTAAGATCCCACAAGCTGCAGCCAAAAACAGGAAAAGGAAACAAAAGAAAAGTTGTCTAACTTGTCCAAGTCACGCTGGCGGTAACTAGTGGGACCAGGTTTTGAAGCCAGGTCATCTGATTACGAAGTCTGGGCTCTGCAGTAACACAACTGCCCTGCCCACCTGCAAGGTATCTGTATTTTTGTTGTTGTTGTTCAGTGGCTAAGTTGTGTCTGACTCTGTGACCCCATGGACTGCAGCATGCCAGGCTCCTCTGCCTTCCACCGACTCCCAAAGTTTGCTCAGTTTCATGTCCATTGAGTCATTGATGCTCTCTAACCATCTTGTCCTCTGCCGCCCTCTCTTCCCCCTGCCCTCAGTCTCTGCCAGCATCACAGTCTTTTCCAGTGAGTCAGCTCTTCGCATCAGGTGGCCAAAGTATTGGAGCTTCAGCTTCAGCATCAGTCCTTCCAATGAATATTCAGGACTGATTTCCCTTAGGATTGACTGGTTTGATCTGCTTGCAGTCCCAGGGACTCTCAAGAGTCTCCCATATCACAATTCAAAAGCATCAATTCTTCAATGCTCAGCCTTCTTTATGGACCAACTCTCACATCCATGCATGACTACTGGAAAAACTATAACTTTGACTATTCAGACCTGTGTCGGCATAGTAATATCTCTGCTTTTTAATACAGTGTATAGGTTTTCATAACTTTCCTTCCAAGAAGCAAGCGTCTTTTAATTTCATGGCTGCAGTCACCATCCACAGTGATTTTGGAGCCCAAGAAAATAAAATTTGTCACTGCTTCCACTTTTTCCCCTTCTATTTGCCGTAACGTGATGGGACCGGATGCCATGATCTTAGTTTTTTGAGTGTTGAGTTTCAAGCTAGCTTTTTCACTCTCCTCACCAAGAGGCTCTTTAGTTTCTCTTCGCCGTCTGCCGTTAGAGTGGTATCATCTGCATGTCGAAGGTTATTGATATTTCTCCCAACAATCTTGATTCCAGCTTGTGATTCAGCCAGACTGGCATTTCTCATGATGTATTCTGCATATAAGTTAAATAAGCAGGGTGACACTATACAGCCTTGACATATTCCTTTCCCAATTTGGAACCAGTCTGTTGTTCCATGTCTGGTTCTAACTGTTGCTTCTTGACCTGCATACAGGTTTCTCAGGAGACAAGTAAGGTGGTCTGGTATTCCCATCTCTTTCAGAATTTTCCACAGTTTATTGTGATCCCCACAGTCAAATCCACACACCCAGAAAAATGAGATGGTTGGGTGGCATCACCAACTTGATAGACATGAGTTTGAGCAAGCTCTGGGCCTTGGTGATGGACAGGGAAGCCTGGTGTGCTGCAGTTCATAGGGTTGCAAAGAGTCAGACACAACTGAGCGACTGAACTGAACTGAACACAGTCAAAGGCTTTAGGGTAGTCAGTGAAGCAGAAGTAGATATTTTTCTGGAACTCCCTTGCTTTCTCCATGATCCAACAAATGTTGGCAATTTGATCTCTGGTTCCTCTGCCTCTTGTAAACCCAGCTTTTACATCTGGAAGTTCTTGATTCATATACTGCTAAAGCCTAGCTTGAAGGATTTTGAGCATAACTGTATCAGCATGTAAAATGAGCTCAGTTGTGCAGTAGTTTGAACTTTCTTTGCCCTTCTTAGAGATTGGAATGGAAACTGAACTTTTCCAGTCTGGTGTCCACTGAGTTATCCAAATTTGCTGACATATTGAGTGCAGCACTTTAACAGCATCATCTTTTAGGATTTGAAATAGCTCAGCTGGAATTCAGTTACCTCCATTAGCTTTGTTCATAGTAATGCTTCCTAAGGCCCACTTGACGTCACACTCCAGAATGTCGGGCTCTAGGTGAGTGACCGTGCTATCGTGGTTATCTGGGTCATGAACACCTTTCTTATATGGTTTCTCTGTGTATTCTTGCCACCTCTTCTTAATCACTTCTGCTTCTATTAGGTCCTTGCCGTTCCTTTCCTTTGTTGTACCATTCCTTGCATGAAATATTCCCTTAATACCTCCAGTTTTCTTGAAGAGATCTCTAGTCTTTCCCATTCTGTTGTTTTCCTCTATCTGTATTTTACCTTAAGATATAAAGTTTGCAAGTAACCTGGCATAAATAATCCTGTCATCAGAAGTCAAGTCCCTCACAAACCAGTCAGATCCTACCTGCTAGAATACCACTCACTGGACCTTGAATGCTAAACCAGCAAACATCTGAATCTCAATCTTCCCTCCTCTTATTAGTTCTGTCTCTTTGAAAAGTCATTAACCTTAAAAAAAAAAAAAACTTGTTTCTTTATTTCTGAAATGATAATATCAAATACTAACAGAGCACTTATGATGGGACCCTTGTTCTCAGTAGTTTAACTCACAACAACTGTATGATGTTGGTTATCCTTATCCCCACTTTATAGATGTTGAAACTGAGGCATAGAATGCTTAAAGGTCAGTACTTTGAAATCAGTGGCAGGGCTTGGATCTGGACCCACGCAGTCTAACTCCAGAGTCCATGCTGGGAGCTACGATGCAGTACCGAGCTGCCTCCTGAGATGATAGGATGGAGCGGGGTTGAGACCTTTGGTCCCCGAGCTGGGCACACAGTCAATGGGGCTCTTAGGAGGTTTAGAATAAGAAAGATGAACAGCTCTGGCCACCCACAAAAAGAGCAGCACCAGTTTGCGGGGGAATGTTCTGATTTTGATCTTATACCAAACTCGTCTCATGTCTTTGCCTTTGAACTTTTCAGGACCTAGGGGATTCCTTTAGAGCAGGTGGCTGGTGGTGCACACCGCCTGCCTTCCTGCACCTGCCGACAGTGGGCGGGATACACGGTGTAGCCGCCGCTCAGGTGTACTCATTCCTGCCTCCCCGTGGCCCCCAGCCCAGCACAGGCCGCAATGCTGGAGCTGCAGTCTTTCCTGTTGACAGTAATTAGAACCTTTCAGACTCAATTTCTTACATGCAAAAAAATCCCAATTCACTTGAATTGTCTCCTTGATCCTGTTCACCTGGAGCTATTTAGTCCCTACAGTTTGTTTGGAGTGGAGAACAAGCTTTTAAGCCTTCACCCATTACCGTTGATAAGATCAAGGTGCAGAAAATGTTAGTTGGGTAAACTTTGGAGCCAGACTGCCAGAGCTTGGATTCCAGTTCCACCAGTTAAGCATGATCTGAGTTTTTGTATCTGTGAAATGGGGATAACCACAGTGAAGATTAGATGAGACAGCACAGGTAAAACCCTTGGAAGAACTGTGTCTGGTCCAGAGTAAGTGCCCAGTAAGTGTTCACCCTAGGTATTATTATCATCATTAAGCCCATCCAGCCCTTGGGCCCAAAAGGCTACCCGCTGCAGTATTCTGGCCTGGAGAATTCCATGGCCTGCATAGTCCATGGGGTCGCAAAGAGTCGGACACGACTGAGTGACTTTCACTTTGCTTCCTTTCCCCTCCCAGCCTAGGAAGCCAAGGCTCTGGGAAGCCAAACATGCTGCTCCTGTCCCCCACACTCTGGACCCTTGTCTCCTCACTTCCTAGATAATTTCATCTCTCTGAGCCTTCATGTACTTATCTGTGCAGTAGGGCTAGGACTAGAGTCTATCTCATGAAGTTGTCTTGAAGTTAAGCAGGCTACTTCAGAGCCTGAGCACAGAGCTCAGCGACTGTCTGACTCACTATTGTTATTCCTGAAGCACAAAGGGGCTGCCTGCAAGGCTGGTCTTCAAGATCTTGGAGAGCTCTTTAGAGCCAAAGGACCCAAAGGCAGGAGCATTTAGGATTAACCAATGGCTGAGTTGGAGCCTCTGAGCTGGGGAGGCCGCCAGCTTGTTGGGAATGGCGTGCAACTCTGTCGTGCAACTCGGTCGTGTCCAACTCTGTGCAACCCTGTGGACTGTATAGCCCGCCAGGATCCTCTGTCCATGGGATTCTCCAGGCCAGAATACTGGAGTGGGTTGCCATGCCCTCCTCCATACATTGTTGTTCTTGTTGTTTAGTTGCTAAGTCATGTCCAATTCTTTTGCTACCCCATGGACTGTAGCCCCTCAGGCTCTTCTGTCCGTGGGATTTCCCAGGCAAGAATACTGGAGTGAGTTGCGATTTCCTTCTCCAGGGGATCTTCCTGGGAACGGAGGAGGCATAAAATGCAGACTGCAGAAGAATATTCAAGAACAGGTTTGACTCAAACAAGCTGACAGAATTTTCAAGGCAGAACACTCCTAGGGGTTCAAGCTTTAAACTCAGCAAGAAACTTCTTCCTCCTCTCATCTCCTGCCTTTGTATTTAAAAACAAAACCAAGCGATTTCCCTGGTGGTCCAGTGGCTAAGACTCCATGCTCCTGATGCAGGGGGCCTGGGTTCAATCCCTGGTCAGGGAACTAGATTCCACATGGCCCAACTAAAGATCCGGCATGCCATGACTGAAGATCCCGAGTGCCACAACTAAGACCCAACACGGCCAGAAATGAAATAAGTAAATGAATGAACACTAAAAGCAAAACCAAATAGCTGCTGTTGTTTGGCATTACTGTGCTCTAGACATTCCGCCGAGTACTTTCTAGACATCATCTCTTTTACTCTTGACTTGAGCCCTGAAAGGTAGGTGTCGTCATTCTCATTTCACAGATGAGAAACTGAGATTTAGAGGAACTGAGCAATTTGCCCAAGGTTATCTACCTGGGGAACCAAAGAGCCAAGGTTTGACCCCGAGCCAGAGGGACAGGGGAAGAACAGCTCTCCTTTGCTCATCAATGCTCTGATTCCGGGACAAGACTTAACTGCTCACCCTTCTCCCAGATACCCACTGTGCAACCCAGGAGTGTTTCCAAGCGACAGGTGCGTCTCCTTTGAAAGCATCTGGCCTTGATATTATCCTGAGTCTGCTTTAATAGAACTGCTGTCTTAAAGAAATAGAACTGCTGTCTTCCACAGTTAAGGGAGCCAAAGTTGTGTATCTGCCTGCACTTTCACTCATCTCTTTATCTGACTGTCTTCCTCACTTTACATTTGGGAATGTCAAGTTCCAGAAGTGGTGAACAGGATGTATTCTGTTTTTCTGATGTATTTAGTATTTCCCAGAACTGTCGATGCTTTGGAGAAGAACAAAATTATTTTCGTAAATTACTCTTCTGTCCTTAGGAAGCAAGTATTTGAAACATGTGAGTTAGAATGTCATCAAGAACCTAAAAAATGCTGAGGGCAGGAAAACCAGGAGGCTAGAGGCTAAGACGGAGTCCCAGCGTGGTGTTTCTTGGTTAAATAAGTGGGGGTAGGGGGCAGGTGTCACAACTCTGTCTCAGCTTCTCATTTTCCTTCATGCTGTTTATCTTCCCAAGAGTATCTTGCAGATAATTTGGGGGATAAATATGAATAACTGGGAAATACTTTGGCCCGCCCTAAGAATGGCATCAGATCCATCCACCAAATCTTAGCCTCAGTTCAGTTCAGTTCAGTCGCTCAGTCATGTCCGACTCCTGCGACCCCATGGACTGTAGCCCACCAGGCTCCTCTGTCCATGGGATTCTCCAGGCAAGGATACTGGGGTGGGTTGCCATTTCCTTCTCTAAATCTTAGCCTAGAAGAGCTTTAATGATTCAAAGACAGAACTCACTCCTCTCTGCACAGGGAGCTTTGGAGTGAGAGGAGCAGGAACACATTCGATTCAGTGGCTTTTCCCCGTTTCATTTTTCCTGTCTTCACCCCAAGTCTGCGAGCCCACAAGTAGCTGTTACTCTTTCCCCTGAAGAACAAAGCCTCCGACTAGGCTGGTGCCCGAGGTCAGGCGAGCGAGGAGAGGGAAGCGCCCCCCCCCGCTCCCGCCCCTTTGTGGCCGAGATGAAGGCCACAAGCCGTCTTGGTCCTCTGACCCACCCTGGTGCTGACGCTGTCCCCTTGATGTCCCCTCGCTGTCCCTGACTGGCAGTGCGGTTAGTCTGACGCTGTGCCTTCACCTTGAATTGAGCCTTGATGAAAAAGGAATAGGAAACCCAGGCCTGTCCCTGGGGATTTGGGGTTTTTATCTTGGAAAAGCATCAACCGAACTCGCAGGGACAGGAGATCTGGATTCCTGTGGCTTGAGCTAACTTAGGTCCAGAGAAACCAAGTGCCTGTGATCACCATCTTCATTCTCCCAGTGTGGCCTTGCCCTCTGGGCTCCCTTCTCTCACCCAGGCTCCCGGTTAGGAGGGCTTCGGGGTTGCTCCATCCTGCTTTACCGTCAGCACGTCCTTCTGTATTTGAAATGCTTTGGTATATGGAATACTTGTGGGTTGAAGCTGCCTGACTGATCTAAAATCCCTCAGCTTTGGGACACACAGTAACAAAACAAGGTTTTTTTTTTCTTTTTTTTTTTAATTTTAATTGGAGGATAATTGCTTTACCATATTGTGATGGTTTCTGCCATACATCAACATAAATTGGCCATCTGTGTACATGTGTCCCTCCATCTGAGGCCCCCCTTCCACCTCCCTCCTCACCCTGTCTGTCCAGGTTGTCCCAGAGCCCCGGCTTTGGGTGCCCTGCTTCATACATCAAAGTCACACTGGTTATCTATTTTGCATATGGTAATGTATAAATCCCATGGACGGAGGACCCTGGTAGGCTGCAGTCCATGGGGTCGCTGAGGGTCGGACACGACTGAACAACTTCACTTTCACTTTTCACTTTCATGCATTGGAAAAGGAAATGGCAACCCACTCCAATGTTCTTGCCTGGAGAATCCCAGGGACGGGGGAGCCTGGTGGGCTGCCGTCTATGGGGTCGCACAGAGTCGGACACAACTGAAGTGACTTAGCATAGCAATGTATGTGTTTCAATGCTAGTCTCTCAAATCATCCCAAAACAGCTTTTAAGCATCAGTGTAGTTCCTCTCCCCTGACATTCTACAAAGCCCTCAGTTTACCTCTCTGGGTTTTCTGCTGAGCCGCGGAGCCTCATCCTGGCTCATCTCTCCCAGAGCACTGCTTCTGTATATCAGGAGTCACTTGGTCACCTTGATTGTAGACCTTGGGTCTTGGCTTCCTACAGTAAGATGGCCAGATGTGTGGGCATCCAAAAGAAGCCAGCCTGCCCAGTACTGGATGGCAGGGCAAGAAGGGCTGTGGGTCGCCCTGCTAACTCTTCTCCCCGATACATTGCAAGACTGCCTCTGCCTCAGCACTGCTTCCAGATATTCTGTGCATGGTCTTTGGGCATGCTGTGGTGAAGGCTACCATGCCAGAGAATTTTAGCAAACGTAGCCAGCTTTGAAATGACTCATTTTTGTGGATTTTCAGACACCAGGAAAATCAAACTGAGAAAGCTAATAAAGTTGCCCCTCTAATTCTCCCTTCTTACCCAACCATCTCTCAAACCAGTGAAGCTCCTTTGGCCCAAATGTTGTAGCTGGGTGCCTCCCATCCTGGAAAAAGTTTGTAGAAATATTGATCGTAAAATATCATCCTTGGGTTAACGCAACCTTAATAGTGACTCACCTTGATCCATGTTGATGTGTGGCAGGAACCAGCATAATATTATAAAGCAATAATCCTCCAATAAAAATTTGTTTAAACAAGAGCAGTTCTACTAGGGTATGTCTGAAACCCCTGAAATGACCGAAAAGACTGTGGTGACTTCCCACTCTGAGGTCTGACGCCTTCCTCTCCATTTCGCTGCAGATTTGCTGACCATGAGGGAATATCACTGCTTGCTGCAATTACTGTGCCCGGATTTCCCACTGGAGCTCACTCAGAAGGCCGCCAGGTATGTCTCCCGGGCTCCCGAAGTAAACTCAGCCCCCTCTCTGGCTCGGGCTTCTGAGAGATAACTGCAACGTATGCAGACAAACACACGTTAGGAGAGAGTAAAACCGATAGGGAAGGAACTGGCATTTGGAGAGGGGTCTATTTGGGATTTGCCCCAAAACATAATATTCACTTTCTGCATCTCCAGGAGGAAGCCAAACGATCCCTGGTGGTTTCTGTGGGGAGCCTTAGGGTCTGCAGATAGAGTTGGGGGGTGGTGAGATGAAGAGGCAAACACACTCACACCGGCTCACACACTCACATGGGCATACACACAGATAAACATCCCTAGAGGACATTCTGAGAAAATATGGCGCAAGCTTTGGCAGCGACTTGTGATGAAGCGGGGTGAAGTTCAAGGCTGGAAAGCGTGAAGGTGATAAATTGTATTATTTATGCTAAAAGACGGTTTTCAATGTTAGTCCAGAACCAGGAAGACCTGGCAGGAATAGTCGGAACCCCCTAGTTTCTGTGTTTGGTTTCACTGTTATTCACATTTCTTAAGCACATGAGGTAGCTTGGCTATGCCTCAGTTAACTTTTACTTATTTAGCTGAAAATCTGAGCTAAGGCAGCAAATGGAAGTGTAGCAAAAATCTTTTTGAAAAATGCCCAAACAGAGGATTTTTAGAAAAATATTCTGTCTTATACACGATAGACGGGCTTCCCTGGTAGCTCAGCTGGCAAAGAATCTGCCTGCAATGAAGGAGACCCCGGTTTAATTCCTGGGTCAGGAAGGTCCCCTAGAGAAGGGATAGGCTACCCACTCCCATATTCTTGGGCTTCCCTTGTGGCTCAGATGGGAAAGAATCCACCTGTAGTGTGGGAGACCTGGGTGTGACCCCTAGGATGGGAAGATTCCCTGGAGGAGGGCATGGCAACCCACTCCAATAATTCTTGGCTGGAGAACCCCCATGGACAGAGGAGCCTGGAGGGCTGCATTCCATGGGGTTGAAAGGAGTCAGACACGACTGAGCACGGCACATAGGACCCAGCATACGTGATAGATACATTTGTTCAGACCCATAGAATGTGCAGCACCGAGAGCGAAGCGTAAATCCAAACTTGGACTTCGGGTGACAATGCGTCAGTGTAGGTTCAACGACTGTAGCAAATGTGCCGGCGGGGTGGGGGGCTTTGATAACTGGGGCAAGTCTGTGCATGTGTGAGGGCAGAAGGCATTTGAGGAATCCCCTCGAGTTCACTGTGAACCTAAAACTGCTCTAGGAAAGTCTAAGTAACAATTTTTTTTAAATGCCCAGCTTCCCTAAATCAATTGATCAAGTATACATACAGAGTAGAGTTGACTAGTAAGGAAGAGGTAAGAGACACTGACCCCTCTGTGCAGTTGAAAATCCAAGTAGAACTCTTAGTCCGGTCTCCATACACACAGAACTTCTATACACATGGTTCCATATACGCGGGTTCAGCTTCTATGGATTCAACCAGCTGCACCTTGTGTATTCACTATTGAAAAGAATCCGCATATAAGTGAGCCTGCACAGTTGAAACCCAGGTTGTTCAAGGGTCAACCATATACTCACATCACCACAATCCATTTTAGAGCATCTTAATTACCCCCGAAAGAAACCCTGCTGCTCTCAGCCACTGCTCCCGAATCCCCCGCCCGTCCTCTCTCGCCTGCAGCAACTACACTCTGTCTCAGTAAATTTGCCTGTTCAGGACACTCAGACAGAAGCACGCGATATGCGGGCCTCTGTGGCTGGTTTCTTTCGCTTAGCCTTATGCTTTCAAAGTTCATCCACGTCATAGCAGCTCTCAGTATTTCCTCTTATCAAATATTTTTTAAAGGTTTCTTATGTGGACCTTTTTTTTTTTTAAGTTTTTACTGAATTTGTTACAATATTGCTTCTGTGTTACGTTTTTGGCTTTTTGGCCCCAAGGCATGTGGGATCTTAGGTCCCTGAGCAGGGATCCAACACGCACTGGAAGGTGAAGTCTTAACCACTGAACCGCCAGACAAGTCGCTCATCAACTATTTACTGAGTGCCAGTTTTGTGCCAGGATCTAATCTGCACACTGGGGGTGCAGTGGTGAATAACATTATAGTCTCTGTACCCACCCACCTTGCCACCAAGGAGCTTCACATCTGATTTAGAAGAGGATTGCTTGGGTGCCGATCACAGCCTGCTGTCCCCCTTTCCCATACCTGAAAGGTAGCGGGTGGGCCCGAGGGCGAGCCTTCTCTATGGTCTTCGGCCCCACCCACCTCCCAGATGCTTCCAAACAACCTGATGTAGCAAGCACTGCAAGGCTAGACTAGAAGGAGCAGAACCCTCTAAAATCCACAGATTCTTACAAGTATTGATATCCAGGGGCTTCTGGAGTGACCTTCCCCTGGTTGTGGTCAGAAGCTTACCGCCCCTCCCCATCACCACCACCACCAAGAGACCCTCTTGTTCTTTAGAACTTCAGACCTTTCCATTTGAGCAGGGAGGAAGCATGGTGGCCCACGCTAATAGACAGCAACGTGAAGGGATGGTGGGGACGCCAGAATCAACAACAGAAGGGCCCAGGACAAGCGTCAGGAGACGGGCTACAAAATTAGAGATGACTTCAGGACTCAAGCTTTGGTGTCGACCCCGCCTCCCCAGCTCCATTCTCTCCCCACCGTACTCCAGCTGCTGCGTGCATGCGTGTGTGTGTGTGGAAAAATCATATCCGTCCCAGAATGTGCCCCTCTGTCTGAGCTCTTCCCATCTCGTCCTGAAGGTCAGGATCCCAGCTTCCTCACAGGAGAGCTCCGGCTTCTGACCAAAACTGCAGGCGGGGGTGCGGATGGCGAGGCCCCCCCAAGGCAGCGGCCGTGCCTGGAGGATGGTCTTCGTGGCCCCGAAGTGGGGACAGGCCGTGGGAGCAGGCGGCAGCCCCTGATGATGTATGTGTAAAGGAATGTGACCCACACGCAGCTGTGCACCAGAGCCTGCCGAGCACAGAGCAGCCCCACGTGCGCCCAACTCCCGGTCGGCACCTTGGCCAGACCTGGGGCGGCAGGTGTGAGCCGGAAACACAGCTGGGGAGAAGAGCCAGCAGACCCCCTGACAGCGCCCGGCCAGAGCCCCGCCCCATCCCCCACTCCTGCAGAATGGAGGTCCTTAAGTTACCGTATCCCTAAGCAGTCACCATCTTCGTCTCCATCCTCCATGGACTGGGCGGCTTTCCTGACGGTTGAAAGAATTCAACTAGAGCCAAACTTCTTTTTTTTTTAACAAGTGAGAGGCCACTTTTGATGGTATTTTAATACCACCCCTCCCCAGCTTCAGGGAAGGTCCTTTTTATTTATGTGTGTGTGTTGGCTGTGCTGGGTCTTCATTGCCGTGTGTGGGCTTTCTCTCGTTGTACCCAGCAGAGGCTCCTCTCCAGGCGTGGTGCGCGGGCTTCTCTTTGCAGTGGCTTCTCTCGTTGCAGAGCACGGGCTGTAGGGCTTCAGTAGTTGAGGCTCACGGGGTAAATAGTAGTGGCGCATGGGCTTAGGTGCCCTGGGGGTTGCAGAATCTTCCCGGACCAGGATCGAACCTGTGTCCCCTGCACTGGCAGGCAGATTCTTTTTTTTTTTTTTTTTGCTTCTTTCATCCTTTCCCTTTCAAGTTGTAAGAACAACACATGTGCGGTAAAGAAATCCAAGAAATTTCAGAAAAGCCAGAATATAGAAATTACAAACACTTAGAATCAGGAGTGTTCCGATTAGTCAGCTTGTATCCATCCAGCGCAGGTTCCTGGCATCCCGTGCCTGGCTGTCGTGTTCAGGCAGAGTCTGGGCTTTGCTCTGAACACAATGGCACGCAGATTCTTAACAACTGGACCACCAGAGAGATTCAAGCCAGAGCTCTTGAGTTCTAATCCTGGTTCCAGCTTATATCCTGGGGAAAGTTATTTAATTTCTTTGAGCCTCAGTTTCCTCATCTGTAAAGTGGGAATAATTGTAATAGTTGTAATAATTGAAGCCACGTATCACGTGATTAAAACGATGCCTGGCATAGAGCAAAAATGTTAGAAACAGTAGTGTTAACCCTGACCCCTAAGAGCACAGGCACCACGGCATTAGAAAGACCTGAGTATCCACACCACCTCTGTCTATTGACTGCATGACCTTGAGGATCTCTCTCAACTTCTCTAAGCCCTGTTTGCCTTGTCTGTAAAATGGGGCTAATAATTACATCATAGGGTGGCTGTAAGATTTCAACAAAATTATATATATGTAAATTGCTTAGCACATTATGGACATTCAATAAATAATATTTTCTTGCTGTTAAAATAATGTTGGTATTATTATTGCCAGACTATTTTTTTTAAATCAGTGGGAAGTCAGACATTGAGAACAGACTTGGGGTTGCCAGCGGGAAGGGATAGGCTGAGATTTTGGGGTTAGCAGATGCAACTGTTACATATAAAATGGATAAACAACACGGCCCTACTGTAGAGCACAGAGAACCATTCCCAGTCTCCCGGGATAAACCATAATGGAAAAGAATATTGAAAGGAGAATATATGTGTGTATAACTGAATCACCCTGCTACACAGCAGAAATTAGCACAACGTTGGAAATGAAGTGTACTTAGATGTAAAAATTAAATAAGTGAGAAGTTCCTGGGTTCCCTAAGGCGCTGCTTTCTGGCCTTCTTCCCCTTCACAACACTCAGAAAATAATAGGTAACAAAAAGTAGGGTAAAGACAAGACTGCCTGTGGTTAGCCCCTGGGCTAGGGGCCCCTCACACCTGTAGCCCATCCAAGGCTCACAGGACACGTGTAGGAAGCCTCGCTCCAAGGGTGAAGATTTCAAGCAGTGGCTCTCCAACCTGAGAGTGTGCCAGACTCACCCGCAGAACTTAGTAAACTACAGATGGCCCAGGCCCTGTCCTCAGAGTTCAGGGGGTCTGAGATGGGGCTCAAGAATTCATGTTTCTTAGAGGTTCTCAGGTGATGCTCACGGGTCTGGGACCACTCTCTGAGAACCTCTTTAGAACTTTGCATGCCCATCTCATTCTGCCATTTTAGAATTGATTGCACTCAAAGGAATTGCGTTCCTTCTCACTCTTGTCATCTGAAATCGTATTTAACTCACTTCTCTGTCTCTGAAAGCCACATTTCCTAGTCAGTAATACGTGTTTAATAGGAAGAGCTCTTCTGCCATGGTTGTATGCTGAATACATACAGCACTTTGAAAGCATATAGACTCCTAACAAATCTAGAATGTCCTTCTTTATGCCTCCTGCCTGCAACATCACCCTGCTCAGACCTCCTCCCAGGCCGGACCTGCCATCTGACAGTGTCGCTGCTGCCCCAGAGGTCTTTCGCCCAAACAGAAGATCCTTTCCTTCCCCATCCTTTCATTTCCCAGATATTTATTGAGTGCCTGTTATGTGCCAGTCATCGTGCTTGTGGAGGAGCTATGACAGTGAGCAAAACAGATGTGGTTCCAGCCCTTGCCAGCCGATAGAGTGGCAGACATTAAATCAATGAAGAGCCAAGTGCTGCAGGGACGCATAAACAGGTTACAGCCTAACCTGGTAAAGTAGGAGAAGCTGGTCCATAAGGCAGGGATAGACATGTTGGATCGGGGACCTGAAGGGTCTGTACGAGATGAACTTGCTCTGTCAGCTCTGTGTTCTCTGTGTGTGCTTCATCGCTCAGTTGTGTCCAACTCTTTGCACACCCCCTGGACTGTAGCCCGCCAGGCACCTCTGTCCATGGGATTCTCTAGGCAAGAATACTGGAGTGCTGTGCCCTCCTCCAGGGGACCTTCCCAACCCAGAGCTGGAATTGAACCCAGGTCTCCCATGTTGCAGGCGGATTCTTTACCGCCTGAGCCACCAGGGAAGCGTGATGGTCTTGCACTAAGTCTTAGCCCTACAACTACTAAGACTTATTGTAAGGCCACCGTGACAGTGAAAGTCACTCAGTCGTGTCCGACTCTCTCTGACCCTATGGACTGTATAATCCGTGGAATTCTCCGGGCTAGAATACTGGAGTGGGTAGCCGTTCCCTTCTCCAGCAGATCCTCCCAAACCAGGGACTGAACCCAGGTCTCCTGCATTGCAGGTGAATTCTTTACCATCTGAACCACCAGGGAAGCCCAAGGCCGTCATAATGCCCCCTGAAAATTGGGACTTGCCATCTGTCTCTACGAGGATTAAGCCACTGCAGCAGCTGAACTTCAACACACGCTGAATGGGGTCATTAGGAATGAGGTACTCTGTGTTCTGGGAAAAACTAGCAGAACAGGCCTTCAGATAGTTAGATGTTTTCAGGAAGATTTTATGAGTCCAATCCTTGCCTCTCCTCACACCTAGAAAAGCACTAAAATCATTCATGGAGACACCTGCTCCTCGTGGCTAGCAGTAAACTTCACAAGACTAGCAGCAACTTCCTGCAAAAGTGCGTGCTTGACTGTATGTTCCCCTTCACCAAAACCAGTATATGCTGAGCTTCCCCACCTCTGCAGAGCAGTTCCTCAGACCTATCTGAGGCGCTGTCTCCCAGGCTGTAGTCCTCATTTTGCCCCAGATAAAACTTAACTCACAACTCTCACATCGTGCATTTTTTTCAGTTGATGTTTATCCTCTAGGAGAAAATAAAATTAGATCACTACTTCAGACCATATGCAAAAGTCAGTTTCATATAGATTACAGAAAATCCATGTGTGCATGTGTGATCAGTCTTGTCCGACTCTTTTGCTGCCCTGTGGACTATAGCCCACCAGGCTCCTCTGTTCATGGAATCTGCCAGGCAAGAATACTGGAGTAGTTTGCCATTTCCTCCTCCAGGGGATCTTCCCGACCCAGAGATTGAACCCAAGTCTCCTGCGTTGGCAGCTGGATTGTTTATCAACTGTTGCCACCTGGGAAGGCTGGATTATAGACGTAAGTGTAAAATGCAAAGCTATAATACTCTTAAAAGAGATTAGAAGAAAATATTTTATTGCCACCGGGTAGTTAAAAAATTCTTAAATGAGATTTAAATTCTTTAAGCCCAACCCCAATGGACGAGGTTGATAAGCTGACCACAAAACGGCATCCAGTCATTCAGCCAGTGTTGAAGGAGAATGCCATCACCTGCTGCTGGTGAAAGCAGTGAAGAGGACAAAGCCCCTGCCCTCGTGGAGTAGATGTTCTAGAGAAAGAAGCATCTGCGGGGAAGCAGGAGCACCCTGGCGGAGACTGAACCCAGGCCGCGACCTCGCAAGCGCGGAGCCCTCGCCCAGCGGAGAGTGAGGATGAGAAACGTCTGTCCAACAAAAGACACCATACACAAAGTTGAAGGACAAGCCAGAGACTTGAAGAAGATATTTATCACCTATGTAACTAACAACAAATCAGTCTACAGAATTGTTTTAGTATCGAGATTGTCTATAAAGAACTCCTACAAGCGCATAACAAAAAAATAAAGGACCTCAGTAGAAAAATAGTCCAAAGATATGAAGAGCTAATACACAGAAGAGAAAATCCTAACAACTACCAAACATTCGGGCATATTTTCCTGGCCAAACTCGCTAGTTATCAGGGAAAGGCCAATTAAGTTGAGATACCCCCTCACAGTCATCAAATTGGCAAAAATTGTAAAGTGAGATAATGCAAGTGTCGGTGAGGACATGGAACTGAGGGAACCCACACACTCTGCTAGTGGGAGTGTAACTTGGCTTAATCACTTGGAAGCAATTTGGGCGAATCTTTAAAAGTTCAAGAAATGAGAGGGCGTATGTGTATACATACAGCTGGTTCACTTTGCTGTACAGTAGAAACGAACACAGCATTGTGAAGCAACGATATTCCAATAATTTTTTTTAATAAGAGGAAAATGGAAAAAAAAATTCCAGAAAGTTCTGAAAAAAAAATTTGAATTTGCCATGTGCAGGGAACTAGTTACATAATAGTAAAAAAAAAAAAAAGTTCATGAGGTATGGCTGAGTCTAAGGAGACAGGCAGCATTATTTGTAATAGCTACCAGTGAAGCCCTATGCCTGTTGCCACGCCGTAGAAAGGACAAAATGTCTTAAATCTATTCCATGGAATTCTATACAGCAGCTAAAATGAATACAGGGAGGTGGGACTTCCCTGGTGGTCCAGTGGTTAAGAATCCGCCTTCCAATGCAAGGGACTCAGGTTTGATACCACGGGGATCCTACCATGCCAAATAGATGTTTTTTCTTAAATAATAAAGTGAATACAGGGAGATATATATGCATCAGCATTGATATATCTCAAAATGGCGAGTTGCAGAAGGATGCATAGAGCTTGAGAACAGGCAAAGCAAAGTTATATCATGCTTTAAGAATGTAAACATTTGTGTGAGTCAACAGCAGGATGAAAGCACGCAGAGGGTGGCCAAGCCCAAGTTTCAGTGAATGAATGAATGCTAAGCCCTCAAGTTCCCGCAGGATCTCGGAGGAGGGAGGTAGAGGGGGGTGTCCAGGTGTTCTAAACAGTGCGTGTAATCGCTTACAAAGCTTTTAAACACTGAAGCAAGGGTGGGGAAATGTGAAGATTGGAGAGGAAGTTAGCTATTGGGTACACAGATGTTTTTTCTGTTATTCTGTGTAATTTTCTGAAGTTTTAAATATTGTATTTAAAATGAAAAAGGTGTGGATAAAAGAACACTCTGTGTGATTTCAATACCTTTAAACCACGAAGTTTTTCCACCTTGGTTTATGTCCCTGGATGTGTTCCAGTGTCTCCTAGTTTATGATCTGTGGTAACTTGAATTTATACCCTACTGTTGTGTGAAAATTGTGTAAGCTTTATGTCGAATTGGTCCATGGTGCTTTTCGGCTCTACTCCATCCTTCGACTTTTCTGTATTCATTCTATTAATTTTGAGAGTTTGATATTGAAACTCCAACTAAAAATCTTAATTTATCTACTTAAAAAGTAGTTGTAATATATAGTGAAACTATTATGTAACTTTGATATGTATTTTCCACGCTTTCGTAATTCAAAATATAAAAAAGAGAAAAACAAGTAAAAGGAAGAAGGTGGGCAGGATTTAGGAAGGGAGCAGGGAGAGCGAAAGGCCGTCTCGGGCAAGTAAGCAACCTGGAAAGGAGCCAGTGAGGACTTGGGTGCCCTGGGGGTGCCAGGGAGCTGGGAGAAGGAGGGCGGGCCTCCCAGGCCATGCACGGGGTGTGGGCTTTATCTTAAGAGCGTGGGACAGTTGCCCCCAGCCCCAGCCATGAGGCTCCTGGGGAGAGACCAGGATCATGCAGCCGAAATGGCCGAGCGGGGCCTTCATGGCCTCTGCAAGGAAGAAGCAGCGTCCAGGCCTCGGCGTCCAGCCCACCTGGGGGCCGCAGCTCTACAGGAGTGGGAGAAGGGACAGCGCCCCCCCACCCCCCACGGTGGAAGGCGTCACGGCCACGTCTCACCTGGAGCAGCTACAGTTGGCCCAGGAGCTGTGACTAGAGTCAGAGAGGCCTGTGTTCAAATTACAGCTCTTTTGCTTCTGGCTTGAAAACCCTGGTCAAGTTTCTGAGGCCCTGTGTTCTCAGTGAAGATATCCATCGATCTCACGTCAGAGGATCAACGGGAGAAGAAAGTGCAATGCCGGAGGCACAGCGCTAGCCAAGCAAGCCCTTACTGGACGCTGTGTAGCTGTAATCATTGCTGCTAGCCAGGCTCTCTGGGTCCAGCTTCTCAGGCACTGCAGGGCAGGGGGCATTGGGGCCCCCTGGAAGTGCAGCCCGGAGCCCGGGGAGAACCACAACCTGGACGCCCCACGCTGCTCAGAGGGCCTGGACTGGAAGCAGCTCGTGCAGCACAGGGGGGTCTCCAGTGCAGCCCTGCGGGCGGGCAGCCCTAAGGAAGTGTTGCAGAGAACCGTGGCAATACCTGGAGAAGGCAGCCAGGCTGTGGTTTCGCCCTCGCTCATGGCCCTGACATTAAGGCAGACTCCACAGAGGTGTCCCGGGATCCCAGACAGGCCTGGAGACGCCCTTCACCTTCACCCATGAACAATGCAGCTCATGTGACCTCCCAGAGGAAGTGCCGGCATGGGAGACTTCTCGCCAGCCCCGGCGCCCCCCAAAAGTGGACTTGAAACAGGATAGCTCGCTTCCGCCTGAGAGCCTGTGCCCGGCCAGGCACTGGCTGCACTTCCTCCGAGCTATATTTTTATTCGCTATTTTGAGCTCTTCCATCACCTGAAACCAGCTAGAACACTCTTATGGATGGCAGCTAACACTGATTTTGAGTCATTACTGTGTATACCAGTAATATATAACAGTAGAATAGACGCAGCGTATCACCATATTGAATCTTCACCAGAATTCTGTGAATTGGGAACTAGAATTATCTCCTCTACAGATGAGGAAACTAAAGCTCCAAGAGAAAACGTGACTTGCCGAGAAAAGGAAACTTGGGCAGGGAGTTCTAGAGCTGGGTGGGATTGAATCCCCGCTGAACTGCAAAACAAAACAAAACAAAACAATACATCTTCTGCCACTCAACCCAGGGATGCTGACCTTTAAGGGGGAATAGGAAGCTGGCACATCACAGATTCAGGCTGAAAACTGTTGCTTCGTTGGCACCCACCAAACATCCAGCCAGCCAGCCCATCCCAGCTGTTGGAAGTCAGCATGGGAGGGCAAGAACAGCCAGGCCCCTCGGGATGGGCTCAGACCCTGCCAAGCGCTCTTTTCTTTCTCCATTCCAGCTGCTGCCCTGGACTCCACCCTCCACATGTTTCTGCTCAGAGCCAGCCTCTCCTTCTCCCCCAGAGCCCCCTCTCTCCAGCCCCGAGGCCGGCATGCCAGGGTCCCTCCCCGACCCAGTACAGACTTTTGCTGGCAGCCGCTCCCTGCTGGCTCTGCTTCAAAGCTGGAGCAGGCCCCTCTCCTCCAGGTGTCAGGAGCGGCTGGCACATTAGCAGAAGGCCTCTGGCAGGAAGGGGTGTCGAGCCAGGAAACTCCTCCTCCTGACCCTCAAGGGGATGGGGCCAGGTTCGAGTTCAGGGTGGAGCCGCTGTCGGTGAGGTGAAGGGCCTACAGCCTGGGGTCATCACAGTCACCACGGGCAGAGACAGAGCCGCAGCCTCCTGCCTGCCTCTCTCCACAGTTGTGAGATCCCGGTGCCAGATGCCCAGGACTCTTACGGGTCAGAGTGATAGTCTGGAGATGGACAGTGTGGCATTCCATGTTTCTAAAAGCACCTTTTTGTGAGGTTTTTCAACAGCAAACTTCTCCCCAGTGAGAACCAGAGTTACCAGATGTTAGTTCTCTCCGCCCTTGGGATGTGCTTCTGTCAGAGCTAGAAGAAGCCCGCTCAGACTTTGGGGAAGTATTCCGCTTGAATATCTCCAGCAGCAGGCAGCTCAGTCGCTCACAAAGCAGCCATAATCCCAGAGCTGGGCGGCTTCCAGTCTTCCGGAGCCAGTCTCCCAGAACCCTGTGGCGTCTCCCTCAGAGGCAGCCCTTCAAGCGCCATGGCCCGGCGCCACTTGCCCTTCATCCTCTCTTCCCACTAAAGATCTGAAGGTAGTCGTCAGCCCGACATCCTGGTTTGCAGACTCCGCCTCGCCGACCCCCTGTTCTGTGACTCTAGCTCGTCCCTCTTAAATAAACCGCCCAGAGCCAGACGTAGTGCCCAGATGCCACCTTGCCAGGAGAAAAGAAAAGGGTGCCGCACCGCTGTTAGTGATGTGCTCACACTTTCCCTCTCATTCAACTAATACTGGCTGAGGGCCTACTGTGTGCCCTCCCGCCACGCTGGAACATCGTGGGGGACACTGACTGGGGCCTCCTGTGAGTCCAGAAAGGTGAGCGGGGGCCAAGGGAAGGGCATACAGGCTCATTAGCCAGGATAAGGATGGGAGACGTTGCTCTAAGGACAAGGGGAAGCCCATAAAGTGTTTAAAACTGGCTTGTAAAACAGTCAAATTCGCATTTTTAAAAAGGTCTTTCTGGGAGGGAGGAGAGGGTGAGATGAGTGGAGAAAGCAGCATGGAAGCATGTACACTACCATGTATAAAACAGCGTGTACACCACCACGTGTAAAACAGCGTGTACACCACCATGTGTAAAACACCACGTACACCACCATGTGTAAAACAGATGAAAAGTGAAAGCGAGAGGCACTCAGCTGTGTCCGACTCTCTGTGACCCCATGGACTACATGATCCATGGAGTTTTCCAGGTTGGAATACTGGAGTGGGATCTTCCCAACTCAGGGACCGAACCCAGGTCTAACCGCATTACAGGCGGATTATTTACCAGCTGAGCCACAGGGAAAGCCCAATAGCCAATGGGAATTTGCTGTATGATTCAGGAAACTCAAACCGGGGCTCTATGACAACCTAGACAGGTGGGATGGGGAAGGAGGTAGGAGGTAGGAGGAAAGTTCAAGAAGGAGGGAACATAGGTAAACCTAGTTGGAGAAGACTCTTGAGAGTCCCTTGGACTGCAAGGAGATCCAACCAGTCCAACCTAAAGGAAATCAGTCCCGAATATTCATTGGAAGGACTGATGCCGAAACTGAAACTCCAATACTTTGACCACCTGATGTGAAGAACTGACTCATTGGAAAAGACCTTGATGCTGGAAAAGACTGAAGACGGGAGGAGAAGGGGATGACAGAGGATGAGATGGTTGGATGGCCATCACCAATGTGCTGGACATGAGTTTGGGTAGGCTCCGGGAGTTGGGGATGGACAGGGAAGCCTGGCAGTCCATGGGGTTGCAAAGTATCAGACACGACTGAGCGGCTGAACTGAACTGAACTTATGGCTGATTCATGTTGATGTTTGGCAGAAACCAACACAACATGGTAAAGCCATTATCCTTCATTTAAAAATAAATTTAATTTAAAAAAAAAAAGTCTTTCTGACCACAGTATGGATACCCAATTAGAAGGAGGCAAAAGTGTTACCAGAAGCCAGGTAGCAGGTCGTCCAGTTGTCCTGGAAGAGGAGGTGGGCGTGGGCATCAGTGGGGGCCGTGGAGTGGAAAAGAGTAGACGGATTCCAGAGAAATGTCTGGAACAGGACTGATTGGACCAGGTGATTGGTTGATACCTGGCGGGCAAGAGAGGGCGTTTCCCGGATGTCAGGAGGACTCCCAGGCTTCTGGCTGAGCAGAGGAGCACGGCTGACAATGATAGCTGAGACCCAACTGGCTTCTCTGTCAGCCAGGCCCACTGCTTGCAGTCAGGAAAACACTTCAATCCCACGCGCATGTGCTGCCAGGGTCCAGCTACCTGTCCCTCAGAGAGAAAGCCCCTGCACCGCCTGCCTCCCGCAACTAGCCCCATCCACGCGTCAGCCCGCCGAGGAGCAGGGGTCAAAGCAGAGCACACGCCGGGCTTGCCCTGCTTCACCCTGACACCTCCGAGGGCTGTGCCCTCTCTCTTCCCCAGCTGCCCGTCTCAAAAGAGGGAGCTGGCGTTCACAGTCAAGCCTGGCTGCTGACGGAGAGCGGCGGCCAGTTCTGGGGCTGGAGGGGCGGGCCCTCTGCAGCCAGCAGTCCTGGCTGTGGCTGAGAAGGGGAGATGCTTACGGCACTTGGCCTGGCAGCCCTGGCGTGGCCGGGAGCAGGCCAATCAGCAACAACGACCGCTTCTGGAATTAGATGGGGCTGGTGACTGTGCAGCTTTGTGAACACACCGCCCCGTGCACTCTGAAAGGATAAGTCCTATGGTATTGGAGTTACACTGCAATACAGCTCTTCCTTCACTTGCTAGGGGGGTATGTCCTGATAAAATCTACTGTAAGTTAAAAATATCAAGTCAAAAATACACTGACTACACCCGACCTACCAGAGATCATATCTTAGCCCAGCCCTACCTCAGCATCAGCTCACAGTTGGACAACATCATCTAACCCAAAGCCTGTTTTTTCATAAAGTGTTGAATCTCACATGTAATTGATTTGAACATGGTACTCAAAGTGAAAACAGAATGGTTGTCCATGTCCCACCCTCGTGACTGCACAGCCGACTAGGAGCTGCCCCTGCTCAGCGTTACAGGAGAGGACGTCCATGGCATCGCTAGGCCAGGGAAAGGTCAAAATTCAAAGTTCTTCTCGCTTTCACAGCATCATTGATCACTTAAGTCATAAAACCTAAGACTACCTGTCATCAAGTTGGAGACCGTCTGTATAAAATAAGAGAATAAATAGGTGAAGAGAGAAATAGTCAGACTTCTCTGATGGTTCAGGGGTTAAGACTCCGAGTTTCCACTGTGGAGAGCATGGGTTCGATCCCCGGTTGGGAAGTTCTGCATGCCCATGAGTGAGTGAACTCGCTCAGTTGTGTCCGACTTTTTGCGACCCCATGGACTGTAGCCCGCCAGGCTCCTCCGTACATGGGATTCTCCAGGCAAGAATACTGGAGTGGGGTGCCATTTCCTTCTCCAGGGGATCTTCCCCACCCGGGGATTGAACCCGGGTCTCCCGCATGGCGGGCAGATGTTTTAGCCTCTGGCTCAGACGGTAAAACGTCTACCTGCAATGCAGGAGGCCCGAGTTCGATTCCTGGGTTGGGAAGATCTCCTGGAGAAGGAAATGGCAATCCACTCCAGCACTCTTGCCTGGAAAATCCCATGGACGGAGGGCCTGATAGGCTACAGTCCATGGGGTTGCAAAGATTCGGACACTACTGCATGCCCGTAGCATGGCCCAAAAAAGAGAGGGAGAGAGAGAAATAGTTAAGGGAGGTAACTGCTATAAACAGGAGCACCAGATCCCAGGTTGATGATAAACAAGAGGAGCCAAGTAACATCTTCAAAGGCTTTGGTTCCCCTTCGTGGTTTCCTGCTTGGGGATGTTCTCAGCCCAGCGCTCTTCCCTAGCAATTAACTTCAGGCCATTCTGGTTCCTGGCTGTCCCGGGAGTAGGGCAGGAAGGAGAGGGCACTGGCTTCTCTCCTCGGGGGGCCTGTCCCTCTGCTGTGGGCCAGGGAAGGGAGGATGTTGAGGTGCTCCCTGGGACTCTGGAAAAATGCACTCTCCCTCTGCAGTTTGGGATGCCTCTGCTACCCCAGCCCCCACTCCCTGCCCTTTCTCTACCTCACTCACCCCTCTGTCCCCATCCAGATATCAAAGTCTGGGCTTTGTGCCCTCTCTCATCCCTTTTGCCTGCCCATTCTGCTCAGGTTATAAGGAAAGAGGTAAATACTTGGCATCACCGACGCAATGGACATGAACTTGGGCAAACTCCAGGAGATGGTGAGGGACAGGGAGGCTTGGCGAGCTGCAGTCCATGGGGTCGTAAAGAGTCAGACGCGACTGGGTGACCGAACCACAGCTACTTGGCCTGTCTCAGCTCTTGGTCCCGGGAGCCTCTGCCAGAAAGACTAGGGCGCCCTCTTGCGGCCGTTGGCAGCATTGCTTGTTCCCACTCTGGCCTTGAATTTTTTTTTTTCTAGAGGTAATTTTAATGTTGAATTCTGGAAGTTCAGTTCAGTTCAGTCGCTCAGTCGTGTCCGACTCTTTGTGATCCCATGGACTGCAGCATGCCAGGCCTCGCTGTCCACCACCAACTCCCGGAGTTTACTCAAACTCATGTCCATTGAGTTGGTGATGCCATCCAACCAACGCATCCTCTGTCGTCCCCTTCTCCTCCCGCCTTCAGTCTTTCCCAGCATCAGTGTCTTCTGGTAGAGGAAGCAGCTTCTTTCTTCCCCCAGAGATACATGAGAAGCAATTAAGGCCCTAAGATTTAGGTGAGAAGAAGAAAAGATAAGTTAGGCAGATAATAAACTAAGAAATGAAATGCAGGTATTTATATCCTGTGAAAGAAAGAAAGTGAAGTTGCTCAGTCTGTCCAACTCTGTGACCCCATGGACTGTAGCCTGCCAGGCTCCTCGGTTCATATCCTGTATCTTTACTTTAAAAGAGGTGGTGAGACCTAGCAGGAAGCAAGTCCATGACATGTAAATTTACCAGCTGTGTGACCTTATTAAGCTGACTTCTCTGAGACTTAGTCTCTTCACCTGTAAAATGCAATAATCACAACACCTGTCTCATAGGATTGTTGTGGGATAAAATTTGTTATTGTTCAGTCGCTCAGTCATGTCCAACTCTTTACGACCCCATGGACTGTAGCACACCAGGCCTCCCTGTCCATTACCAACTCCTGGAATCCACCCATACCCATGTCCATTGAGTCAATGATGCCATCCAACCATCTCATCCTCTGTCGCCCCCTTCTCCTCCTGCCTTCAATCTTTCCCAGCATCAGGGTCTTCCAATGAGTCAGCTCTTTGCATCAGGTGGCCAAAGGACTGTAGCTTCAACATCAGTCCTTTCAATGAATATTCAGGGTTGATTTCCTTTAGAAATGACTGGTTTGATCTCCCTGCTGTTCTAGGGACTCTCAAAATTTAATTAACATAAGTTAAATACCTTGTAACTCAGGGCTTCCCTCGTAGCTCAGTTGGTAAAGAATCTGCCTGCAATGCAGGAGACCCAGTTTGATTCCTGATTTGGGACGATCCCTTGGAGAAGGAAATGGCAACCCACTCCAGTATTCTTGCCTGGAGAATCCCATGGACAGAGGAGCCTGTCAGGCTACTGTCCATGGGGTCGCAAAGAGTTGGATATGACTTAGCGACTAAACCACCACAGGTCCATCCAAATACCTTGTATGGTGCCTGCCATGAAGTAAGGACTCAGTAAATACAGCCTATTTCTATTGTTATCGTTATTAGACCTGGAGACTAGATGTAGGAACCATCTCTGTCTTCAGGGGGACCTGAAGCCAGGCCTTGCACCCTCCCAGGGGCACTGGCCACATCAGAGTCTCTCTAGAGCCCCTTCCCCAGAGGCGAACAATGCCTGCAGTCTCTGGAGCTGACCCAGTTGCCAGTCTGGGGACTCTGACCCAGTGAGGAGGAGAGAGAATTCGAAAAATCCATGAACGAGCAAAATAAGTTGGTTTCTTGGGGATTATTTGTTTGTTTGTTTAAGGAAAGATAGGGCCCAGTCAGAAACAGATTGGGGAGGTGGGTAGGAATTCCCTGACAGTCTGTTGGTTAGGACTTTGCACTTCCACTACAGGAGGGCACAGGTTCGACCCATGGTTGGGGAACTAAGAGTCCCACGTCTCATGGCTGGAAAAAAAAGAGAAAAGAAACAGATTGGGGGCCCAGCTGCCCATCAGTAGATGAGTTTGGCACCCTGCCTGGCCCAAGGATGGAACCCGGCAAGTGCTCATTTCCATCTCTTCCTGTCCTCTCTCCAGCGAGTCCCTGAAGGGAGTATCTTTGGTCCGTTCCCTCTAGTGGTCACGGGGTATTCTTCCTGCGAGAAGCCAGGAGGGGGCCACCCTGTGAACGTGGAGGAGCAGTGGCCGCCCAGCGTCACTGGACCCCCTCCAGGGCAGACCCCAGGCTGCACCCCCGGCCCTCTGTGCCGCCTGTGCCCCAGGACTGGAGGTGCCTGTGGCCCGTCTGGCCCTTGGTCGCCTATTAAATCTCGGGGCCACTTGCCAAGGCCCTTTAAAGCTCTTGGCTGTTCTTTTTGCCTTTTCTGATCAGCTGTATTTATTCTGAACTAAACAGTCCTCGCTGCAGGATGAAAGGATTTACTGCTGAAGGATACGAAAAGAAATCCTGGCCGCACTGCAGTTGCACTCCCTCCTTGCCGCTCCCCCCCAGCCCATGTTCCGTCCCCTGGCTGGTGCCACAGGGACTGAACTGGGCGCCTGCCTCCCCACGCCAGTGCAGATGGGTGGCAGAGCCCAGTTAACGGAGAAGTGCAGTGACAGGGAAGATCTTGTCTCCAGGGGGAGCCATCTCTCCTTGCTGTGCCAAGGGGGACTGGAGCCCCAGGCGGGGCTCACTGCAGCACCCTCCATCACACGCACCCGCTCTCATATCCTCTCACTCTCTGCCCCTCAGGATTGTGCTCATGGACGACGCCATGGACTGCTTGATGTCTTTCTCAGATTTCCTTTTTGCCTTCCAGGTCCAGTTTTACTACTCAGGTGAGAGTCTTCCGGGCCCCCGTGGCTCCTGTCGGGACCACAGTCCCCCACTCCCCATCCCACCCTGGCGCCCCTCCCTCTGCGCGTCTGGCCCGCACTTCCTGCGCCGCCTCCCTTCGTGGCGGGCTTCCCCGCAGGATGTGGTCACAAGACTCGGCCTGCAGAGCCGACTCCACGACACACAAAGCCACGGTGCTTCCTGCCAGCAGGGGGACACACATCAGTTTAAGTGATGACCACGGTCACACCACCACCGACACGCTGCTGCGGGTTGCTCCCCGAGGCGGTTCCCGTTTAGCGAAGGCGTGCGGTGTGCCGGGCCCAGTGCTAGGCGCCTTCGTCCTCACCGCAGCCCTGAGGGGCAGGCGGCTTTTTAATGGAGAAGCGGACAAGGGGAGCTGCCAACGCGCCCGGCTGACCGAGGGCCCGCCCCACCGCCCGCGTGCTCAGCCCCTCGGCCGTGTCAGCGGGTCGGAGGTCTCTCCCTGGGCCTGACGCAGACATGTGAGCACACAGCTCCCCATCAGCGCACGCCCCCCTCATCCCCTGCTCCCCAGCAACCTCCAGCTGCACCCCGAAATCCCAGGTGGAATAAAGATGGCTGGCTGGATACCAGCGCACACCGGCTCACACACAGCAGCGTCCGATGGAATGCTGGGGCCTGAAACTGCTGACTGTGTCCATCAGCAAACTTGTTTCAAACAGGCTCTTCCAGTAAACAGGGCTGGCTGTCCCTGGAGCCTGCCTGTGGCCTTCTGCCAGCGGCTGGCCCCGGCCGGCCCCGGCCTCACTCAGGCGCCGCATCGTGTCCTCTTGAGGGCGGCCCCAGGGCCCGGTCAGGCAGGGGCCGCAGTCTGGGGTCCCGCCTCCTGCTCACAGCAGCTCCGGGCATCCATGTCCCATTTCTCTGAAGCTCTTGGGCCCTGGAGAAGGAGCAGCCGCGTGTGGAGACCCTATTCCCCTCACCATGTGAACGGGCTCTCTCCTCACAGCGCCCCCCAGAAAGGGCAGCCATGGGGAGGTGGGCCGTAAGTCTCAGCTCACCGATGAGGGCTCGGCAACTAACACCTGAAAACTAGTTACGCTGTTTAATAAATCAGCAGCTCATAAGCTTTCTCTCCTGCATGGGTATCTCCAACCTGCTTCCCTTAGTCAGAGAGGCAGGTGGCCTCACAAGAGCGGTTTGCCAGCAGGAGTGTGTTCCTGTTCACCTTTTATGTTTTTCAAAACTATTTATTGCATTTTCTATGCACCAGGCACCGTGCTGGCTGCTGGGGGTGGGGAAGGCAGACATGGCACCATCCAGGCCTGGGGGCAAGATCTGCCATTCCAGCAAGGAGACAAAGCAAGCCAGCCGCAGAGACGCCCTCACGGGATAAGCGCCCCAGAGGAGTCTGGGGGGCCTGAAAGTATGTAGCGGGGTCTCGCCTGGTCTGGGAAGAACTGCCAGAGGAGGGGATGTTCAAGCTGAGACACGCGAGTGTCATCCCTCACGAGCGTGGGCCATGAGGGCCCCTGCTCCCTGGATGCTGTGTGTTGAGGACTCACTGGGGAGCTGAGCCGACCCACAGAGAGAAGGGGGCGCGCGGTGAGGGGACCCAGGGTGTCCTCCCCGCCTGACCCGCGCCCCTCCACCCTGTACGCAGAGTTCCTAGAGAGCGTGGCCGCCATCTATCAGGACCTGCTGTCGGGCAAGAACCCCAACACGGTGATTGTGCCCACGTCGTCCAGTGGGCAGCACCGCCAGCGGCCTTCCGCGGGCGAGGCAGGCACGCTGGAGGGCGTGGAAGCCTCGCTGTTCTACCAGTGCCTGGAGAACCTGTGTGACCGGCACAAGTACAGGTGAGAGCCCGCCCTAGCCCCCGGGGCTGCAGGCGTGGGCGCCAGCTCGGACCCCCCGGCAGGCTCTCCTGACGGCAGGCCGGGGCTCCAAGGCCCTTGACGGTCATCGTATTGAATATGAATCAGCGCCATTTGCCCCCAGTCCAGGCTGATGATTGACGAGCTTCCCAGGTGGCTCACGGGGGCCAGATTGCTTCCATTTGGGCAAGACCAGCTGTTAATGGGAGAAGGCAATGGCACCCCACTCCAGCACTCTTGCCTGGAGAATCCCATGGACAGAGGAGCCTGGTGGGCTGCATGGGGTCACTAAGAGTCAGACACGACTGAAGCGACTTAGCAGCAGCAGCAGCTGTTAATGACCAGCTTGGGCCCCTTCTTCTTGCCAGGCGATAGATTGGTCTTGACTTTTTAGAGAGAAGGAAAACAATATCCACCGTGCGCAGAATTCACCCTCCAGAAAAAGAGGGTAGCTGTCCTGTGTAGCACGAAGTCCCCCTGGGGACAGAGAAGCCAGCTTGTGTCTCCTCCGAGAGGAGGCATCGCCCAGCGCCCTCTCCCCATGCCCCACCCCTGCCAGTGAAGCACCGATCGGTGAACATACCAGCCTTTCTGTCCACAGTCAAGGCCTTGCTCCGAGAGTTCTGCCAGGCTCCCCAGGGCCTTAGGGTTCCCAGGGCAGGCAGGTCCCTTGGTTTTTGCACTCCTAAGGGCTTCCCAGGTGGTACTAGTGGTAAAAAAATCTGCCTGCCAAGGCAGGAGACTCAAGAGACGCAGGTTCGATCCCCAGGTTGGGATGATCCCCTGGAGGAGGAAATTGCAACCCACTCCAGTATTCCTGCCTGGAGAATCCCATGGACAGAGGAGCCTGGTGGGCTACAGTCCACGGGGTCCCAAAGAGTCGGACCTGACTTAGTGGCAGAAAACACCCTCCTAAGCCTGAAGGTCTGGGTGAGAAGACGGCGTCAGACTTAACTAGTGTTTGAATCTGTGTTCTCTCCTCTAGCTGCCCACCCCCGGCGCTGGTCAAAGAGGTCCTCAGCAATGTTCAGAGACTGACCTTCTACGGCTTCCTTGTGGCCCTCTCAAAGCATCACGGGATCAACCAAGCCCTAGGTAAGCCAGAGCCGGCCGCCTCCACCCTGGCAGCGGAAAGCCACGTAGGAGCCGGAGTGTTGGTTTACAGAGTCCCCACGGGGGACACAGATTTGCCAGGTCTGCCTTGATTTCTCAGGGCCGGACTCTGAGGCCTCCCCTGCTCCCGTGCTGACGGATGGCCTCCCCAACCCGGGTCCTGCCCCAACATGAAGCAGCCTCCCCAGGGCAGAGGCGTGCTCAGCACCCCCCACCCCATAGGATCCCCGACTCTGCTGTGGGCACTGGCCTGCAGGCTGGGCAGACACAGACTATTTAATCAGTGGCTCCAGAGCTTATATTTCAGAGACCTGAACCCCATTTGTAAGCAGGGCAAAGGTGTGTCTTGGGAGACCTTTTTTTCCCATCTGGGAAAAAAAAAATTACTAGTCTGAAAGGGAGTGGGGAAAAAAAGGGCGGTGGTGGATGGAGGCCGGCTCCGGCTGTTTTTCCTTTCCATCGTTTCATCCTCACTGGTCCGCCTTCCCCTCCTGCCTTCCTCCGCCCCCTCCCGCACCTGCTCCCCTCCCAGGGAGGGGCCACCAGGATGACATCACCACCCCCAGAGCTTGAGAGGGTTCTTCTTCCTATTTTTCAAACAAGAAAGAGTGCATCCGCCTGCTCCTTTTTTAAACTGTTTGTTTTTTTGGCTATACTGGGTCTTTGTCGCTGCGTGCAATCTTTCTCTAGTTGTGGAAGCCGGGGCTCCTCTCTAGTTTCGGTGCACGGGCTTCTCTTTGCGGTGGCTTCTCCTCTTGCGGCATGCCAGCTCTAGGGGAAGTGGCCTTCAGTAGTTGGAGCATGGACCTTAGTTACCCGGCCAGCGATGGAGCTCACATCCCCTGCAGCGCTGGGCCAGTGGGAGATGGAAAGAAGCATAGGGTCCATCCTCACCTGCGTCTCCCGTGTATGGAAAAGCGACCTGAGCTACCCCAGGTGCAGCCAGCTGTGGAGGGGGGCTGTGCTGTTCCCTTAGTCCTCAAAGCAACACACATACAGACACACGAGGGCTCCATCAAACACTGTGATCACCACCAACAGCAAAGGGGCCAGGAAGCATCACCTGAAAAGGTCGGGAACTGTAGAGCCAGATGGACAATTTTAAGATTGAGGCTTCCGGGGACCACCACTGTTCACTAGCTTCTGACCAGGAGTGCGGCTCTTTTAAGTTTGCTGCTAAGAATCTTTCTATCTGCAGACTCCAGCTCTACCTTCCCTCCCACCGATAACAGCCCCAGGGGGCACCCTGGATCCCTTCTCTCACCGTTCCCAACATCCGAGAATGACTGCCCTTGGTTTGTAGCCGAGGAAACCTGCTGAGTGATCTGTCAGGGAAGGGACAGCGCCCCGCGAGGAGAGCTGGGTCTCATCCTGACCCCGCCTTCCCTTCTCGCCCTGGGACCCTCCCGGGAGGAGCTGAGACAGCATTTTTGACCATTCTGTCCCCAGAGTGGGATCCCCCTGATCCGGAGGCACAAAACTAGGTAATTTCTGACCTTTGGGGCCTTGGCCATGTCCTGTGTCTCTGGCTTCTTCCTGTTCAGCTCAGGACCTGGAGCCTCGGGAAAGGACTAAACCCTCAGCACCAGCTCGTGCATGAGTGCTGTCCCTTCAGCCATGTCTGACTCTTTGCGGCCCCGTGGACTGCAGCTCGCCAGGCCCCTCAGTTCAAGGGATCCCCCAGGCAGGAACACTGGAGTGGGTTACCATTTCCTTCTCCAGGGGATCTTGCTGACCGAGATCGAACCCTTGTCTGTCTCATCTCCTGCACCGGCAGGCGGGTTCTTTACCACTAGCACCACCTCACAACACACCATCTAGTCTTGGAAGATCATTCTGTTTGTGCAGTGACCTTGAGTTTTGGGGCTGTCCTGTAGTTATGATCAGGGAGGGGAGGCAGGGGGGTTCACTAAACTTCTCCAGCAGCACCTAGGGCTTACTGCCCCCAGAGCAGATCTCTTAAACCTCCGTTCCCTAAATCTTCTAGATCAGCTCTCCCAGGGCTGACATTGTAGGCAGACATGACGATGAGGGGCACAGAGGCAGCTACTGGCTGAAGCCCGGGTGGAGGACCCTCGGGTTAAGTTCTGTGCCCCCAATTATTCCCTAGGAGCCTTGCCCGACAAGGGGGACCTGATGCACGACCCAGCCATGGATGAGGAACTGGAGCGGCTGTAAGTGTTACGTGGGAAGATGCTGCCCCCTTGTGGGCACCAGACCTCAGTCGATCAGAGCCCGACACGGGCCACTGAGCACTTGTCCATCAGTCAAGGAAGGCTTGGGGGGCCGGTGGAGGCCTGAGACAGCCTCTCTTTGAACCCTTTGGGGAGGCAGCCCATGGTCTCACTCACACGCGAGAGTAGGTGAAGGGGTCCTGGTCTCTGGACAAGAGGCACCTCGCTCCCTCTGGGCATCTCCCCTTCTTCAGGCTGGCGCAGATCCCAGGCCTGGTCACCTCGGTCACTGCCGGTCCAGAGGCCAGCTGCCTGCCTCCCCGGACTCCTCCCCGGGTTGGCTCCCCCTGGAGACCCCTCCATCATGCCCGCAAAGTGGATGCAGAAAGCGATGGCTCCACTGAGGAGACGGATGAGTCCGAGACTTGAGGAGCCTGAGGGTCCCGTCCCCAGCTCCCCACCCGCCTCCAACCCCTGGGGCCCCAGGCCTCTCTCCTCCCACTCCCTGTGCCCAGCTGCCCTCCACTGGTGAGAAGGCCAAGTGACAGCCCCAGCCCAGAGACCCGCCAGAGAGGTGCTGATAAGCCAAGCTACGCAGTGACCCTAGAAAGTTAACAGCCGACTTTCTCCCGTCAGCCTGCCTTTCACCAGGCCCCAAGCTGACGGCGGATTGAGCTGAGGCCATGGGAAGGGTGACTTGGTTTTACCCTTTTGCTGACCATCCCCATCTTCTCACAGCAATTCCAGGAACCATGCAGTGCCTTGCATGGTCAAGGGTGACACCCAGCCAGTGATGCAGGTATTAGGAGGATATAGTATCCTCCATGGTAGCTTTCTGCTGGAGGACTAGCCACTAGCCATAAGATGAAGGGTGGGCAAAAAGAAATTTCACTTTCAGAAACCACTTCAAGTCTCCTCTGTTTAATAGTTAAACATGTGAAACAAATAAAGTCCCTTGTGTCTGGTAAGTGGTGAGTCTAAAGCCATGAGACAGGGGTGAAGGGAAGGGGCGAGTTTGAGATTTTGGTGCCAAGTTCCAGCTTCTTCTGGCAGGACTGGGAAGTTGGGGGACAGAGGCCCACTCGACCTGGAGACCTGTCTCAGATCATGAGCAAAGAGGGACTCACCAGCTGCCCATGAGCTCTGCCTTTCATGGGAAAGGTGGCCACAGCTAGACAGAGCTTTCAGGAACAAGCTCAGATGGTTCAAGGCCAGGTGCCCATAACTTGAGAGACTGGCCACAAGGGGTTGCCATCACAGATTCATTAAACATTTTCTAAGCACCTGCTCAGGGTTAGGCCAGTAGGGGTGCAGCTGTGAACAAGATAGGCGGAGGAGTACCAGCTTCCAGCTGAAGCTGGACAGTAAGACGGGTGGTCTGCAACTTCCAGAAAGTAAAACCACCCCAGGACCCAAGCAGAGCAGGCTTCCTCCTCTGCAGCTGCCAGACAACCACATTTTCCTTGGCTCATCCCTGCCCAGACCAGCACCCCCTGCAGAGTTACAGAACCAGCAGCTCCCACAGCTCTGCCGGGCCAGGCTGGGACGGGGCCCAGCAGTTCCAGGCCACGTGGTGACCGCTCAGGCATCTGCAGCCTCCAGCTCTCCAGCTGACTGGGAGCCACTCAAAGCCCCTGGCTGCCTCAATCACCCCAGGGGCTCAAGCCCCACGACCACACCCCTCCAGCCTGGAGGCTGGCAGAGAAATCTCTTTACAAGCACCTCCCGAGGACTCGTGATGACTCCGCACTTGGGACATCGCTGGCTTAGAGGCTGCCTCCACCCATCCATTCTCATCTCCCACCTCCCAGACCAGCGGCTTACAACCGTCCGCAGACGGTGGCGCAGAGCTGTTCCAGGAGCCCATCTGGGGGAGCTGCCAGAACACGGGTCTACAGGCACATGTGCGCGTGCACACATGCACGCACCTGCCTAGGGCTCCATTCAGGTCTTTTTTCCTAACTCTCCTGAGACAGACAGACAAGAGACACACACACACACACACACTGACACACACTCTCGCTCTCTCCCCCACCCACCCCTGAGACACCCGCCCCCAGCCAAGCCTAGTGCTGGGCCAGCGGCAGGGCTGCAAAGGCCTACCGCCCGTGCACAGCTCTCAGGGTGCTGCGAAGGGCCAACTAACGCCAGCTCTTTCCCCCGCGTGCAACAGGGTGCTGAGGTGGAGGCCGCACCGGAGCTCGCGGCAGCACAGGGCCAAGGAGCCAGGGGCCTTTGGCTGTCAGAGGAGAGACAAGCTGGAGGCCCTGCAGACAGTGCCCCCTGCTTCGGCACCAACGCCCTGCCTGTATCAATGGGAACCCAGAGAGTGAGGCCAGGGGCCTGCGCGGGGCAGGGAGGCAGGATCCCAAGAGGACACTCCTCCACTCAGACCAGCAGAGGCCCAGGGCCCCGTCGGGGCTTTATTCGACACCACTTTGTTTCAATACAGTCCAGAAAGAAAGTCACGTCCCTTTGGGGAGGGGTGCTGGGAACAGCGGTCTGCGGCGCTCAAGAGCCCAGCCCCCATCACAGCTGGGGGACCCGTGCTGCCGGTGGCAGGGGCAGGTGGCACCAAGGACGGCACAGTGTGGCCCAGGGCCGAGACCTGCCACCCCGCAGGTGCTCCGAGCTCCCCTTGGGGGGTGCTGCCCAGGGTTCCGAGGCCAAGATGGTGCAGAGAACGAAAGCCGAGCTCAGGAGCCTGCTCCGGTCCCATGCGTCCTCTGCCAGCACTACGCTCACGGCATCCTAAGCAGAGCCCTGGGCAGAGCAGACCCATCACAGCCACCAAGCAGGGGAAGGGACAGAGTCTCCGAGGGACTGCGGTCCACCACGGATGGCATGGGAGGACACCCACACACCCAGGAGGAGGAGTCCTCCGAGCGACCGCTGTAGAAAGGGTCAGCGAGACAGGAGAAGATCACTCGGGCCTCTAGTCTGATCCCAAATGGAAGCTTTAGGTACCAGGTCAAGCTTCTAGCCCTTCGCAAGTCCCAGATGGAGGTCCTTCCCCTCCCCTGCCCTCTCCTGATGCCGAAGAGACCACAGGAGCAGCAGCACGTCTACAGCCTCCCGCCCTGGGGGCTGAGCTACAGCAGAACTCTCTCCAGACCTCCCTGCCGCTTCCAGGGCCGGGAGCCAACCCCCGGGACTACCGGGAAGGATCCTAGAGCCGGCAAGACAGCCTTACACTTTTTACTCTCCCCGCTCAGGGAAGGCCTGGACTCAGAATAAGCCATCCTGAGGGAATGCCCTCCCCTCACTCCCAGGGTGGCAGGCCAAGTGAGCAGCAGTGTGGGGGGGCACGAGCACACAGGGTGGGGTGTGCGGGGAGGGGAACGAAGGGCCCGATCTCCAGGCAGAGGTCAGTGTGTGCGGGGAGGGGAACGAAGGGCCCGATCTCCAGGCAGAGGTCAGTGTGTGCGGGGAGGGGAACGAAGGGCCCGATCTCCAGGCAGAGGTCAGGGGCCGGCACTGCCCCTCCCTCACCCGAGCTCCTCACAGGCCACCCCACTCACGCCACAGGCATAAAGTAACAATGCCTCCCAGCTTCCACAAGGCAAGCATCCCAGGCCAAGGAATCACGAGGTTTCTGCTACTGCCACCACCCAAAGTCTGAGACATGGAGCCTGGGTCAGTAGGAACCATAGCGATCCTGGGGATAATGGAAAGAAAAAACCCAAGTCAGAGTCTCTGACCTGCAGCAGCTTCCCAGCAAGCACACCCTCCCCCAACACACCCACGGGGCTGGGGGGCTGCGGGGAGGGGTGAGTGAGGGAATCAAGCACCCATCTCACCCGCGCAGAGACGGTCTCCTATTCACTGTGACCCAGGAAAGAGGGTGTGCTCAGACCCCCAGGGGGACACCCTGCCTGGCCTCACAGAAGCTGGAGAGGGGGGAGAGACAGCACTGAGGACCAGTGTGGGGAGATCAGTGTGGACGTGACACCGTCTCAGGGAGAGGCCCGGCCCCGGGCCCAGCTCAGGAAGGACGCTGTCCTCCAGGAAGAGAGGAGGCGCCCTCTCGGGCTGAGGGCCACCCTGCAGCTGAGTCTGGGCGTGGTGGGGAAGGCCGCCTTCTCAGCACTACCCTCCAGTCTCCTCCCGCCCCAGGTCACGCGGTTCGACTCACCTGCAAAGAGTTCATCACGCCATTGGCCAGCACGGCCATCTTCCCGGCCACAGACTTGACGCCCTGCTTAAACTGGGCGATGTCAGCCGTGGGCAGCACACTCCCCAGGGACACGCTGCCTGTAAGAGAAGGGAGGGGTGGCCCAGTGCCCGCAAGAAGCCCTTCCCAGCGCCCAGGGCCCTCCCACGTGGTTGGCAGGCCCTCCAGGCGCCTACCCCGGCCCCAGGCCCACCTGCTCCGTGTGCTCCGTCCATGTCCCCGAAGAGGTCTGACGAGCTGATGGCACTGCTGCCCGACAGCTGCTGGAGCCGGGACCTGGCTTCATACTGTGGCGGGGAAAAGGCGAAGTCTGCGGCTCTCTGAGCCGCCTACCCTAGGATTCACGTGGGCCGAGCCACCCAAGTGCCAAGGCCCAAAGACCAGGGCAGACAGTCCGCTTCCGCCTGCTGCCTCCAGGCTCAGGGTAGACCACCTCACCTCAGTATCCACCTCCCGCCCGAAGAACATGTCGGAGGAGATGGCTTTGGCTCCGGCAAACTTCTGACGTGCTTCGCTCGACTCCAGGCCCGAGCTCCGGCTCTCCACTTCCCTCCGGTTGGTGACTCTGAGGGGTGGATACGGGACGACTCTGACTTTCCCACTGCCTCCAGGTAAGTGTCCCTCGAGCGCTGCCACCCTATGACCACCCGAGCTCCCCGGGGGCACTCCCCACAGTCCCGCCTGACTGCAGCTCTAGACCGGGCCCTCTCTCCTCCACACTGAGGCCACGACACAGAACCTCTGTTCCCTTCGCTAGGCAGCATGGCAATAGGGGTTGGAGGGGCCGAGGCTTCTGCCCCAAACCACGAGGATGATCCAATTCTCAGGCTGCCTGGATTTATACCTCCTCTCTTGGTGTAATTATTAGTACCACTCTTTTACTCTCAAAAGCACCTCAGTCTGCTGAAAGGTGTAAGGTCACTGCCGCCTAACCCTGGCACACAGACACTGAGCTCGGCGTTTTGCCAGTTTCATTTAATCCTAAAACAGCCCTGTGAAGTTATTAGTTATGTCCCCATTTTACCAGTGGGTTATTTGTAGATATTTATCAGTTAAGCATTACCCAGGTTGACATGGAATACGCTTTTAAAAAATTTCTAGATGAGACACATAATCGTCGGGAACCAAAGCATAAAATCAGGTGCCCCTGGCAGAAATGGACCCCAAGCACAGCAGGCTAGTTAGGCCTTCTGAGACACGAGCACAGCTCAAATCCAGGCCTGCTTCCTGCATTCTTCAGTCTGGTAGCCACTAGCGGCTATCCAAATTTATTTAAATGAAGTTAAACACTCGGTTCCTCCATTAACACTGGACACTCCTGAAGGGCTTGCGAGCCGCGTGCGCAGTGGCCAGCACACTGGCAGGGCAACTACAGAGCGCTGCCACCAGCAAGGGGCGTCCTAGGGGACGGGCCTCCACCTTTCTGAAACAGGCCGGATGCTGGAGACGGTCACTTCCGGCTCCTTCTCCTCCATCCTGTCCATACCCCAGGCAGCATCTGTATCCCAGCGGGAACCGAAACTCTCCCCCAAGGAGAAGGGGTTGTCCTTGTACCTAGGGAGACAGTAGAGGGGCTCAGAGAAGCTGAGTGGTGAGCACAGCAGCCAAGCCTGCACCCCAACAACAGCCTTACTTTGGAGGCCCAGAGGCAAAGGTGCCAACGTCGTCAAATAAGTCCAGCTGCGAGCGAGAGGACTTGGCACTCACTGGGGTTTCCTGCTCGATCACCTGCATCTCAGACAGCACCGAGTGGGAGACAGAGCTGCAGAGACAAGCCGGGCCGGGGCGGGAGAGCAGAGGTGGGCATCCGTGTCACCGCAGCAAAGAAGGCGCCCAGCTGCGGGCAGAAACCTGCTTCTCCCCGAGCACCACCCAGAACCTTCTTCCCTTCCCTGCGCCAGGGCTGGGGGAGGCCCCGCAGGGAGTGCTAGACCCTCTGCTGAACTGGAGCGCACCTCCCGTCAACGTATCAGCTCGTCTTCCCAAAGTAGGGTTTCCCTGGCCAATGACCGTTTGCCTAATCTCAGTGATATTATGCATCAAGCAACAGCGCTTTCTGTCCTCAGCTTGCTATACCATGAGCCACATCCTTCACCATGAGGGACACAGACAAACCAAAGGAAAAGATGGGAAATGCCCCAGAACCAGGGAAATGAGTCTAATGGCATCACAGGATGAGTTCTTAATTAACCCATCCTTTTTGTGTGCGTTTTTAGAGAACAAAGCATTTCAAAGTAGAGCGTCTGGCCTTACGCACTAAGGCCTGAATCTGCTATGTGGTTTCCTAAGGGGAAGAGGCAGTGGATTTGGCAGGCAGCACCGACTCGTGACGCCTCTCTTCCCTGCTGTGGGACAACTCCACAGAGGCAGTTTAAGGATTAGTTTCATTTAAATAAATTCATTAATATCTACAGCTTTTGGCTGGCAAAACTCCACCAAGGGCCTATTTTGCTACAGAGTTTTAAACAGGGTAAACTAGGTTTAAATAAGATTCTAGTGCATACAAAAAATTAAAAATATTAAGTATACTCTTTAACCCAGTTAATTCCTGAGACTAAAACAGGGACGAGGAAGAGATGCAATCTGGAGTAAAACTGTGTCTCCCTGATCAGCTGTGGGTCACACTATCAGGAAACAGACTGAGGGAGTGACTGGAACCTGCCTCGCCACAGCCTGAGAGATGGAGCAGAGACCCAGCTTTCTCTCTTACCTGAGGAGCATAGTATGGCCACAAATGCTAAGTATGAAAGAGTTCTAGGTTCAAAATCTAGTTGGACCAATTACTAGTATTCTGGGCTTCAGGCAAGTTGCTTAACTGCTCTGAGGCTCAATTTTCTCATTTGTAAAAGGGGATAAGAATACCTCCTGCATAGGACTGTTGTGTTTAAGTAAATAAAGCCACTGGTGAAGCTCACACCCTGCGGAAAGGAGCAGCCGCCACTTAGCACAAGCTCACTGGAGCCAGGATTTCTCACTCTGGCACTGCCAGATACGCCGATTTTTAAGACAGACAAAAAAAAAACCTAGTATTACTGAAATCTCCAAACACTAACTCTCAGTGTAAAGCAAACAAAACACGTAAGAGAACTGGTGAGCAGCTCTTGTTTTTGTTTAAGAAAACCACAGCAACCTAAATCCAGTGGTCTTGAAACAGGAAGGGCACCACCCAACCAGGGGCACCTGAGAGCCTGGGAGTATTTCCACATGTTACCGGAGCTGTCAGCACTAATGGCCTTTAGAGGACACAGGTCAGAATACTGAAAGCCCTGTGATTCCTGGGAAGACCCTGAGAAATAAAGAACTGTCCTGCCACCCTAAGAGCCGTTAGCGCCCTCGTCAAGAAACACGACCCTGGTCTCTCGGACGTTCGGAAGAGCACCTGATCCTGCATTTTGACTCGTTCAACAAATACTTGGCGAGCACAAACCTACTGCACGCCAAGCACTATACTAGGCGCTTGAAGACAGTAAGCACGGCCATCTATTCAGCCTCAGAGGAAGACTGAGCTGAGAATACTAGGAAGAACCTCCAGGGGTTCCCAGGAGAACAATGGCATTTCCCTTCCGCAGCCCAAAGCTGAGCCTCACCTTCGGGACACCAGTCCCATGCCCAACCTCTCGGCCTGCTCTCTCTTCTTCCCTTCCAGGTTCTGTAGCTTCTTTTCCTCCTTCTTACGGTCAATCTGGAGCTCCTGGTAGGCCAGACGCATGGAGGCCACCCTTCAAGGGAACAAACGTGCCAGAATTCAGCACACAGCCTGACCTGTCCTGCCTGCCCGCCCAACCCCATGTAAGCCGGGGCGTCTCTGGCAGACACGCACATGGACTCCTCGGCCTGCTTCTTGGCATCAGCCACCTGCTGCTCACGGAGCTTCTCTGCCACCTGGGCCTGCCGCTCAATCTCGCTGAAACTCTGGCTGCTCACCTTCTGGGCCCCTAGGCCCTTCTTGGCACCCAGCTGGGAGGAGAATCATGTGATGAGAGCTTTGCCAACCACAATGTCCTATGTCCCCTCCTCCCCTACCTGGCATGGAGGGGACACCCCCAAGGAAAGGGCTCCTTCTTAAAGTGTTTTTAAAAAAAAAAAAAAAGTAGGAGCCGATCCGAATGGTGGAGAGGCAGAAGAGTGGCTCTGCCTGGAGGCAGGCACGAGGCGGCCCACACAACCCAGCGGAGGCCTAACGCTGCCAGGCCTGGGACGAGCCAAGCACTGAGGCACACAATCTCGCTGACTCCTCCCAGGAGCCCCTAAAGACAGGCCTCTTGACAGCCCTTTCACAGCTGAGCTGCAGAGAAGCTATGCACCTTTACCAAAGTCATACAGTCACCTACCAAAGTGGTCGGGTCTGACCCCCAGCCCCTAACCACCCTGCCATACTGCCTCTCCCCACCTACCCCCTTCTTCGCTGTTGCTGGCTTCTTCTTGCCAATGAGGGAGGTTTTCGGTTCTGTGTGAGGAAGAGGATGGGGCATGAGCAGAGACAAAGAGGGTGGGGCATGAGCAGAGACAAAGAGGTGGCAGCTCGGTCCACACCGTGCAGCTTCGTGGAAAGAGCTTCTATGAAGAACAGCTTCAGGCAGAGAAACGCAGAGCTGCCACCACCAGCTCCAACCAACGGTGTCAGGACGTCCAAGCCAAGACGGACACGGTTAGGGGTGGTTACTGACTCCCAGCACATGGACGTAAGAACCCAGACCTGAAGCACCAGAGACAAAGGCCCTGACCAAGCATAAAGACTGCCAGGCCGGGGCAGCGCCACACACAGCCTCCGGCACGCAAGGGGCTCCAGAAGCAGTGGGCGGTTACCTCTGGCAGGAAGAACCCCTTTAGGTGACAGATACACGGACTCTGGAGAGAAACAGATTCGTAGCTAACAGCGGGCCCTACCCCAGAGCCTCCACACAGCTCCCAAGCCCAGAGGCCTCTACAGAGCCTCACTCCAGACCAGGCCACACTACCCTTCTCACAGGTCACTCTGCTGGTTTCCAGTCCCAACCCCCAAAGGTCAACAAAACAAACCAGGGCAGCAAATGGATTATTCACCCTGAATTAAATGTGAAGGACATCAGAAGAATAGAAAAGAGTTGAAAGGCCAGGAACTGGCTGAGAAAGGACAACGTCACCTCTAGCCATTAACAGCTCAGAGCTGTCCCCCTGTATCATGAAATGGACCAGACAGGCCGATCCAGCGTCAGCCCCCAGGGCTAGGTGTCCAGCCTCATACCGGCCAGACCCAGGCCCACACTCTGAGGCAGACCCCAGGCCTGGGACACCAGCTGCCAAAGGCCTGCTCTGAAGTCCCTTCAGTTAATGTTGTGGCCACAGCTTCAATCTCAGGCCCCACTCGAGAGAGACAAGAAGTTCAGTCTCCTGGGACCTCAGTCCACACAGGCAGCAGCAGATCTGAAAAGAACCCCCGCAGCCCACCCTCTCCCAAGGCAGCCCCACTCCTGCCAGCTGGTATACTGACCCAGAGAGGCTTTGGGTGAGGTGCCAAGCAGGTCTATGTTGGGGCCATGCTCCGGCTCTGTGGATGCAATGGTGGGAATTAGGTGTGACACTCAAAACTTCCAATGAGCTGCCCTTAAAAAGTGACGAGGTAAGAGCAGAAGCTCAGCTTTCTTTAGCTGCTTTCCTCAGCTTTCTGAGGCCACCAGATAGAGAAGGAATTCCTACCACTTTCCCCCTCTAGGGGATTTAAGTGACTCGCAGGCCACCCAGAGATACAGGAGACTCCTCGCTTCCATTCCTCTGGTCAGGTAGGTGTCCCACTCCTCTGCCCCAAGCCCTTTGCCAAGACCAGGGTACACGGCTGGAACATGGGCTGAACTCACGTGCCAGGCCACTGCTCTCTGCAGACGGGGTTGGCTGCTGGGTCT
This sequence comes from Oryx dammah, assembly GCF_014754425.2. NCBI lineage: Eukaryota > Metazoa > Chordata > Mammalia > Artiodactyla > Bovidae > Oryx > Oryx dammah. Next base: position 74,647,139 of record NW_024070201.1, read on the forward strand.
CTGACTGGTCGGTGGCTGGTGCATTCCAGGCAGGGGGCTGTAAGAGCCAGATGACAGAAGCATCAATGAGCCGTTCCTGCTGGCAAAGAGAGCCAAGTACCTTGGGAGGACAAGGCCCTACTTCAAGCCCATGAGGAAAGGAGACTGGAGGTTAGCGAGTAAAATTACAGTTGCTATTCACTACGGAGGGCTTCCCCAGCGGCTTAGACATTAAAGAGCCCGCCTGCAAGATGGGAGACCTGGGGGTGATCTCTGGGTCGGGAAGATCCCCAGAGGAGGACATGGCAACCCATGCCAGTATTCTTGCCTGGAGAATCCCCATGGAGAGAGAAGCCTGGTGGGGGCTACAGTCCATGGGGTCACAAAGAGTTGGACATGACTGAGCGACTAAGCACAGTGGAAGAAAGCAAGACGAACCTACAGCCGTCACCACCTCTTCAATACTTACTTACACCCAGAACCCATTCCCCTAATTGAATAACAACCAATAAGGGCACTCACCAGGTGCCAGGTACAAGTCTAAGGGCTTTTCACATATAAGTACGTTTAATTATCACAACAAACCTATGAGGTAAATAGTTCTCCATCTTAGAGACTGAGGTTTTAACACGTTAGGTATCTTACCCCACACTAGAAAGGCTAAGCAGAGGAGCAGGGACCCAAACAGAGAGTCTGACTTGAGCACCAGCACCAACAGAGGGAAACCTCTGGGGGTGGGTTGCTTGGGAGGGAATCCTTTCTCATAGGGAAAGAATCCAAGAAAAGTTATTTGGGTTCCTGACATCTCTTGAGCCTTTAAGAATCTTCTCATTCTCCCTAACACCCCAGTTTATAGGGTTCTGTTCCTAAGGAGGGCCACACTGCACCCCTGTTCATGGAAAGAGGAAAAAGCCAGCTTTACCCAGCAGTGGGCCCCACACATTCCCCGTAGGGGATATCACACCAAGGCGAACAGGATCCATGCCCATGACTGTGGGCCTTGGCCTCAGTCAGTAAACCACCTGTCAGGAACAACTGTGGGAAACATTCCTGTGGGCACTCACTTGAGTGTGTTCCAAGAAGAAATCAGACTCCTTCTTCTCTGGGGAGTGACTGGCAGCAGTACTCACACTGTCTGTCCAAAGCTAGAAAGGAGACACCACCACTGAAACACAGGGCTCTGAATATACCCACTCCCCCCACGACCCCAGCCCCAGGGAACAGGCACTCACATCAGTGCCATGCCGAGCCAGGGCCGCGCTCCCCAGCTGCCGGATCTTCTCTCGGTACATCTGGGCAGCTCGACTGTTATACTTGGTGTTGGCATCATTGGCTGTGCATCCATGTTGGCGGAAGAAGGCTGTCTGGTGAGCAGAGAAGAGAGAACATGCTACAGGAGATTTTTCCAGAGCAAACACACACACAACAGCCCTGTTATTACTTGAAGAGGATGATACATACTACTGACACCAGCAGCTTTTCACAAAGTTCCTCAGAAACTCCTGCAAAATAACATAGCCATACATCTCTAGGATGAATGTCTGAAGCCTAACTCTCACTCGACTCTGCCTGAGAACAGCATGATACACCCACTCTGCCCAGGCCAAGACCTGGTCGACCGTGGAGGCCCCAACACCATTGGCCTCTCCCCAGGAATGTCTGTCCCGGTTAGTCTGAATCCAAAGCCGCTTTGAGAAGAACAGTGACTAATGTCCAAGTTTAGAGAACAGTGTACAGAGATGCCATAGACCAGAGAATCCTCTGAACAGAGAAACTGAGAGGGCCTCCCAGAAGTCACTGAGAAGTCGGTACCCAGACAGAAGAATGGGAGCAGGATAGTAAGGAGGACCTTTACCGCATTGGCATTCCCGCCGACCTGCATACACCTCAGCTGGAACCAGCTCCAGTTGGAATCCAACTCTGTGGACCTGTGTGCAAGGGCTGTGTGTCACCTACCAGCAGGTTCCAGGAGACGCTTCCCTGAGCGACCCACACCTGTCATTTGGCCCCGGGTTGCAGTAGGCACCCCAAAACATTCACCAGCCACCACCCCATTTCCTCCACTCTACCCTGTCCGGGAGAGCTCTGCTCTACCCTCATTTAGTCAAAAGGGTACTAATTATTTTCCAGTTGCGAAAGGAAATGGAAGCTTGGACTCGGCCTTCCTCTTAAGAACAGTCTCGCTCCAGCGTATCACCAACTAGATCAACGCAGGTAACTCTCCCCCTGAAACTAACATTTCCAGGGTCGAGCGTGACTACCAGGAAAGAGTTCTGACCCAGACGCGAAGACGAACCGCCAGTGTAACAGGAGGCCCGCACCGGCGGTTCCCTCGCGTTAGAGTCTGGCGAACACCAAATTCAGCTCCGTCCAAGTCCAGGCAGCCCACTCTCCGCTGCCGAACACTCAGTCCCGGACGGCCGCGAGGAGACCCCACCTGATGAAGCTGAGATGGACGCCCAGGGAGCGATGCACCCCGGAGCAGTCAATGCACAGAAAAACACCGTACGTGATGCTGGCCCAACTCGGATTCTTGGCGCCACAGTCGAAGCAGGCCTGGGCAGAGAAGGAGATGAGCGAACGGTCAGGGGCCTCGAGTCGAGGCCGGGCGCTGACAACCCAGGAAGAGAAGCCCGCGCCGGCCCCTCCCCGTCCCTCAGACGCCAGGGGAGCCGGGAGAGACCCTCTCGGCCCGCCGCGGACTCCGCACGCCTCCCTCTCCCGCACCTTGTTGGTCGGAATTGCGCGAAGCCTCTTAAAAAGCGTCTGGATCTCGGTCTTGCTCGGCTCGGCCGCCATTTTCTCTCCTTCCCAGAACAGCAGCGCGACCGACGGGTCCCGCCACGGGCCAATCCGCGGCCGCCAAGGCGGGTCAGCGGGCGGGCCTGAGAGGAGGCCGGCCCGCCGAGGGGCGGGGCGACCCGGCCCACGCGGACCAACGGGCGAGCGGCCGGCGGAGCGGGCGCCGTGACGTCAGGGGCCCGAGCTCCACGCGCGCGCGCCCGAGTCCTCGCCGCGCCGCGCCGGGGCCAATCCGCGGGCGGGGCGGGGCGACAGCTCGCCCACAGGCCCAAACCGCGCCGCCCGCGCGCGCCCCGCCCCCCCGGGGGGGCGGAGCCACCTCCGAGAAGCGTGAGGGCTGCGAGGCTCGGCCCTCGGCCTCGGTTCGGGCCAGTTCCCGAGCGGTGTGCAATGATTAACAGTCCCTACCAAACACTCGCGGTGCCGCCGGCCTGAATGGGAAGATCAACTGGCCGGGCCCCCGCTCCGCTCAGAGCTCAGCTCCTGACCTCCACCCATTCTCGGATGGCTCGCACCAAATCTGATCACGAGTCCCCTGCGGGACCCCAGGTTAGGTTAGGGTCCCGAAGTCCCAGAGCAGGTACCAAGCTGGCACACCTCCGCCCAACCCCCGCCCCCGCAATATACTGCAGGCCTACGACCTACCCCGCTAGTGCCACCAGATGCCCCCGGCCGCCTGGCAAGGGTGGAATATCGAAAAAGATGCACAGAAGCCTTTTTTTTCCTTCGAAGTTTAATACACACTAGAACAAGCCACAAGAGTGCTGCTAGCCCAGAACTACACTCACCCCAAGCCAACCCCTGGAGCCCCAAACCAGAGAGACTAGGTCCACAGCTCCCGGGGAGACTGGAGGACTCTTTGGGGAGGCTCAGGCACCCCTGAGCCCTTCCGTCACTTCCTGACCTCCCCACTCCCCATCTTCTCCTCAGTGTAGACTCAGTTGGCCCTTCCCTACCAGTCCCTTCCCAGACACAAGGCCCCTCCCCTCCCTGGGTCCCAGGACTTTTCCCTCCTGGAGGGACAGAGCGGTCGCAGGGGACAGAATGGTTCTGGGCCCTCAGGTCCGGCTGTCCAAACAAGCTGGGCTCTGACTCAGGGTGGAGAAACGTTGCACAAGGGCTGCCAGGGCAGGTCAGGCCCCCACACATTCCACGTAGTTGGCAGGGTACAGGCCAATCCGGCCACTCTGCAGCTGGCCCTGACACCAGCCCTGTTCATCCTCCTCGCTCATCTTCAGCAGCTCCTCCCCTGAGAGAAGAGGGATTGGTCACTGGCAATTGCCCGCCCCATTCCTGCAATTGGGTCAAGGACTAAGGGGGAGGGGGTAGTTGGGAGAACCCAACTAGAAGAGAGCTGGCTCAAGCAGAGGGAGGTCAAAGTCAGCCACTCCACTCCCAACCCCCACCCTACCCCACCCTACCCCCAGGCCCTGAATTCAGCAGTCAGGCCCCAGCTGGTGACTTTTGAGAGGCAGGTGAGGGCTCCAAGCAGACACTCTGACTCCTCGGGGATGGACCCAGAGCAGCCTTTTCTTTTTTCTTTATTAATAGTTTTTTAAAAATATTTATCTGGCTGCACTGGGTCTTAAAAGTCACATGCAATATCTTCGATCTGTGTTGCAGTGTGCATGCAGAATCTTTAGTTGTGGCACACGAACTCTAAGTTGGATCTCGTTCCAGGGATCGAACCCAGGGCCCCAGCACTGGTAGCATGGAGTCTTAGCCACTGGACCACCAGGGAGGTCCCTAGAGCAGCCTTACGACTCGGAGCTCTTACTGACCCTTGAGAACTGAGCGTCTGGCTTCCCTTTCTCCACATTCCTGCTTAGGCTAGTAAAGGGGCAAGGGAGATGGGCTGCAGCTTGGAAAGGACCAGGAAAGGGGTTCTAGGGTACCTGCTCGGAAGCTCAGCTCATCAGCTTCTTGCCCCGCATAGTCATAGAGTGCCCGCACCCGCACGCCCGTGGCAGCCTTTGGGGGGGTTTCCTCATCTGACCACTCCTCCTCGTGTCTGCCACTAGAGAGGGGAGGACAAGGGGGCAGGCTTGAGTAGGAGAGCCTGGGACTCGGGGCCAAGGGCTCCCCCCTGCAGGAGCCCGGGGAGAGGCAGGTGGGGGAAAAGCTGCAGGATTCTAGCCTGACTTCTGCCACGAATGCCTGCAAGCTCAAGCACACGTCCTGCCACGCAGAGCTGAAACGGGCAGTACATGAGAGGGAGTGTGGGGAGCGCCTGGCAGACCACCATATAAACTGGCATCTTTACAACTCAAAACATCAGCTTTGAACCCACTTCAGGTGTGAAGGGCACGAAGGGACGGGACAGAGGAAGGACGGCACAGCAGGGGGCAGAGCTGCGTCCTTCCCACAGCCTGGATCCTGGCTCTCACCGTGGGGACCCCGGGGACTGGGGCGGGGGTGCAGTGCCGTCTCTGGTGGGTACAATGCTGGTCAAGGTAACCTCGTCAGGGCTCCGGCCACCCTTCTCCTTCCGGCTGATTGTCCTCTGTGTGTCCAAGGACCACTCCTGTGGGGACAGTGTTCAGGGCCAGGCTGGGCTGTAGGCTTGGTGGCAGTCAGGACCATCCAGACCACCTCTACCTCCTACATCCCAAACCCCAGCCTCCCGCCACAGCACCAGGGTGAGCCCGGTGGGCGCCTACCCCATCTCCCAGCCCCAGCCTGCCAGGAACAGGTACCTCAAACTGGGGCCAGTTCATGGCCATGCCCGGCCCATGGGTGCTGCGCCACCAGCGCAGGTCCTCCTCGTCGCTGGCTGCCTCGATGCCCTGATGCAGGTCTCGGTGGAGTTCGTGGAACCTGTGCCCCGGGTATAAGCCTCAGGCCAGGAAGCCTCTATTCCCCTCCCTACCCCTCCCCCAACACGCAACACCGTGCCTGGTCTCACTCAGCCCAGCCAGAGCCCAGAGGCGAGGGGATCAAGCCAGCCTCACCCGGATCTCCAGGCCCACGGGAAGGCTGTACCTCTCACTGCTGGAGAGGTCCAGGTGCTGGTGTAAGGTGAGCAGCATGTCCTTGAAGAAGAGGAGCCGCTGGCGCTCGGCCGCCTGGCAGCTCTCAAAGGCCTGCTCCATGTCCTCCATGTAGCGTGGGGTGTAGCGGTGCAGCTCCGCCAGGCTCTGCTCATACTGGGTCTTCGTCTGGGTAGGGAGAGGAGGGGCTCTGGTGAAGACCTTCTTCTTCCACTCAGGACTCTGCTAGTCTTTCCTGCACACCTGCTGTGGGCTAGGCACCAGAGGCCGGAAACCTGGCTCCTGCCCGGTAGGACCCCAGGAGCCTAACAAGGGAGCTGACGTTCAGGCCCAGCGGCTTTAAGAGTCCGGTGGAGAGACTTCTCTGGTGGTCCAATGGTTAAGAAGACGCTTTCCAACGCAGGGGACATGGGTTCAATCCCTGGTTGGGGAACTAAGATGCCACATATCTTGGGGAAACTAAGCCTGAGCACCACAACTAAGACCCAACGAATAAATGATAAATTTTAAAATTTTAATAAATAAAGAAAAAAAGGTGGTACAGAGTGAGATGAGGTTAACCTCATCTCAGAAAATGGCAACCCACTCCAGTGTTCTTGCCTGGAAAATCCCATGGACAGAGGAGCCTGATGGACTAGAGTCCTTGGGGTTGCAAGGCAGACACAACAGAGCACACACACACCGGCACACACACACAGGGCGCCGTGGAAGAAATCAGAAAAGGCTTCCCGGAAGAAGTGGAAGCAGAGCAGCCCGTCAGAGGACAGGGAGGCTCTGGATATGCAGAGCTGGAGGGAAAGCACTCTGGCCTATCGAGCAACGTGAGAACTTGTCCCGGGGGCACACCGAAAGGAAAGCAGCTGGGAAGGTCTCCTCAACTGCTAAAATTATCCCAGTGGCTCACACGCACCACCTCTTTCCTGGGTAAAGCATCCTCTTTCTCTGGCGCGCGCACACTCCGTCGCTCAGTGGTGTCTGACGCTTGGCTATTCCATGGACAGTAGATCGCCAGGCTCCTCTGTCCGTGGGATTTCCCAGGCAAGAATAGTGGAGTGGGTTGCCATGCCCTCCTCCAGGGGATCTTCCCCACCCAAGGATCAAACTCACGTCCCCTGCATCTCCTGCATCAGTACTGAATTCTTTACCACTAAGGCCACTGGGATGCCCCATCTTTCTCAGGGTCCTATGGTACGTGATAAGCTGGAGAGGAGGGGGCAGGTGAAGATGAGAGCAATGCTGGGGACTGGAAAAGGCACTCAGGGCGCCCTGACCTGAGCTGGCAGGTCCCTCAGCCTGTACCTTCTCGGCCTCCTTGGAGCACCGTTCCACCCGCTCCTGCAGCTTACGCAGCTGCTCCTGGGACACGGCGCTGTCTGCCTTTGCGTGGCTCTCCCGCGTCTGGGCGGTCTTCTCCTCCTTCCGGGCCGCGTGGTAGCTTTTCTTGGAAGCCTCAACCTGGCACACACGCAGGGACCATGCTGAACCCAGGACCCTGCACCGTGGCCCCTTCTAGCCCCAGGCCAACCCAGGAAGGGGGCCGGCCTCTGCGGCCCCTCCTCCCTGCCGGGCTCACCTCCTTCAGCCTCTTGAGCCAGGGCTTCTGGGCCTTGCGGAAGCCGTCCTCGGCCGCCCGGCTCTCGCGGAAGCCGCCCAGCACGGGCCGGTGGAAGGCGCCCCGCTGCCAGGAACGCACCCGCTCGCTGTCCTGGCCCTGCAGCTTCTCCCGCACCTCCAGGTGCAGCGCGCTTAGCCGCTCGGCCGCCGTGAAGAAGGCGTGCCAGGCCTTCTCCAGTGTTCCATACTGGGGGCCTGTGGGGAAGGGTGAGCTGGGGCTGGGCCCACCTGCTGGCAGTGAGCCCCCCGCCTCCCCTAGCAGGGGCTTCTGGGTGCCAGGCATGGGGCAGAGATGCGAAGATGAACGACAAATGACGTCAGCTGCTGCTGACTGAACACCTACTCTGTGCCTGGATACACAGTCCCACTGAGGGCTTGACTCATCCACCACCGTGAAGACCGCACCACCAATGTGGAACAAGCGAAAAGGCAGCCCAGAGAAGTGATTCGTTGCCCCAAGCATTCCAGCTACAGGTGGAGCTCAGATCCAAACCCAGGTGTGTGGTATAAATCACTACACTCTGTTGCCCCAGAGGGAAGAACTAGTGTCTGTCCCCAAGAAAGGCAGCTTGTTTGGATAGAAGGAGCCCAAGCTCCAGAGCCGGAAACCTGGGCACAAGCTTTAGCTCTTCTTAGCTGTGTGACTTCAGGCAAGTCAGTGGGCCTCTCTGAAGTATCCCATTCTCCTCTAGCAAATAGTTAGAACAAGACCATCCCCATGATAGAGCTGTGGTTGGTTGGTTGTAAGTCACGTCTGACTCTTTGGCCACCCCATGGACTGTAGCCTGCCAGGCTCCTCTGTCCATAGGATTTCTCAGGCAAGCATACTGGAGCAGGTTGCCATTTCCTTCTCCAGGACATCTTCCTGACCCAAGGATCCAACCCACATCTCCAGATTCTCTACCACTGAGCCACCAGGGAAACTCATAGGGTTATTCAGTTCAGTTCAGTCACTCAGTCGTGTCCGACTCTCTGCAACCCCATGAACCGCAGCATGCCAGGCCTCCCTGTCCATCACCAACTCCCAGAGTCCACCCAAACCCATGTCCATTGAGTCAGTGATGTCATCCAACCATCTCATCCTCTGTCGTCCCCTTCTCCTTCTGCCCTCAAATCTTTCCCAGCGGGTTAGTAGAAATATCAAAATAACTCATTTGATGGTGCTTGGCAAACCCTAACAACACAACTGTAAAGAATAACTAGGAGGATCTTCTCTCTTTAAAGGGAGGGTGGACAGGGAAGCCTCCAACTTTCCACCAGGGGTGCAAAAAGAAGCTGCCCTGCCTGGCTGCCCGCCCCCCACCTTGGCGGTCCTCTCCTCCCCACAAGGCCCGAGCGCTGGCTCACCCTTCTCCACGGCGCCCCTCCACTTGCGGGCCCAATCAGCCAGCTGCTGGGCGTAGGCCTTCTCGATGCGGGCGCGCTCCTGGAAGCAGCTGACCAGGTCCCCACACAGCCGGTGCCCGTCCTCCACCCGCTGCACTGTCCGCCTGTAGTTGCCAGCCTGCGCAGGAGACTGGTGCTTGGAGCTGCTCCCCCCCCCCACCCAGGGGCCAGGGCTGACGCGAGGCTCCTCCTTGGGACAGGTGGCTGGGCCCAGAGAAGGGTGGGCATTTCAGCGCCACCCCCAAAGCTGGCACCCAGCTGCTCACCTCCCAGAAACTGCCCTCCAGGGCCTCCCCTCCGGCCTCTCCCTCTGGAGCCATGGTGTCCCCGCAGCACGGAATGGTGGCGGATGGGGGCTGCAGAGGGCAGAGGTGTAAGCAGGAAAGCCAGGCACAGTTCGAGGGCGAGGCGAAGAGCCTCTGCTACCCCTGGGTTCTGCCCCCACCCCCACTGCCATCCCCACTCCCCAAGGAACTGTCAACAGCCAGGACTCAGGAGGCAGGGGTCTGGAAGTCCCAGGAGAGGCCTGAAGGGGGCAAAGATGGTGGTTCCACGGCTGCTCCTCTTGCTCTGGCATGCCCTCCCCACCACCTCAGTCCATGTACCTGGGCCTAGAGTTCACTCCGGAGACCTGGGTGTCCGACCCTCGCAGCTGCCACCGTGATCCTGCCTGAACACTACCAAGAGCAAAGCAGGGGATGAGGGTGGGGCTGACTGTGTCCAGGGCGGTTCCCGGCTCCCCCGATATAGCAACTGCTGTCAGAAGCGCCAGATTCCAGCCAGGAGAATGCCAGTTGGGTCACACGGTCCAGCCGGGGATTACATGGCAGGCGGGGGTGGGTAGTGGGCAGAGGGCCCCGCTGCCCTGACCGCAGATGAGATAAGGGGACACCTGCCCAAGCCAGGGCTCTATGGCCTCTCCTTGAACAAGGCGACCCCTCCCCAGACCCAGCCAGGTCAGAGGGTACCCAGCCACACCCCAGGAGCTCCTGGGGTGGCAAGAGCAGACTGGGAGCCAGGAGGCCTGAGTCTTATCTTGGCCATGAAGCTTGAACAAGTGCATTATACTGTCGTCTCCTAAGGGGCCTCAGCTCCCTCCCAAGATGGAAATCCCACCTTCTTCCCTCTTTCTGTGCCAACACTGGCATAAGACTCAAGGCAGCGAACAAAAACTGTGAGGAGCCTGACAGTCATAAGGGACACTCGTCCTGCTCCACAGCATCCCTGAGGTCCCACAGGATTCCATGAATAATGAGTAACTCAGCCCCACCCTCCAAAAGCCCAGAGTCAGGGGCAGCACGAAGTGTCAGACAGGTGATCAGCCAGTTACAACAGTGTGTCCAGGACTGCGGGGAAGGGCAAGGCAGATTCCAGCCCCAGAGCTCCCCCTGGGGGAGCTAGAGGAGCCAGAGGCACGCGGCCACTCCCTGACTGTCCCTGGGCAGGGTCTCAGCTGTCCCCAGCATCAACTCAAGCCCCTAGAAGGAAACCACTTCCTCCTCTGAGCAAACCCCAGGGACACGGCCAGGCCCGGGAGAACAGTGTGTTCATTGCCTCCAAAGCAGGGCTCTATGACAGTCCTCCCCCAAAACTGACTCCCTCCCCACCCTTCAAAACTCAAGAGCGAGGGCTTCCCGGGTGGCTCAGTGGTAAAGAATCCACCTGCCAATACAGGATACTAGGGTTTAATCCCTGGGCTGGGAAGTCCCTTGGAGAAAGAAACCCACTACACTCTTCTTGCCTGGGAAATTCCATGGAAGAGGAGCCTGGCGGGCTACAGTTCATGGGGTCAAAAAGAGTCAGACACAACTTAGCAACTAAACATTACTTTAAATAGATACTTTAAATGGGTGAACTGTGTGATATATGTTGATAAAGCTGTTATTACAAAAAAGAATGGGAGGGTGCTTCTCCGGGCACCCTCCCATTTCCCCATCCCCAATCCCCACCCCTCTCTCTGGGTATATATCACATTGGCTTGCGACTACAGGCCAGGATCTGTCCTCAGTCATTGGCAGAGACTTCCTGAGGGTCCAGTTTGTGTTCCTCCAAGCACTGGAGTTAGTAGCTGAATTTAAAACACACACGACATCCACCTGAAGACCAGGAAATGCACGGGATATGGCAGCTTTGAGAAAGCATGGCCTGTGTAGGCTTCTGCCTCTCAGCTCACAGCGGGGAGAGCTCAGGCCCTCAGCGGAGATGCCTGGGCCCAGAGTAGAAGGACAGAGCAGCCCGCCCCTCCAGGGTCCTCCCTTGCTTCCTCTTGAGTCTGTCCCATTTACCCAGAAAGGACGTGCCAACCAGATGGAAACAGAGCTGCAGCTGTAAACCCCAGGGCCTCAAGAGTTGCCCCAGCCAGGCATCCAGGGGCCAGGCCCCCTGCCTGCCCCAGCCTCCCGGCTCCCAGGAGAGCTGCCCCCCACCCGTTCCCTCTCTCTGGCCCCAGAACAGAGCGAGCTGTGTGTGCCGGGCTGGCACGGCTCCCTCCGGCCTCCCAGAGCAAACACAAGCCCAAGCCCCAGGCACAGCCAGCCCCACTGCCCCAGCGGACCCAGCAGTGGGGGAATGGGCCTGTGCCTTGACCCCTACTGAGGAGGGCCAGCACCCTGTGCCTCCTGAGCCCAGCAGAGACTCAGACTGCTCCCCAGAACACACTCTTGCCACGGCCAAGAGTTCGGGAAGCAGATCATGAACCTTCCCAGCCCAGGGAGCCAGCACCTAACTGGGCTGGGACTTGCGGCTGGGGCTTGGCAGGGTCTCCTCACAGCTTCCTGAGCCAAGGTAGGGAGTCTTGGGGTCCAGGGAAGAACCCACTTTCCCTTAGGAGGCTACTAGGTACCCTTGTCCAGACCGGCCCCAACCCTGTCCCGAAGTCCCGGGGCATGGCCCTGGAAAGGAGCCCTGCTGTCCTGCCCTGCCCAGGCTCCGTCCTGAGTCACAGGCTGCGCCCAAGGACCTCTTCTCCCGGCAGCCCCTCCCGATCTGCCCGCAGCCCGCGGATTTGACGGCACCGAGGTGGGCGGTCGACCGGTCCAGAGAGGGGTGCTCAGACGAGAGCCACTGGAACCTGCAGCCAGGGAGGCCCCGGAGGCTGGGGGAGGGGCGGCGCGGGGAAGGGGGAGGAGGCCGGCCCGGGAGGCGCATAACAAAGGGGCACTTTTGGAAACCCGACCAGCCCCGCCTGAGGTGCCAGCTCCCCGATGACGCACTCCGAACCCAGAGCCCTCACACCAAACCTCCGAACCCAGGGGCCGCCGGTCTCTGGCCTCAAAACCATTATGGACGGGCGCGCTGCTTGCGGGCCAGGCGCTGCACACCTCGGAGCCGCTGGGGCCCACGAGGAGCGGCCCGGCCAGGCCTGGCCCTGGAAACTCCAGGGCTTCTTGTCCAAACTCGCTGAACTCGGTCTCGGCGCGGGGTGGGGGCCCGCCGGTCACCGCTGAGGGGAGGGGGCGCACCCTACCTTGGCCCGCGCCGCCGGCAACTCCAGACGGTGGCCCGGGAACGGCGGCCCCAGGAACTGGGGCTCTTTGCTGAGGGCGAGGGTCGCTGGGGAGCGAGGCCCCTGCTGGGGCCCCAGGGCGGTCGGGGGCCTTTGAGGGGCCCCAGGAGATGGCGTGGCCCGCCGGCCCCGACGCCTCCCTACCCCCCCCGCGGCAGGTCTGGGAAAGTGCCGGGCGCGCGGCGCCGCAGAAGGGTCACCCCCTCGGCGCGGCAGCAGCTCTTGCCGCGCTCCCGCAAAGCGCGGCTCCCCCGGGACTCCCGGGGCCGGAGCCGGTCCCACAGCAAACCGGGAGCGGGAGGAGGAGAGGGCGTGCTCTATCTAGCCGCGGCTCCCGCCACCGCCTCGCCGCCGTCCCCGCCCGGGCAGCACTCACCGCGTCCTCCCTGGGAGCCTCGGCGGGTGGGGGGTCCGGCCACGCTCCGACCCAACTCCCGTCGCTCCCGGGCCGGGGCCGCCGCCTCCCGGAGCGCGGCGGGCCCTCCCCCCGGGAAGCCCAGCCCCCAGCCCCGCCCTCTCCTCGCGGCCGCGGGCCCCAACCCCACCGGCCAGCAGCGGGGCGCAGGAGCTGCCTACATCGCGGCGACCCGCGCGGCTCCCGGGGCGCGGGCCGTGGGGTCTCGGTTCCCGCCCGAGGAGCGCCAGGGCCGCTTACCCAGGGTGGCGCTGTAAGGAGTCTGATTTCGGCTTTGCCCCTCCCCGGCCTCGGCAGAACCTGGGAGAGCCGTGGAAGCGGGAAGGAGTCCGGCCTGCACCGGCTCCCTTTGGAGGGAGGCCTGGCGGGGTGCTACACTGCCTTTCTCTTTTTGCTGAGCACAGCTTTCTTAAAAGTTATAAGTTAACTTAGACGTTTGCTTAGACGTTAACTCTGGAGAGGCTCATAACCATCCCCCTGTAAGCATTAGGACTCCCATTGTATAGATGCAGAAACTGAGGCTCAGAGACCTTTAGCACCTTGCACAAGATCTGTCGTCGGGCAAGGCCGGGACTCCAAAGCCTTGCCCATTCCTTGCACAGCCCTCTTGGCCAATCTGATGGCCCATTCTGAGGACTGGGTCCGACACGCGGTGGAGGTGGGGCAGAAAGTCATGACCTCCTCCCCCGCACGTGTTCTTATTCCCAGAGTTTGTACCACGGTTCATTCTTAAATCCCTTCGCCCCTCCACCCCCTTTGTTAGTAGATCTTTCCAGATCACCACGATGCCCCCCCCCCACCCTTAATAAAACCCTGCTTCCTCAACCCCCTTGCCCCGCACCCTGGGATTTTTCGGAGCCTGCCTGTCAGTTATTTATATCCACTGGAGCGGTCCAAGAATGTTCTGAGTCTGACCTAATCGCCACCTGCTCGGTCTCCCGACCCCTCCCGCTTCCTCCTGGGCCCGGTGACCCGGCTGCCGTGCCCTCCGCCTGGCAGGCGAGAGAGGGCGCAAGTCTGCGCGGTCCGACGCCCTGGGCGCTCAGAGGGTCTGGACCGCGCAAATTGCTGGGGGCCGCAAACCCTCCCGCGCTCTCGTAGGAGTGCGCCCCCAGGGGACGGCGTGCGCGCTGGGAAGCCGAGAGCCAAGCTGTTCTCTCTCTAGCACGTCCTCTAGGTCCCGACTCCCCCACCCCCACCCCTACTCTCCCCGAGGAGTGTGAGTCCGTGTGCACGGATTTTTAAACGACAGCTTTAAAAATAGCAAAATTATGTAGTTTCTAAATCCAGGAGGAATCACGGACGCGTTCCCTGCGCGGATAAATCCGCTCATAAAATGAAAAGGGGGCTTGCAGAGAATGAACGGGGATAATTTCAAACGGGCATCTAAGCCGCTGAGGACTGACTTGCCCCGCAGTCCCCGTGAGAGGGTGAAACGGCCTATGGGGCACCCTAGACGAGCCGCGTTCGGCCCCTCGCACCTGAGTAGTGGATCCTCGCCTGGGCGCTCGCAGGGTGTGAACCCAGCAGGATGTAGCTCCCGAGACAAGTTTCAACATCCACTCTCAGCTGGGGCTTGGACAAGTCCCTTTTCTCCATATCTCTGTTTCCACCCCTATGAAACATGACAGGTGACTGGGCTGACCTCCCAAAAGGGCTTGTGCAGCAGCTAATTAATGATTGTAAAACGACTGCAGATGAGAGGAGCTTGAGGTAACATCTAACGACAGCCGTACTGCTTTGTATTATTCAAAATCAATGACCATCCCCTGGTGCCCGGAGGGGCTTTAGGCACCTGGACAGAAAGTGTGAAATCATAAGAAAGAAATGAATTACAAGAGCCACCTATCAAAAACCCATTAAAAATAAAGGCTGCAAGCCAGACTCTGGGATCTAGGGAAGTCTCTCTAGAAACTCAAAAAAACAGGGTTGTTTGTCAGACCACAAACAGAAGGGAATGTGGAGTGGGGAAACACCTGGCATCCCTCGGGTTCAAATCTGAAGAAATGCTGCAGCTGATCTTAATTGCCCCTAAGGTACTGTAGGGAGAAAAAAATAAACCAAAACCCAGAGCATAGTGAGCTGCTTCAAGGGTCAGAGCTGACCTTGGAAAGCCAAAGTCCTGCCCCAGGCTTTAGATGTCTGTGCTCTGCAGCCAGAGCCCTTGAACACACACAGGGCTCCATCAGTGGGTTCCCAACTTGAACAGAGTTCAAGATGAGATCTCGAGGTCATGAGGACCACATAGACAGAAACCCAGAGAGGCAGCTTGGTTCCAGGCACCAGGTGGCAGGTTGGTCCTCAGCCCAAGTTCACAACATTCACAGACTCACTCACCTTGAGTTTCTGGAATGTCCTAAGCATTGTTCCTTTGTTTGTTTATTTATTTATTCACTCAGCCAATCAAGAAAACATTTGAATATTTTGCTTTATGCTAAGCCCTAGGCTGGCTGTTGGGAATACAAAAATAAAAAAGGCAGAGTCCAAGGTGTACGTTAATGATACAATATGAGCGGGAAATACTATGGGGAAACAGAAGCAGAAGAGACCGCCTTTCACCGGGCGATGACACTTGACTGATCTCGATGAGCAAGAATTAGTCATGTGGAGAGGCATTCTAGGCGGGAGCATCAGGGTGTGCCAAGCGCCGGAGGTGTTAGCATATGACATGGTGACCCAGCAATTCCACTTTTTGGTATCTACCCCAGACAAACCGTGTACAAGTCAAGGAAAAGGTCCGAGGATGTTTGCGTATTGTTTGAATGGGTAGTGGTTGGGTGACATCCCTGGCGGTCCAGTGGTTGGTTGGGACTCTGCCCTTCTACTGTAGGGGCATGGGTTCGATCCCTGATCAGGGCAATGCGATCCTACATGCCATGTGGTGTGGTCAAAAAATTTTTTTAATGAAGAAAAAAAAAAAAGAGGCCATTGGTTGAATAACCTAAAGTCCATTCATGCTTTTGGATTACTCTGCAATAACTAAAGAACAGGAGAGATAAAGATGTGCTCTTATATGAAGACATCCAAGATACTGTTGCATACAAAAAAGCAAAGTGCAGAACACTCAAAATATTCAGAGAATATGCACCAAACTGATTTTCTCTAGAGAGGCTTTCCAGATGGCTCAATGGTAAAGAATCTGCCTGTCAATGCAGGAGACGAAGGAGATGCCAGTCTGATCCCTGTGTCGAGAAGATCCCCTGGAGTAGGAAATCGCAACCCACTTCAGTATTCTGGCCTGGAAAATTCCATGGACAGAGGAGCTTGGCGGGCTACAGTCCCTAGGGTTGCAAAAAGTTGGACTCGACTGAGCATGCGTACACACTCTAGAGAGAACTGGTAAAGGAGATCTTTGTAATCTTTGAAAATTAACGATGAGTATGTACTTAAGCGTAAATTGTATAATTAAACAGTTTTGTTTTAGGAGATGGTGATGGGTCGTTTTGTCTAAAACGGTGCTGTTCCTTTCACACTTCTCATAGACAATCTCACTGTGTGAAAGGAAGGGACTAGATCAGATCTGTCCTTTAAAAAGATAACTCTGGCAGCCCTTCAGAGTGTAGATTGGAGTGGGCAGAGGGCTGCAGGCAGGACTGATCTCCTCTGAAGGCTGCTGTTTGTCTCTGCGGCCTCTGGACATTGCCCCAGCATTCCAGACGGGCAGCTGAGTAAAGTATTCTGGTTCAACAGCTATGTTTTTAAGATCTCAGGCAACCCCAGGTGGAAAAACTGGTCCTAGTTATTGAGAAGGGTTAACCTCAGTCGGTGGAGGGCGGTGGGGGGGAGGTGGCTGTTTCTGGGCTGAAACACAGGAAGAACAGCAGATGGATGGCATTAGAGTGAAAAATGTGCAGCAGATTTCAGAGTGGGGACTATGGAGAAAGCCTCTCTGGGGTCAGGAATTTGCCTGGGGCAGTCTTTGGAAGGTACTGTTGCACAGTCCACATTACAGTTCTGCAGGCAAGGGTTCTGCTCAGGAAGCCTGCCCTGGTTCATTGGGACCCTTCCCCAAAGTCCACTGGGGACCTCCTATTTGGTAAAAGAGGAATTCTAGTGGGGGATCCATTCATTCAGCTGACTTTCAGAGAACACCCGCTATGCCAGACACCATGCTGAATGCTTGGTCCAGTGCAAACAAAGCAGATATGTTTCCTGATTCTGTGGATATGATAGGACAGGATAAAGCGACCCCATGGACTCTGCGACCCCATGGACTGTAACCTGCCAGGCTCCTCTGTCTGTGGGGTTCTCCAGGCAAGAATACTGGAATAGGTTGTCATTCCTTTCTCCAGGGGATCTTTCTGACCCAGGGATCACACTTGAGTCTCCTGCATTGCAGGTGGATTCTTTACCATCTGAGCCACCAGGGAAGCTTCATGGAGTTTTCCACTAAAGTCAAAAGCCTGCATACACAATTACAAATTGTGGTGTGTGTTTTAAAGGGGAATAAAAAGGATAGCATATTGAAAAGCAGAGACATTACTTTGCCAACAAAGGTCCATCTAGTCAAAGCTATGGTTTTTCCAGTGGTCATGTATGGATGTGAGAGTTGGACTGTGAAGAAAGCTGAGAGTCAAAGAATTGATGCTTTTGAACTGTGGTGTTGGAGAAAACTCTTGGGAGTCCCTTGGACTGCAAGGAGATCCAACCAGTCCATTCTGAAGGAGATCAGCCCTGGGTGTTCTTTGGAAAGAATGATGCTAAAGCTGAAACTCCAGTACTTTGGCCACCTCATGCGAAGAGTTGACTCATTGGAAAAGACTCTGATGCTGGGAGGGATTGGGGGCAGGAGGAGAAGGGGATGACAGAGGATGAGATGGCTGGATGGCATCACCGACTCGATGGACATGAGTTTGAGTGATCTCCGGGAGTTGGTGATGGACAGGGAGGCCTGGCGAGCTGTGATTCATGGGGTCGCAAAGAGTCGGACACAACTGAGCGACTGAACAGAACTGAAAAGGAGACAGTGTCATGAAAGAAGAACAGGGGGAGCACAATTTCAATGGGTCAGAGGGTCAGAGGAAACTCCCCTCAGGAAGTTTAAGCTTCTCTACCCCCAGAGGCCCAAAAGACAAATGGAAGTTAGCTAGGTAAAGATGAAACCTAGAAGACGGCATTCCAGGCAGAAGGACTGATGCGTGCAAAGTCCCTGTGATGGGAACTTGACCTGGGAAAGAAGGGCAGAGTGGTGAATGAGAGGGCGAGAGGGCCAGGGTGAGGTAAGAGGGGCAGGCAGCTCTCAGACACTGCAGGCTTTGTTTTATTCTGAGTGCAGAATTTAAACAGGAAAGACCTTGAAGATCTTTCTGGATGTTGTGTGAAGAATAGACTAGAGCAGTGGATCAGCAAACTGGAGCCTGGATGGCCCACAAGGTAAGAAGATTTTTATTTTTTGTTTGTTTTCAAAGCTATGAATCTTTGAAAGATTATTATCATTTATTTCTTTGGCTGTGTCAGGCCTTAGTTGCGTCATGCAGGATCTTTCCTTTTGGCTTGTGGACTCAGTAGTTTTGGAGTAAGGGCCTAGTTGTCTAGTGGCATGTGGGCTCCTGACCGGGGACTGAAACTGCATCCCCTGCATCGCAAGGCAGATTCTCTTTTTTTCTCTTATGGTCAATTGATTTTTTTTCTTAATTTTTTAAACACCAAACCCATTTTGTATTGGGGTACAGCTGATTAACAATGTTGTAGTAATTTCAGGTGAACCGCAAAGGGACTCAGCCATGCAAGTGCAAGTCCACTTAACCACAGGGCCACGAATGAAATCCCTAAGAACAACTTCTACTTAATTAAATGGTTGAAAAGAATCAAAAGAAGAATGCTCTCTGTGTTACATGAAGGTTAGAAAGAATTCAAATGTCAGTGTCTATAATTTCAATTAGTTATTGAAATTAAAAGTTTCTATAAAGTTTTATGGGCACACAGGCACTATCCTGAACCTCACTGATGAGCCCGAGACCTGGGAGAACGTACAGAAACTGTGCAGAATGGGAGCCCTCTGCACTTGAGGTGAGCTTGTACCGACCAGGTGGGAGGGGGAGCTTACAGAGTGTCTGTGGAGTTGCAGGTGATCTGCAGAGCATCTGGTCACCCCAGCCTCGTAACAACCCTGTCCAGTTGGATTTATTCTTCCCAATTAACAATGGAGGGAAGAGACTTTGAGAGGTGTGGATCTGCTTTGGGACACAGCTAGGAAGTGGGAACCTGAGGGCTCACCAACACCAGGGAACAATTTTTACCTCTTGGTGATACAGACCACCCATGGCAGACACTGGATATATTAGCTTCTGAGGGCTGCCAAACAACAAACGGTGACTTAAAACAGCAGAATGTCTTCTCTTGGTTCTGGAGGCCGAAAGTCCAAAACCAAAGTATTGGTAGGGCCACACCTCCCTCTCCAGGCTCTGGGGAAGAAACTTTCCTTGTCCTTCTGCTGGCTGCCGGTGGCTACGGGCAACCTGGGGCATATTTGGTGTCCCCTGGACGACAGCCATATCACTCCAGTCTCTGCCTCGATCACATCATCCTCTCTATGTGTCTGTCTCTTTGTCTTATCTCTCTCTGCCTCACTTCTATAAGGACACTTGCCACTGGATTACAGTCTAATCGGATAATCCAAGATGATCTCCGTATTTTAAAATTCGTAACTACATCTGCAAAGACCCTCTTTCTAAATAAGATATCATTCACAGGTTCTGGAGATTCAGTTCAGTTCAGTCGCTCAGTCATGCCTGACTCTTTGAGATCCTAGGTACTGCAGCACACCAGGCTTCCCTGTCCATCACCAACTCCCAGAGCTTACTCAAACTCACGTACATTGAGTCGGTGATGCCATCCAACCATCTCATCCTCTGTCATCCCCTGTTTCTCCTGCTGCCTTCAATCTTTCCCAGCATCAGGGTCTTTTCAAATGAGTCAGTTCTTCACATCAGGCAGCCGAATATTCAGGACTGATCTCCTTTAGGATGGACTGGTTGGATCTCCTTGCAGTCCAAGGGACTCTCAAGAGTCTTCTCCCACACCACAGTTCAAAAGCATCAGTTCTTCAGCGCTCAGCTTTCTTTATAATCCAATTCTCACATCCATATATGACCACTGGAAAAACCATAGCCTTGACTAGACAGACTTTTGTTGGCAAAGTAATGTCTTTCCTTTTTAATATGCTGTCTAGGTTAGTCATAACTTTTCTTCCAAGGAGTAAGCATCTTTTAATTTCATGGCTGCAGTCACCATCTGCAGTGACTTTGGAGCCCCCCCAAAAATAAAGTCTCTCACTGTTTCCACTGTTTCTCCATCTATTTGCCATGAAGTGATGGGACCAGATGCCATGATCTTCGTTTTCTGAATGTTGAGCTTTAAGCCAACTTTTTCACTCTCCTCTTTCACTTTCATCAAGAGGCTCTTTAATTCTTCTTCACCTTCTGCCATATGGGTGGTGTCATCTGCATATCTGAGGTTACTGATATTTCTCCCAGCAATCTTGATTCCAGCTTGTGCTTCATCCAGCCCACCGTTTCTCATGATGTACTCTGCTGCTGGTGCTGCTGGTGCTGTTGCTAAGTCACTTCAGTTGTGTCCGACTCTGTGTGATCCCATAGACGGCAGCCCACCAGGCTCCCCCGTCCCTGGGATTCTCCGGGCAAGAACACTGGAGTGGGTTGCCATGTCCTTCTCCAATGTGTGAAAGTGAAAAGTGAAAGTGAAGTCGCTCAGTCATGTCCAACTCCTAGCGACCCCATGGACTGCAGCCTTCCAGGCTCCTCCATCCATGGGATTTTCCAGACAGGAGTACTGGAGTGGGGTGCCATTGCCTTTTCCGGATGTACTCTGCATATAAGTTAAATAAGCAGAGTGACAATATACAGCCTTGACGTATTCCTTTCCCTATTTGGAACCAGTCTGTTGTTCCATGTCCAGTTCTAACTATTGCTTCCTGACCTGCATACAGATTTATCAAAAGGCAGGTCAGGTGGTCTGGTATTCTCATCTCTTTCAGAATTTTCCACAGTTTGTGGTGATCCACACAAAGGCTTTGGCATAGTCAATAAATCAGAAATAGATGTTTTTCTGGAACTCTCTTGCTTTTTCAATAATCCAATGGCTGTTGGCAATTTGATCTCTGGTTCCTCTGCCTTTCTAAAACCAACTTGAACATCTGGAAGTTCATGGTTCACATACTGTTGAAGCCTGGCTTGGAGAATTTTGAGCATTACTTTAGTAGCATGTGAGATGAGGGCAATTGTGCGATAATTTGAGCATTCTTTGGCATTGCCTTTCTTTGGAAGCTTCAGCATCGGTCCTTCCAATGAATATTCAGGACTGATTTCCTTTAGGATGGACTGGTTGGATCTCCTTGCAGTTCAAGGGATTCTCAAGAGTTTTCTCCCACACCACAATTCAAAAGCATCAATTCTTCGGCGCTCAGCTTTCTTTATAGTCCAACTCTCACATTCATGCATGACTACTGGAAAAACCATAGCTTTGACTAGACAGACCTTTGCTGGCAAAGTAATGTCTCTGTTTTTTTAATAGGTTGGTCATAGCTTTTCTTCCAAGGAGCAAGCGTCTTTTAATTTCATGGCTGCAGTCACCATCTGCAGTGATTTTAGAGCCCATGAAAATAAAGTCTCTCACTGTTTCCATTGTTTTCCCATCTATTTGCCCCATCTATTCTGGAGATTAGGATATGGGTATATCTTTTCAAGGGCCATCATTCAACCCTCCACACAAGGCTGGAGGAGCCCACAGCTGTTAGCCTTGGACATCTAGTATAATGCTTCTTGAGCTTAAAAAGCAGAATGCCTTTTCAGAGACTTTCTTCATCCAGTTTCATAAATCTATCTACCTGCCTCTTTGCGGGATGGATCAGCAACCTAAACGCTGTCAACATGAATGGGGCATGCTCTTCCAGATTGCCTATCACTATGACAAAATGCTCAGATTCTGGGGCTTTCTGACGCTGGGCAAGTCTAGCACAAAGAGGAATCACAGTAAACGTGCCAGCGATGATGCCCACGCAGGGTGTGGAGTGTCGGGGAGGATGTGTGTAAATCAGTACTAAGAACACCCCTTCCCCTAGGCTATCGGCTTCACCTATAAGAACTACAGCTATCCTGGCAGCTTATCACCTTCCTTTACAAAGAGAATGTTAACTGAGGTTCCTCAGGCAAGTTTTTTGTCACATGCTTCTGGAGTTATAACGTCCTAATAACAGGACCTTGGCTCCTAGGGACAGGAGCCAAAGGCGGGCAGTGGGGAGGGGAGGGGGAAGAGGGAAATGTACAGAGATGTAAATGCAGTCCTCCCGGTCCCACCAGCGGGTGACTCATCCGCTCAGGGAGACTGGCTTGGCTGTAACACAGAGAGAACCATTTTTATTTCTGCCACTTGGGACTTTTGCAGTCCCTGGAAGAGACCTTTGGCTTGAGAAGAGCGAGTAGAAGGCATGGCCTGAATTCAGACGCCCACTTTCTCATTCTCTGGTCCCTGCCCTTTCCATGACGGCTCAGTGACTGGTGAGAATTCTGGAGAACAGCCTCTCCGCCACCTTTTCCAACCTTATCAGTAAAAAACATGCTGCCAGGAGATTATATAACAACTTCTATTTGTAGAGTGCTTTACAGTTTGCGAAGCACTTTCATATATTATTTCAGCACTCTGGCGAATGCCCTGCAGCTCTGGCTGCCTAGAGAAGTTTTCTGGCATCCTGTGCCCATGGTATTTCACGACAGGATATTGATTTAGTGTGTGGATGGTGCTTCATTCCCCACAGCAGAGAGAGAAGGTAGGGGTTGGGGGTATTTACACAGCTGTCTGACACTCCCAAAGCCACCCTAAATTATTATATTTTTGAAAACTGATGCTGTTCCCAGAGAGTGGGAGTCATGCCTTCACTTCACATTATTACAAATCTATTCATATTTGGGCAGTTAAATATGTATTGGAGATGCCAAGTAACAAGGACCCTGGATGCTGTATTCAGCCTGTCTCCAACCCTTTAGGAGGAATTTAGACTTCAGTTTCCTGCAAATGCTGCCAAATCCTTGAGGCTGTCATTTGCAAACCACTGGATGCAGTAACTGTGTGTGGGAAGCCTGCACATGCCATCTGTGTGGATTATGGATGGTTTTGCAGACTCAGCGGAGTGTTTGGATCCACAGACAGCTTGATCAGAATCGGAGTCATGTATCAGCCTGCAATAGGAAAATAATCCCTACTAGATGGGAACTTCCCACAGGGAGACCAGAGTTGAAAGCAGTCCCTGGTTTCTGCGGCTTTAACAGCAAGACAGTCACAGGATCACAGATTTTAAAATCAAAAAGGATCTGAGAGACCCGCCTCCTCTCTCCGTTTCATTAGATGATGAGGCCACTAAGGCACAGAGAAGCAAAATGACAGCTCCAAGACCACATACACAGTCTCAGTACAATGCTCTCTCCACCGTGCTATATTATTTGTTCCAGAAAACACCTAAGCCACACATTGTTTTGCAGGTCAAAGAAACTGGCATTATTTAGGGCCATGCTCACGGTCTGCCAGGCTTCCAGTGTGAACGCGAGGCCTTGATTTGCTACCACCAGCAGCTTTTGAATGAATTGCCTTGTGATGCCTTACATCAAAAGCAGTGTCACAGATAGAACCCAAACATCTGTAAAGGTAGTTACCCGGCACAACCTCTCCACGGCATGAAACCAGAGCAATGCTGTACCATTCACGCCATTATAAGAGTAGCTGCATCAAAAATATGTATTAAATAGTTTTGTCCACTGTGCACCCAATGGTTCATCAGATGGGAATGGATCAAGTCCCTTGTGAAACACCAAAACTCAGGGTAAGAATGGCCCATCACACAACCTGAGGCAAAGTGCTTTACTGGTATGTGCAAGGTAGGTTTCACTGCTCACATGTGGTTTGTTTGTTGCTGTTGTTTTATATCCACCATGGAAGACTCCTCAGTCCTAAACAAAGATTGTAGGAAAATCTGGTATTAAGCAGGACATTTCCTTTGCTCGTGAGTCCATTATGGCTAACAGTTACCTCCCTGCCTTTCTGCCTTCTCCTCCTGCCTGGAAGGTTCTCCCCATCTCCCCTGCCTCAGTTTCCTCTCAAGATTTACCTTAAGTGTCACCTTCCTTGACTCTGTTTGTTCACTTAGTAAACATTTTTTTGGCCACGCCCACACAGCATGTGCAATCTTATTCCCCAACCGGAGATGGAACCCCCTGGGGGCGTTGAGTCTTAACCACTGGAAGGCCGCCAGGAAAGTCCCAACACTGTCCTTTCTGTACTCCACTCCGAAATGAGTTCAAGGGTCCTTTTCCTGTGCTCCCTACCCTACATGAATCCAGTGCTTCCTCTCTCACCCAGCTTATCACACAATACTGTAGTTGAATGTTTACTTGTTGATTAAAAGGCATACTCCATGGGGGAAAAGAGCATTTTTTTTTTTCCACTTCAGCATTCTTTCTGACTGGAATAATGCCAGGAACAGTGTGGGTTTTGATAAATGTCAGTAGGATGAATTCTTCTGCTTACTACACCACCTCCCCCTTTATCTGACCTCTCCCACTTTCCACAATCCTTTATTGACTTATTTTTCATATATACTTGGCTGTGCCAGGTCCTACATGTGGCACTCGGGATCTTCAGTCTTCACTGTGGCACGCAAAACTCTTATTTCTTGACCAGGGATTGAACCTGGGCCCCCTGCATCGGGAGCATGGACTCTTAGCCACTGGACGGCCAGGGAAGTCCCTGCACAGATCTTTAACGTGATCAGTTATCTCCTCTTCAAGGTGCCTCCTATCCTGCTCATGAATATTCATGTCCCCAAGCCAAATACCATCAGGGACACACATGGAGTTGAACTCTGGGTCTACTGCCATTGCAACAGAGGATGCATACCATGGAGAAGGGCAGGACATCTCTGAAAGAAGGTGTTAGAAAGAAATAGGAGGACATTCCCTGGTTGTCCAGTGGTTAGGACTCTGTGTTCTCACTGCCAAGGGCCCAGGTTCAATCCCTGGTTGGGGAACTTAGATCCTTCGTGCTGCTCTGCTCAACCAGATGGTTTGGATAAGGGATCAGAGAAGTGGGCCTTTGCTCTGGATTGGAGGCTGTCAGGACACAGGAATGGTTCTATGATTGCATATGATTGCATATCAATAAGAATGAAGCAAAGCTAAAGCTGTGATTAGCAAAGAATCTGCAGTCATTCATATTAGCCAAAATAATAGGGGAATGTTTGGGTCATTTCCGTGGTTTGGACAGTGTTCATACTTCTGTCTGTATTCAAACATCAGTGATTATCTTTTTGTGTTGATCTATCAAGATCACACAGGCTCAGTAGTTGTGGCACACAGGCTTAGTTGCTTTGAGGCATGTGGGATCTTCCAGGACCAGGGAGCCAACTCATGTCTCCTGCATTAGCAGGTGGATTCTTTGGGTTTCCCACAATGCAGAGACACAAGAAACATGGGTTCAATCCCATGTCTTCAATCCCACGGGGTCAGGAAGATCCCCTAAAGAAGGAAATGGCAACCCACTCCAGTATTCTTGCCTAGAAAAGTACATGGACAGAAGAGCATGGTGGGCTACAGTCCATGGGGTCACAAAGAGTTGGACACAATTGAGTGTGTGTCCATGTGCACACACACACACACCATGATTATAAAACGGCCTTGTCTGTCTGTGCTGATATTTTGCAAAATTATTTCAACAGATGACTAAAACCTAGCTAATAGTACTAGGTCAGCTTCCAGATCAGAGAAGGCAACGGCACCCCACTCCAGTACTCTTGCCTGGAAAATCCCATGGATGGAAGAGCCTGATAGGCTGCAGTCCATGGGGTCGCTGAGGGTTGGACACGACTGAGCGACTTCACTTTCACTTTTCACTTTCATGCATTGGAGAAGGAAATGGCAACCCACTCCAGTGTTCTTGCCTGGAGAATCCCAGGGACTGGGGAGCTTGGTGGGCTGCCGTCTATGGGGTCGCACAGAGTCGGACACGACTGAAGTGACTTAGCTGTAGCAGCAGCTTCCAGATGCCAGCAGCTGCTTTTTTAAAAATTTTAATAATTTTACTTATTTGTGGCTGTGCTAAGTCTTCATTGCTGTGCAAGCTTTTCTTTACCTGTGGCGGGCAAGGACTACTCTTTCTTGCAATGTGCAAGCTTCTCATTGAAGTGGCTTCTCTTGTTGTGGAGAATGGGCTCTAGTGCACTCAGGCTTCAGATCTTCCCTGATCAGGGATGGAACCTGTGTCTCCTGCATCGGCAGGAGGATTCTTTACCACTGAGCCACCAGAGAAGCCCAAGGAGCTGTTTTTCTCTTTCTCACAACGCACAGCCACGTCTAACTTTCATCGGTCTGCTTCTCCTCTTAGGATGCTATTCCCCCTCCCCCAGCCAACTCCACAAAACCCCATCTTTCCCATGAGGCTTTCCTAAATACTTCTTTCTCCGTCAGATTATCTTTTCTGAACGCATCTAAGTCTTAGTACTCACCTGTGTTCTTTTTTTTTTAATCTATATTTGACTTGGCTGACTCTTAGTTGCGGCATGAGGGATCTTCTAGTTGCTAACAGAACAATTTACTTGAGACATGTGGGATCTAATTCCTGCACCAGGGATGGAACCTAGGCCCCCTGCATTAGGAGTGTGGCGTCTAAGCCAAAGGATCACCAGGGAAGTCCCCTGTGTCCTATCTTGACTTGTTTCACATGTATTTTTCTTCTTAGTAGGTTGTAAACTGACTACAACAGTTTAGGGGCAGGACAATTTCTCATACTTCAGGATCCCCCAGAAATGAATGCCCGCTGAGGTGAAACTAAGGGCTGGTCTGAGGAAGGGAGAGGGGGCATCTTGCTTCAGTAACACAGCTCTGAAAACACAGCTGCGGGGGAGATGCCATCAGCTTGCGCTTTTCCGTTGTCTGCCATTTCTAACACCCTGAGCTGATCTTCCCATAAAGAAAGCATTTTCCAATTTTTTCTCTTGCAGCATTCCTTTCTTTCCAAGAGTTGTTTGTGGCACTCTACCTGTCTGAAAGCTCCTTTAATGCACGATCTACCACTAACACGTTTTTGTCTCCGCTCACTCTCCCAAAGCACCTGGCATGGGACTTAGCCCGTGGAACCAAAGAACCAGAAGTTTCCGACAAGCAGTTCTGCCTGGCTCGAGGCAGAAAGTGGGATGTACCCAAACTGTCTCCTATCTGGCCGGATGGGACACTGACGAAGCTCACTGCAATCGCCCTTGGCTGAAGTCGGGGGCACAAGACCTCTCAGTCCAGGCAGTTAGCTTAGCCGCACTCTGTCCGGCTCATCATCACTGCCCTTGGTTACTCCTGAGGAGGACGCTAAGCAGACTTAGGGAAACTTTAGTTAAAAGCTGAGGGCTTCAACTGTTCTCCATAGAGAAGCTGAGTTTCGGCAGAGCTGGAGAATTAACAACTAATTGACATCAACCGCAGAGCCAGCCGACAGACACAACTTAATTTCCCTCGCCAGGATGTGGTTATTTTCTACGAAGCCGCCTCACGCCAACTGTAGGGATCAGCCAATCACAAAGCCCGAGAGGGCGTGGTCACCAATTAGAAGGTAGAGAGGCGGAGCCGAAGTTTTGATTGGCATCCAGTCTCGGGGGTAGGCGGGGGCCAGAGGCCTGGCAGCGTGGCGTCTGAAGGGGCTTCAAGTCGGGAGGCCCAGCGCTGATGGCCATCTTTACTTCTGGCAGGTCAGCTGATTTGGACTAGCTCCGAGCCAAATTGTAGGCGGTATCCTTTTTCTCTGGGGAGCGGTGAGGCCCTGCCTTCACACACTTCCCATCCGTCCGCGCGCGCCCCCGCCTTCCCGGTGAGCCTGTTTGGCGGGAAGTTGGCTTAGTTGGCCTACCTGTGGCTGAGCGATTTTCCTCGTCCCCGCCTTGTTCTCCCCAGAGGCTTCTTAATTCTTCCTCGGCATAGGGCATAGTACCCCTTCGCACGGAGGACGCCATGGCTCCCAGGAAACGCCCAGAAGCCCAGAAGACCCCTGAGGTGGTTGTGCGCCCCAAGAGCAAGAGGAACAGAAGCCCCCGGGAGCTGGAGCCCGAGGCCAAGAAGCTCTGTGTGAAGGGCCCCGGTACTGCCTGTGCCTGCTGCTTTAATTAATTCCGCAATTTGGGGTTCTCACGCGAAGGCTGGAGTGGGGGATGGGTGCGCATAGGTTTTGAGGCTGGCCCAAATTGTGGGCGCCTCAGGCTATACATTTTGTCGGCAGGTCCTTTGACACCCTTAGAGCTTGGGCTTAACCTTCAGGTGACGGGACGAGGCAGATGACCTCCGTTACAACAGACACAACCGACTTTTCCAATTTCTTGTTTGCATCGGCATTTTTACACACTGAGAACTGCTTAAGATAATCCTACCTTGCGTGGTGGTGTGTGTGCTTAATTTCGATAGTCACGATTGTTAGCTATCTGTCCTTGATTTAACTGCGGGAACCCTCAATTTCCTTCCTTCCTTTGAAAACTCACTCTTGGGGCTAAAACCTGGGGCTCTAAGGAAAGTAGGGAACTCAAAAGACGGGATTGTAGATGAAGTGTTTTTTGTTGTTGTTGTTCATGAGAAGAAAGAATGGGTTGTCCAGAGGCAGGTTAGTAATCCAAAATTGCTTTATTCCTATTCTAGGTGGATCTGCCTTCCCAAAAGTAGCCTAGTGAATTTAGCCCCATGCCAGACCCCGTGGATCCTGCTGGTTTTCAGGAGAACAGATTGGACTTGGGGCCCACAGCTGGTCACTTCTACATTATTGTAATACAGGATTAAAAAAACTGCTTTTCTTAGTCACTTCCACTATATCGTCTTAAAATCTTTTTATTGTGCTTTATATGTGACTTTTAAATTGTCACTCAACCCTATCACCAGTTTTCCACCCCAAACTGAGAAGAGTTCTGCAATTCTTGTGTGTTTCTTGGGCTCACTTCTCAGGAACCCTGCAAGATCAGTTTTACTTCAGAATTACTGTTTTGGGGAATGTTTTTTGGAAGAGGTTGAATCCCTGCTCACTATTTGTTGTGCTGGGGAGACTGAGCAGAACTGAAAAGATCTTAGGAGGTGATAGAGATTGTCTCTGCCAAAAGAAGCAATAGGGCTTTCTTTCTGGCATATTCGGCAGAAAAATCTTGCCTGCGTGAGATTGGAGCGGAAAATATGTGTCTGTTCTGCTTGGCAGGTTCTAGCAGAAGATTTGACTCAGGCTGCCTTTGGGCGGGGTTGGCTAGCCTGCGGGTCTCGCCGCTATGCAGCAGCGTCATCAGGGCCCTCCACCAGCATAAGCTGGGCACAGCTGCCTGGCCATCACTACAGCAGGTGAGGCGTTTCCTGGCTGAAGAGTTCAGGGGTTTGTATGGTGCCTTTTTAAGCTGCTGGATGCTCCAAAATTAGATGCTGGGTTGGTTCACTGGATTGTCAGAGTGGTCAGATCATCCCTACCTTGGTGACTGGCCTACTGGGCTCTCAGCAAGATAGAAGTCCTATGCTATAGGGGTCCCAGCAGGAATGCACTCTGCCTCCTTGGTTTCTGTGGTTAGATTATATGTATTGCACATCTTTTTATGCACAGAGCCAGGTAGTTAGTTTTCCTTTAGTGGGAGAACTTGGCCCCAGGCCTCATCTATGAAGGAGTCAGAGATAGGCAATTTACCTTTGTGTTTTAATTCAACTTAATTCTTTTCTCTCTGTATTAGGGTCTCCAGCAGTCCTTTTTGAACTCTCTGGCTTCTTACCGGATATTCCAAAAGGCTGCCCCTTTTGACAGGAGGGCCACATCCCTGGCATGGCACCCAACTCACCCCAGCACCCTGGCTGTGGGCTCCAAAGGGGGAGATATCTTGCTCTGGAACTTTGGCATAAAGGACAAACCTACCTTCATTAAAGGGGTGAGCAGTACCCTTTGCCAGACAGTAGTACTGAAGAGATGTTTGCTGAAGGGATGAAAAGTCATCCAGTAACAAGGAGATAATTGGGATCAAAAGTAACTGGGTATTTTCAAACAAGTAAATGGGGATGGTACTCAACTCTTTATTGAATGCCTGCCCTTAAAATATTAGCCACTATGATACACTAATCATCCTCGGAAGTCACTTATAGGATCTAAGCCCCTTCTTACCTCCTTGACCTCATCTTGTACTGTTGTCTTCCTCATTGCCTATGCTTTAGCCATACTAGATACTTCTGTTCCTGAAACTGGGTCTTTGGACTTGCTGTTCCCTTTGACTGGAGTGCTCTTTCCCGAGGTTTTTCTCATGGCTGGCTTCCTCTTACCATTTAGGTCTCAGCTTAATATGCTTCTTCAACAAGGCTTATTACTGACCGCTCTGCTTACTCACTAATCACTCTCTACCTCATTATCCTCCATCACTACCCCCCACCACAATGTTTATCAACATCTGAAATGTTTTACTTATTTGTATGTCTTTGCTCACGGGAAAGTAAACTCCATGATGGCAGGGAGCTTGTCTTTCTAACTTACCACTGTATCCCCAGTACTTATAGTAGCTGCTCTGTATTTGCTGAATGAATGAGGGCCTTGAGGTATAACTGGGCAAGTCAGATGTATACCTACAAGATCACTGACTGTACAGCAATACAGATGCTAAATGCTACAGATGAGAGAAGCAAGAATCTCTGGGAATTAGAGTCGATAGGGAAGGTTTCCTGGATGAGTGAGATGTGAGGAAGAACAATAGGTAAATGAAGAGAGAAGGAGGGAAGGCAGAGTGTGTTTGGGGCAAGGTTTGGCAAAGAGCTTTTTAGGGATGGTCTTAATTGTGCTAGTGTTTGCCATCAGTTGTTAAGGGGTTGAGAGTGTTGGGTTCTCCACCAAAGAGAACACTCTTACCTTGCCCAGTAGGGGACTGGGATTGGAGGGCTATACAGTGAAAGGTGACACTCTGGGTTTCGAGCAGGAGCTGCAAATTCACATACCTAAAGAAGCCAGACAGATAAAAGAATGATGCAGGATGGTGGTTAGTGATAAATTGGAGATGGTTGACAGGTGAGAATTGAGGTCCTGTGGTATCAGATCTGAGTTTTTCAAATGAAGTCTGAAATGTTTGGATTTTTAAAAATTGTAGTGAAACACGTAAAGTTTACCACCTTAACCATTTTTTAAGTGTACAGTTCAGTGGCGTTGAGTACATTTACGTTCTTGCATAACCAGTCTCCAGAACTTTTTTGTCTTGCAGAACTGAAACTCTGTAAACATTACCACAGACTTCCTTTTCCCCCTTCCCTCCAGACCCTGGCAACCGCATTCTGCTTTCTGTCTCTGTGATTTTGACTGACTGTCTCATACAAGTGGACTCAGACAGTACCTGTCCTTTTCTGACACTTACTTCACTTAGCATCATGTCCTCAAGGTGCATCCACATTACAGCATGTATCTGAATTTCCTTCCTTTTTAAGGTTAAATAATATTTCTCTGTATGTATACACCACATTATTTTTTTACCCATTCATTTCTTGATGGACATTTGGGTTGCTTCCACCTTTTGGCTTTTGTGAATAATGCTGTTCTGAACAGGGTTGCACAAATGTCTCTTCGAGTTCATGCTTTCAGTTCGTTTGGTTATGTACCCAGAGTGGATCACCTTGTAATTCTATTGTTAATTTTTTGAGGAACCACCATACTGTTTGCCATAGCAGCTGTGCCATTTTACATTCCTGCCAGTAGGACACAAGGGTTTTAATTTAAAATATCGTGATTTTTAATGTTGGGAACCAAATGAAATTGAACATGCTCTGTAGCTAAACAAAACACATTTGTGAACTGGATTCTTCATTAGCTCACTGTTTTTCTACCTCTGGTTTAGAGGCCGTGGTTAAACCCAGGATGAGTTCTTTTAAACGGACGGTTTGGAGAACAGCTCATCAGAAAAGGCCAGGTTAGATAGACTTGAGAGATTAGGATTCAAGCTATGAGATTATTCAAGAAAATAAGTTCCTGAAGCCTGAAGAATGGCTTTCTGTCCAGCTGGTGAGACAGATGACCCCCAGGAAGTGGAACTTTAAGTTGAAGTCAGAACCTAGAGCTCAAACAGGAAGAGATTTGTTCACCGCCTCCCCCCAAGCAGCCAGGATGTGCGAATAGAGAAATTTAAGAAATAGCCTAAGAGTGTCCTGGGGAAGAGCTTCCTGACTAAAAGAGGAATGATAACTGCTTTGAACTTGTGTTGAGGTGAAGGTGCTTTTGGTTTCATCACCCTCCCTTACAATGTGTGTTTAAGTGAAGCTTCCTCACGCTGTTGTGGAGATTGGTTTGGTCATTTAAACTGTGTGACTCGCAGGGAGGTAGGCTGTAGCAGAAGAAAGGTTTGGTGGTCTAGAGTACTGTCTGTTTTTACTCCCAGAAACTGACAGCAGAAAGTTGATTTGAAACCAGTGAGGGAGGGAGAAGCAGTGCCTCATTTTATCTTTTCTTTAGTCATCTGACCTTGGTTTCGATCTTGATATCTTTCAGGCCCTTGGCAAGGGGAGATGTGTTTAATTTTCAAAATGATTATTCTCATTGTAAAAATTACCTGTGCTCATTGTAAGAAATTCAGGCAATACAGGAAAAAATACATATATAAAGAATAAACTAACTGTTACCTGAAATCCTCATATGGGGCATCTTTATGTGTGTGTAGACACTATTATACACAGCCATTCTTTTACTTATATAATTGTTCTACCCTAGAATCTGTTGTATTTTACTTATTAGATCATATTCTGGTTTAGTCATCTTGTATCAGATGATGACCACTTAAAAATATCTTATTTCCTTTTTTTGTAATGTCTTTGGTTTTGGTATCAGGGACGTGTTCCCTCTACTTGAATTTTCTGGAATAGTTTGTGCAGAGTTAGTACTATTTTTTTCTTAAATTTTTTATAGGATTCACTAGTGAAGCCATCTGGATCTAGAGTTTTCTTTGTTGGAGGGTTTTAAACTATATTTTCAATTGTTTAACAGCAATAAGGCAATTTAGGTTATCTGTTTCTTCTTGAAGGAGCATGGCAGTTTGTCTTTCAAGTAATTTGTTCATTTTATCTAAGTTGTTGAATTTAGAGGCATAAAGTGGTTTATAGTATTCCCTTGTGCTCAGATGCTCAGTCGTGTCTGACTCTTTGCAACCCAGTGTACCATAGCCCACCAGACTCCTCTGTCCATGGATTCTCCAGGCAAGAACACAGGAGTGGGTTGC
The DNA here is from genome assembly GCF_014754425.2 of Oryx dammah. Taxonomy (NCBI): domain Eukaryota; kingdom Metazoa; phylum Chordata; class Mammalia; order Artiodactyla; family Bovidae; genus Oryx; species Oryx dammah. The sequence continues at coordinate 74,680,057 of NW_024070201.1, forward strand.
CATTTCCTCCAGGAGATGTTCCCAACCCAGGATCAAACCTGAGTCTCTTACGTCTCCTTCACTGGCAGACGAATTCTTCACCACTAGTGCTACCTGGGAAGCCTTGTATCTTTTTAATATCATCGGCTCTGTAGTAATGTTCCCACTCATTTTATTGGTGCTGGTAATTTGTGTCTTTTTCTTTTTTAACCCCTGATCAGTCTTGCTAGAAGATCATCAGTTTTGTTGATATTTTCCAGCTTTTAGCTTCATTGATTTTTCTCTGTTGTTTTTCTGTTTTTTTTTTTTTTTCTTTTTGCCCCATTGTTTTCTTTTCTGTGGGTGTAATTTGCTTTTCTTTTTCTGGTTTCTTAAGACAGAAACTTGGATTTTTACTTGATTTTTTTTTATTGTTTTCTAATACAACTATTCAATGCTATACATTTCCCTCTATTTCTCTAACTGAATCTTTCAGATTTTGTTGTGTTTTTGTTTTCATTCAGTATAAATTACTTTCCAAATTCTTTATGATTTCTTCTTTTTCCTATGGATTATTCTGAAGTATCTGTTTAATTTCTAACTATTTGGAAATTGTTGTGATATCTCTCTTACTGATTTCTAGCTCAATGCTGTTATGGAACAAAGGACATTATCATGATTCCAGACCTTTTATAACTTAGCATATTGACTGTCTTTGGAGTGTTCCCTATGCATTTGAAAAAAAATGTGTACTCTGCTATTTTGGGGTGAATTACTCTCTAAATGTCAATTCGGTTACATTGGTTAATCACTGGTTAATCACATTGAAATCAGTTAGGTTACATTGGTTAATCACATTGAAAACCACTGATCTGCTTTCTATTCCTATTGATAAATTTGCATTTTCAAGACATAAATGGCTTGCACGCCAAGTTGCTTCAGTCGTGTCCGACTCTTTGTGACCCCCATGGACTATAGCCCTCCAGGTTTCTCTGTCCATGGGATTCTCCAGTCAAGAATAGTGGGGTGGGTTTCCATGCCCTCCTCCAGGAGATCCTCCCCATATAAATGGCACTATATGATATAGACTCTTTTCTTTTCCCTGGCTTCTTTCATGCAGTATGAATATTTGAGGTTTATCCATATTTTTGCCTGTATCAATAGTTTCTAGTAGTGTTCCAGTGTATTGATATACCAGTTTATTTATCCATCCATCTATTGAAGGGCATTTAGACTTTTTCCAGCTTTTGACTGTTACCAATACAGCGGCTATGAAGATTTCATGTACAAGTCTTTGTGTGGATATATGTGTTCATTTTTCCTGAGTAAATACCTGGTGGTGGAATGGCTGGGTTGCAGGGTAGGTATCTTTTAAAGATGTTTTTTAAATGAGAAAAAAACTTTAATATTTACCCACATATTTGCCATTTCCAGTTTTTAAAATTCCTTTGTATGATTCAGACTTCCTTTTGATCTTCTGCTTAAGATATTTCTTTAACATTTCCTATAATGTAGGTTGGTTGGTAATGCTTTTTTTTTTTCCTGTTTGTCCAAGGAAGTCTTTATTTTGCAGTTTTTTTAAAAGGTATTTTTGCTGGGTATAGAATTCTAGGTTTATAGGATTTTTTATTTTTCTTTTAGTACTTTAAAGATGATTTCTGATGTGAAGTCAGCTCCCATTCTATGTTCCTCTTCATATGATTTTACTTTCCCTTTGTCATCTAAATATTCACAGGATCCAGGGATCACAGCATAGACATCTTGAGTAATTGGATAATTACCCATTATTCAATCCACTCCAGTTAGCAGGGGTCTAAAGCAGCCTATACTGTAGATTTTGGCCTGAGACAGTACCCTTCTGAGGACTCTGCTTGAGCTTCTATACGTTAAGAATCTTTTCATTCTGGATGGTGAGAATAGAGACCGTTCTGAGGATTTCTCCATTAATTTCTGATGTCTCCCTTTTCCCGCCCCAGCCTTGTATAGTTTCCTTATACACATTTACACAATATTATTTACTCAAAGGCCTGAGGAGACCCCTCTGGAAATATCCATAATGCTCGCTCTCTGCACATCAGCCTCTCCAGCATTTTGCCCTGCTGGCTTTCCCAAGTGTTTCCTGAGGCCATTGAGACTATTAGGCTGTTTGGGTCCTCCCTGCCTATGCTGCAGCCTAGATATGCTCTCCAAGCATTAAATTGGGGCAGTCACATGGCTGCCTCATTCTTTGCCCTCTTGTGTTGCCTTTTGGCCAGTGTGTGAAATTATTTCATGTATATTTCCATTTTTCTAGTTGTGTTAAGGCAGGAGGATATATCTGGTTTCTGACACTCCATCATGGTTGGAAGTAGAAATTCATATTAATTTTAATAATTTCTCTGAGGGATTTAAATTTTTTCCCTATACAGTCTTGTCACCTGTAAATCATGAGAGTTTGATTTCTTCCTCTACCATTTTTACACTTCTTTTTACTTGCCTTATCCCATTGGCTGAGACCTCTAGTACCTTGTTGAATGTTTGCTCTAACAGGCATTCTTATCTTGTTCTTGATTATAGAAGGCTTTTATGTTTTATCATTAAAATTTCTGCTGCGTTTTATTGTGATAAGCTATATATAACGTGAGAATTACAATTTTAACCATTTCAAAGCATACAATTCAATGGCACCAAGTACATTTATATTGTGCAATTATTACCACTATCCATCTCCAGGACTTTTTCTTCCCAAAGTAAAACTCTATACCCATTAAACTGTCTATTACCTCTTCCCCAGCACTCCCTAATCTGTTTTTTGTCTCTGAATTTCACAATTCCAGGTACTGCATGTAAGTGGAATTATACAATATTTGCCCTTGGTGGTCTGGCTCCTTTTCCTTAACATAATATTTCCAAAGTTCATCCATGTTGTAGCAGGTTTCAGTACTTTATTCCTTTTTGAGGTTGAATAATATTCCATTGTATAAATATACCAAATTTTGTTTTTCCACTCATCTGTCATTGAACATTTGGATTGTTTCTACCTTTTGCTATTTTGATTCAGCTGCCATGAATGTTCGTTTATGTACAAGTTTTTGTTTGAACAAGTGTTTTCAGTTTTCTTTGGTATGCACCTGGGAGCTTGTTTGTTTTTAATACCTTTTATCAGATTAAGTTCCTCTTCTATTCTTAGTTTGCCAGAAGCTGTTATCATGAATGATAATTGAATTTTTAAAAATAATTTTGTTGTCTGTTGAGGTCAGCATATGATTTTCCTTATCTATGCTATTAAAAAAAACTACACTGTTTTTTGTTTTGGTTTATTACCAAATAAACCAAATTTGACTTTTTTATTTAAATGTTCTTTTTCCCTACTTTTTAACCTTTACAATTGTATTTCTAGCAAGTGATACTGCTTCTTCTAAAAACTGTGGTAAAAGCACATACCTGAAATGTGTCATCTCAACCATTTTTAAGTGCACAGTTAACACTGTATTCCCATTTTTTGCAACAGAGTTCTATAATTCTTTTATCTTGTAAAACTGAGACTGTGTCCACTGAATAACAGCTCACCATTTCCCCTTCCTTCCAGCCCTTGGCAACCACAGGTTTACTTTCTGTTTCTATGAGTCTGAACTACTTTAGATACCCTAAGTTTTGGTGGTTTTGCTGGGGCTATGTCAGAGAATATTCTTTTAGGAAGTACACAGTAAAGTATCTGAGTGTGATGGGACTTCATGTTGGCAATTTACTACCAAATGGTTCCAGAAAAAACATTTCTTTGTGCTGTTCTCACAACTTTTCTATGAGATAATTTGAAAATAAACTTTTTTTTAAAAAAAAAAAGATCGTTTCTTCCTCGAATATTTAGTACATTCACCACTGAAGCCATTAAGATCTGGAATTTACTTTGTAAGAAAGTTTTTAGTTGTGACTCGGCTTCTTTAATAGATCAGACTATTCAGATTTTTCCTTTTCATCTTCTGTCAGTTTGGCAAGTTTGTACTGTTCTAGGAATTTGCTTATCTCCTCTGAATTTTCAGTTTTATTGGCAAAAGATTGTTTATGATGTCCTCTTACTACTTTTTAAAATGTCTAAGATGTCTTTTCCATCCACTAAATTGGTTATTTGTGTTTTCTCCTTTGTTTGGTCATTCTCAGCTGGGATTTGTCAATTTAATTATATTAGTCTTTTCATGGAGCTAACATTTGGCTTTGTTGATTTTCTCCACAGTGTATTTATTTCATTCATTTCTGTTTTTTCTTACTCTCTTTGGTTTTAGTTTCTTGTTTGTTTTACAGCTTCTTGAGATGGTCATTGATTTTTAGGCTTTTTTTAACTTTTATTGTGAATAATACTCCAGTGAATATCTGCATACAAGTTTTTATAGCAACATACATACTCATTTCTGTTGACTATATATCTTCTTGGGTATATGAATCTTTGGGGCCATATGGTAATTGAATGTTTAATTTTTTTTTGAAGAATTGCCTGTGTTCCAAAGCAACTACTCCATTTCACTTTCCCACTAGCAATGTAGGAGGGCTTCAGTTCTTCCACATCCTTGACTGACAAATAAAAACTGCATATTTAGTGTACATCATGCTGTGGTCTTGTTTTTGCTTTATTTATTATTTCTGGCTGTGTCATGTGGATCTCAGTTCCTGACCTGGGATGGAACCTGAGCCCCCTGCAGTGGGAGCACAGAGTCCTAACCACTAGACCACCAGGGACCCAACATGTTTTAATACATGTATATATTGTGAAATGATTTCTGCAATCAAGCTAATTAGTTAACATCCATCATCTTACACATAGTTTTGTATGTGTATGCTGAGAACACTTAAGATCCACTCTCAGAACTTCTAATTTCACATATAAAATAGTTAACTATAGTCACCATGCTATACATTAGATCTCATGAATAGTTGAAACTTTGTGTCCTTTGACAAATGTCTCACCATTCCCCTACCCACCTTCAGCCCCTGGCAACCACTATTCTCTTGCCTTTGTGAGTGACTCTTTTAGATTGCACATATAAGTGAGGTCATGCAGTATTTATCTGTGTCTGACTTCGCTTAGCATAATGTCCTCCATGTTCATCCATGTTACCAGAAGTGGCAGGATTTCCTTTTCTAAGGCTGAATAATATTCCACTTGATATATATATATCTCACATTTTTTCTTTATCCATTCATTGATCAGCAGACATTTGTTTCTGTATCTTGGCAATTGTGAATAATGCTGCAATGAACACAAGAGGACAGAACTCTGAGAAACTGATTTCATTTCCTTTTGATATATACTCAAAAGTAGAATTAACTGGATAGTTTGGTAGCTCCCTTCCGAGTGTTTCATGGAGGAACCTCCATACTGTTTTCCATAATGCCCCTACCAATTTACATTCCCACCAACAATATACTAGAGTTCCCTTTTTCCACATCTTGGCCAGCACTTGTTATCGCTTGTCTTTTTTTACAGTAGTCATTCTAACTGGGTGTGAGGTGATAGCTCATTGTAATTTTGTATTTCTGTTATGGTTAGTGACGTTGAGCACTTCTTCATATACCTTTTGGTCATTTGTGTGTCTTTGGAGAAATGCCTATTCAATCTTTGTCTATTTTTTTAAAATCAGATTATTTGTTTCTTCTTTTTTTGCTATTGAGTTGTCCAAGTTCTTTATATGTTGCTGATACTAATCCCTCATCAGATATGGTTTGCACTATTTTCTTTCATTCTATAGGCTTACAACACTCATTATTGTCTTTTTGTTTATAGCCATCCTAGTGGCTGTGAAATAGTATTTCATTGTGACTTTTATTTGCATTGCCTGGTGACTAATGTGGAGAAGGCGATGGCACCCCACTCCAGTACTCTTGCCCGGAAAATCCCACGGACAGAGGAGCCTGGTAGGCTGCAGTCCATGAGGTCGCGAAGAGTCGGACACAACAGAGTGACTTCCCTTTCACTTTTCACTTCCATGCATTGGAGAAGGAAATGGCAACCCACTCCAGTGTTCTTGCCTGGAGAATCCCAGGGACAGGGGAGCCTGGTGGGCTGCCGTCTATGGGGTCACACAGAGTCGGACACGACTGAAGTGACTTAGCAGAGAGAGTGACTAATGAGGTTGAGCATCTTTTCATGTGCCACTGTCTAGTTGTATATCTTCTTTGGAGAAATATCTGTTGAAATCCTTTGTCCTTTTTTTGGTTGCACCATGGGGCTTGTGGGATGTTAGTTCCCTGACCAGGGATTGAACCCCAACCATGGGAGTGAAAATACCAAGTCCTAAATACAGGACCACCAGGGAATTCTCTTTGTCCATTTTTTAATTAGGTCTCTTTTTAAAATGTATACTAATTACAATTATTTTAAACCCTATGACTAATAGCACTAATACCTGGGTCTTCTGTGAGTGTCTTTTCTCTTGGTTGGTTATTTGATCTTGATTTCTGATATGCTGGAGAGTTTTAGATTTGATGCCAAATATTGCATATGAAAATTTGCAGAGATATAATTTGAAATTTTGAGTGCTCTTACAAAAAGAATTTTTTCTCTCTGGCAGGCAGGTCAGATAGAATCAGATCATCTTAATCAGAGATTGAAATGATCTGAATGTGGACTTCAGTCTTCACAAGGGATGGTCTGTTTTGTTTGCTCTTATTTCTAGGGTTTCAGGAATCCTAACTAAAACCTGCATTTTTTTTTTCTTCTAAAACCTTTCCTCTTTGACAGGTCTGAACTCTGTTTTTGCCTCCCTTAAGATTGACAGAACTTCTGCTGAACTTCTCAGCTTCTCAGCCATACAGCTTTCTCAATCTGCACAGGCCTCAGGAGCGAAAGCAGCATTGAAATGTCAGACTTAACCTGTCTGCTTCTCTTCTCTCTAGGAGGCTGGACTTCGAAGTCCTTGGTGCCTTGATAGCTCTTCCTTGACTTCAGAAACTTTCCTTTGAGAACATACACCTCTCTACCTTTTCTAGCTTTTCTTGACAGAAGGTTGGCCTGAAACCAGCTAACCCACTGTCACTGGAATTGGAAAGCCTCAAACACATTTTCTTTTTTGTATTTTGTCCAGGTTTATGTAGTCCTTCTCAGTGCAAGAGCTGTCATAACTACTTAATCCACCCTTGCTAGAAGAACACGCATGCATTTTACCTTAATATGTTTACATAAGTGTTTATCACTAATGCTGTGACATAGGGCCAGTCCTTTCTTGTAGTGTTTACTGATTCGGGTTCACCTGGTCTCACATAAGCCGAATCCATAATACATAATTTACGGCATCTAGTTTCCATTTCCCAAAAGTGGAGACATAATTTAAAATCAGTTGTGAAGCAGTCTGATTGCAGATTCTCTTAAGTTTTCACTGTTTCCCACCCTAATTGTTTATAAGTATCTCTCCCATGCTTAATTCAACAACTCTTATTTTAGCAAATCTTTTTTATCTAGTTTTTCCAAAGTGTTCAATATGGATTTCATAGAAACCACAGTGGTCATTCTTTTTGCACATATTTCATCAATTTTAATTAAATTACATTTTAATGAAATGTTTTGTGTTTAAAGTTTAAATGTTTAATAAATTACATGTTTAGTTAAATTACATGATTACAAAGTACAACTGACATTTCTAGGTTTAAGAACAAACACAACTAACCCTTCATAAGCATAGAACTCAGCTAGTGGGAGCAGATTAACTTACTAGCAGCAAGGGTTTGGTGAACCATGGGCATCAGAATGTTTTATAGAGGGGATGGAAAGTACCAGTTAGTATGCTGAGTGAGCTGAGTGAATGTTGTGTAAGAGGCCTTGTAGAAGTAAGGCTGGGATAGCAACAACATACAGGAGAACTGGAGGAGGAGCCTGGAGGATATAAAGTTCTTAGAACAGTGCACTTGATATATAATAAGCACTTGTTAAGGTTATGCTACCAATGTTATCATGATTATCTTCATCATCGTCTGGTATGTCTGCAAAAAATGAGGCACTCGGGTCTGACACCAGCCCACCTCACCCAGCCACTGTTCCAAGCTGAAGCTCTTCTGAAAAGAGCACTTGTATGATACATTATGGTACATCCACACAATAGGATATTCAGCAGTAAAATGGGATGAACTATAGATTCACAGAGCAGGCTGGAACAAGCTCAGGGGCATTACACCGAGTGAAATGAAAGAAGCCAGTCTCAAAAGGCTGCATACCATGAATCACTGATATGACAGTCCATCAAAGGCAAAACTTGTGTGGTGATGAAGAACTCATCCCCGGTTGCCAGGGGTGAGGAGTCGGGGGGGCGGGAGACTACAGTGGGAGAGCATGAGGGATGGGGGGGGGGAGGGGGGAGTGGCCCAGCTGTTCTGCATCCTGATTGTGGTGGTGGTGGTTCAAACCTCTACATGTGTTAAAATGCATAAAGCTGTACACCAGAAACAGCCAGTTTACTGAACGTTCGTTAAAAAGTATAGAAGGAGAACCTTAAGAAACAGTACTGTGGAGAGCAGCCTAGTGTCAAGGCATCCAAGCTGGCCCAGCCCCAAGTGTGGCCTGGATGGCTTGTGTCCAGGCAGAGGATGTGCACCCAGGCTCTGTCCACTTCACGGGCCAGTCTCACTCACTGACTTTTCTCTTCCTTGTGTTAGATTGGAGCTGGAGGGAGCATCACTGGGCTGAAGTTTAACCCTCTCAATACCAACCAGTTTTTCACCTCCTCAATGGAGGGAACAACTAGGCTGCAAGACTTTAAAGGCAACACTCTCCGAGTTTTTGCCAGCTCAGACACCTGCAAGTGAGTAGTTTTAACTCGAGGGGAAAGGGCTTCTAGGCTCTGGGTGTAGTTGTGGCGAGAGCACCCAGATCTCATTTCTTTTCCCTAAACCCGGCACAGGGAAGAAAGGGGTTAGCTCCTTTTCACCCTTCCCTCTGACTCTTCAGCTGCTATTCCTCTGGACCAGGTGGGTTCCTGTTTCAGGGACCCGTTCTAGAACCTCAGCTTTTCTCGGCAAGGGAATGGTCTCAGCTCTTTTGTCAGTCCTTCCTGTATCCGACTAGACCTGGATTCTCACTGGACAAGTCAACATGGCATTAGTCTAAAAAACTACTTCAAGCCTGGAGCAAGAACTGAGAACTTAAGATTCCATTCCCTGCTTTCACTGGGGTGTAATGACCTGGCCAGCTCCTTGATGGAAGCCTAAATGGATAGAATCATGTCCACCAAGCACTTTGGACTCCTCAAGAGCATATGGCTAGAGAAATTACAAAATGCTTGTCACTTTGGTTTCCACTCAGAGATATGACTCTGCTCCCCAAGCGTGTGAGGGTGTGGGGCTCTACCTAGCACTGGCTGCCACACAGGGGTAAGAAATACAGGAGCAAAGGGACAGGTGACAGATGGACTTGCTCTTCCACAAGGAGCCCTCCTCCCGAAAGATGTTTACAAGGGATGCAGAAAGCAGGGCAGCAGAGATTTGAGGGGAAAAACGTGAATCTGGGCTCTCCTGACTGGGTGTCAGGATCCCTGACGCTCTCCCCACTCCGACCGGTCCCTTCGTATCAGGTGGTCTGAGGAACAGAAAGCTCGTTCGGAGTTGGTGTGCTTTTTCCCCTAAGTGCTCAGAAGGGGGCAGGAGTTCCTTTCCAGCCAGCAGTGAGGAAGTTGGGCAGTCCCTGTTTGGAGTGTCCTCTCCTTTGGTGCAGAGGGTGGAGAGTGGAGAGAGAAAACAACAGCTGAGTCTTCCTCAGGGCTCCAGGGGGCAAGCCCCGACTTGAGGACTCGCCTTATGGCTCTGGGTTTGGCTGCTTCAGGGACTCTTACCAAGTGAGGATCCTGAGCCTAGAAGTAACTGGACAAGTTTCTGAGCCCCACCACCCCCATACCCTTCGTCGGGATGGTGGACAAGTCTTGAGTGCTCCTCACTGGGAGTCCATGACAAGATATTCATTCACTCAACAGATATTTATTGACTGCTGTGTGTGAGACATGACCTGCAGCAGTGAATAAATGCAACTAGCCTCTGTCCCTAAGAGTCTTACAGCACAGTCTCTCCCTGCAGCATCTGGTTCTGCAGCCTGGATATATCTGTCAAAAGCCGAGTGGTGGTCACGGGAGATAACGTGGGGCACGTGATCCTGCTGAACATGGATGGCAGGGAGGTGCGTCCTCGCGGGCCCAAGCCCTCCCCTTCCCTTCCCAGCTCCCAGCCTCGGTTCTGCGCCCCGGCCTGAACCAGCTCTCGTCCGCAGCTCTGGAATCTGAGAATGCACAAAAAGAAGGTGACCCATGTGGCCCTGAACCCCTGCTGTGACTGGCTCCTGGCCACAGCCTCCGTAGATCAAACCGTGAAAATCTGGGACCTGCGTCAGGTTAGAGGGAAATCCAGCTTCCTTCACTCGCTGCCGCACAGGCATCCTGTCAACGCAGGTGTGATATACCAGACCTCGGCCTTCCTGCAGACCCCACCGATCCGCTTCAGGGCCTTTCCCGCAAAGCACAGAAGCCACTCAGCCAGGCCTTAACTTCGCACAGCATCGGCCAGGCCGAGGTCCCGAGCCCTCCTGTCTCTAGCCGGCCCCCAGCCACTGAGCCTCTTGGGTGTTTGTTCACGGCCCTGCCACCTGTCTCTAGGAAGCAGTGGGAGGGAGGTGCCCCTGCAGGAGGCCCGTGAGGGCCAGGATAGGGCCCATCTGGGGTCCCTTAAGCTCAGAGGCTTTTCGCTTTGCCAGCTCATTTCAGTCCTGATGGAGCCCAGCTCCTGACTACTGACCAGAAGAGTGAGATCCGGGTTTACTCTGCTTGCCAGTGGGACTGCCCACCAAGCCTGATCCCACATCCTCACCGCCACTTCCAGCACCTGACGCCCATCAAGGTAAGTGATGCTGGGAAGGCGCCGCGGACACGGAGGCCTGCAGCCCCAGCCCTCTTCTCGCCCTGGCTTGCTCTGCACCTTTGGTCCATCTGTGAGCCTGTTTTGCTGAGTCTTCTTCATGTCTCTTTGATAAGTGGATTTTCCTGAGTTCTTTCCATGCAGCCCAGATCTCTCTGTGGGGGCACTTTCTGAGATCCTGATCTGCTGTTCAGCCCTCAGTTTCGGCGACCTATGTGTGCAGCTGACCCACGAGCTAACTTGGCTTAGTTAGCCAGCTTCTCTAGCCTTAGCCCCCAAGGCTTCCAACCTTCAAGTCCTCCATGCCTGCCGCCGCTGCCAGTCTGAACCCCGCCAGTCCTCCCGCTGTCTAGTTGATATTCTTTTCTAGAACCACAGCCCCTCTTCGGACCTCAGAGCTCATGCCTGCTCTTGTGTAGTCAGGAGAGCATAGTTCAGGCGGGCAGACCCCATCTCCCCTGCCCCCAGGTTAGACCTTCAGCAAATCACTCACATTAGGGATCCCTATGTCCTCATTTATAAAGAGGGAATAACAGTATCTGACTGACAGGTGTGGCAACACGCTTGGCGCCTAGGAAGTACTCAGGAAACAATAATGATTTGGTATCAGAATGGCCCCCAGGTACCTCAACCCTAGAGTAGGAAATGGCAGCCCACTCCAGTATTCTTGCCTGGAGAATCCCATGGACAGAGGAGCCTGGTGGGCTACAGGGTCACATAGGGTCACAAAAGAGTTGAGGGTCACACGACTGAGCGACTTAGCATAGCAGAACGTACCTCGCATCAAATCCAGGCTGTCTGTAATATCGGCCCTTCAGCAGTTGGTGTTCCCACTGATCCTTTCTTCCTTATCTCCCTCTTGGTATCAATCAGCCAGCCCAACCGATAGTGTCCCAGGTGTGACTTGTGACTTATTTCCAAGCCATTGCCTGTAGCACCTCTTTCTTCCTGCTAACCGTGTCTTGTCCCCTTCAGAACTTCCTTGAAAAGCTATCTTGGGGAAATCCCATCCAGTTCTGTCATCCCAGTAGCTGCTGGGTTTGAGTGGGGTGATCTGGGAAGAGAGGGGTCCTCCCTCGTTTCAGCCACTTGCCATTTTCTACTCAACTCCCTGACGTTGGAGGGAGAACCGTGGGATGAGCTCAGAACCAAGGTCCTATTTAGACCCCTGGGTCGGGAAGACCCCCTGGAGAAGGGAACAGCAACACACTCCAGTGTTCCTGCCCGGAGAATCCCCCGGAGAGGAGCCTGGCGGGCTACAGTCCATGGGTCGCAGAGTCGGACACGACTGAGCAACTACACTATCGCTTTCACTCGGGTCGCGCTGCTGTTAAAATACTTATCAGCTGGTACGATGTCAGGAAATGCAGAGAGAAGGCCTGAATGTGTCCTGAGGGTCACAGGAAGGCCAGCTGGGGTTTCACATTTGCGATGGCAGATGCACTTGCGCTTGTTTCTTGTTCCACGCAGACCTCGCCTCCGTTGTTAAAACTGCTGGCAGCTGTATTAACCATTGTTGTCAGTGGCAAAGGTACTTGTGATGTCCCTCTCAATGCTGTTCTGCATTTATTCCTGTGACCTGCCTCTCCATCTCCTAGGCAAGCTGGCATCCTCGCTACAACCTCATTGTCGTGGGCCGATACCCAGATCCTAATTTCAAAAGTTGTTCCCCCCATGAATTAAGGACGATCGATGTGTTTGATGGAAGCTCAGGAAAGATCATGTATCAGCTGTATGACCCAGAATCTTCTGGTATCATGTCGGTGAGGCCTGGGCCCTCAAATAATAAATGGGAGGAGGCAGGGATTCAACCTCTTGGATCAAAAATGACCAGTTACTCCTCACATGCCCCTCTTCTGGGACCTCCACTCCCTCCTCACGCTCATCCCCTTGTCTCTGCAGCTCAATGAATTCAATCCCATGGGGGACACGCTGGCCTCTGTGATGGGTGAGTGTACATGAGGCCGGTCAAGCCCAGCCTACTCGCCAAGGTTCAGTGCGGGCTCATCCCAGCTTAGCGCTGCTCCAGCCACCCCCAGGATATAGTCAGTGAAGATGGTAACCAGGAGCCCACGGTCTCTTTGGACTGAGGGCCGTCCTTCTCGCTGAGTCTTGGCCATAGCAGTGCCTGGCTGCTGCCCAGCTTCCTGGCGTCTCCTGACCAAGTGCTAGGTTCCCCACACCAGCTCCAAGTTCTCAGAGGCTGGTGATGGAAGGTGCCTCTGGTCTCACTCCTCCTAGGTTATCACATTCTTGTTTGGAGCCCGGAGGATGCTGGGACTCAGAAGTGAGAGACGTTAATGAAGCGGGAGCCAAGCAGCGGCTTGGAACCCCACAAGAACAAGTTCTTTAACAAGAGGCGGCTTCGTATTAAAGGGCCGAGGTACTGGAGTCCCAGCGTTGGAGCTGGGGCACTGGGACCACGACATGGGGACTGGACACGTGCGGGGACTGAGCTCCAGGAACTCCAGAGTTGGCAGACTCGCTGCCCCAGGGGCCTCTGCTGTATGTGGCCTGGAGCCGAGCTTCTCTCCTTTCTCCTCTGACACACAGTGCTCAGGTAGTGGTTTTTGATCTGTGCTCACTATTCACACAGCCAATAAAACCATACCCAGCTGAGCTTCTGAGTGGATCTTCCAGCTCTGATCTTGTCAAAGGGCTTCTCAGCTCCCCAGAATGAAGGCACAGAACCAGCACTGGGAGTCCCAAACCTTCTCTGGAAGCTGTCTCAGTCCTGTTCTGGGCCACAGTCTAGAGCTGTTCAGCTCACAACCTAGGGATCCCAGCCCCACTAAGGGCGGGGACAGTGGTTTCAGGATTCTGTACCACAACTCACCATCCCCTCTCTGCCATCCCCAACTCCTTCCCAAGCACAAACCTCCAACTGGCTCAAGGTGAGGGGTGACAAAGATGCTGAAAGCATTATGTCTCACTCGAGTTAACGGTGGCTTCAGCTGGACAAACTTCACTGGCTGGCTCTTGGGTGATCTGGTTCCCTGACGGCCAGTGTTTGTACCCCCAGTGTTGGGCCATTCTTCCCGCTAAAATAAGCACTGAGAGGTGAGAGGCAAGACCGTGTCCTTGGGGCCATCTGCCAAAGACTCTGGGTTGGAAGAGAGAGCAGGGTTTGATAGGCAAAGCAGATCAAGCACCATCTCCTTCAGTTTTTTCCTCCTAGGTCCTGAGTGAAACTGGAGCACTTGTCTACATTTCACATCCTTAGAAGGGAGCATGGAGGAGGCAAATCCTGTTTGGAGGAAGCCAGTGTCCGACACAGTACTTGGTTAACGTTGGGCACGTGGATGCCAGGTGACAGGTGCCTCGGGCCAAGCTGGGCCTCACTTGTTCATCTAGGTGCGGGTGATCAGAGGGAGGCCCAACCCAGGGTCTCCTGTCCATGGGCTGGGGAGCAGCAACAGTCAGGAGCAAGGGCCCAGCCCACCTCCCCTAGGAGGCAGAGGGAAGGGGGCTGAGTGGCTGTCAGGCATGGTCCTCCCCGTCTGGAACGTGGCGGTAGCCAGGAGGCTGGGCCTGCACCCGGAAGAGGACGGTGAGGAGCAACACTATGAGAAGGAAGAGGATGGAGCCGCAGACGGCCAAGGCCACGATCACCTCTGAGCACGGCGCCAGGGGAGGAGAGAAAGGTCATGTCAGTGTTGGTTCAGCAAGTGTTTGGGCGCCTGCCCCATGCCAGGTGCCGTTCCTACAACGGGAGACTGCAGGCGGCCAAGGCGCAGTCTCCCGTGTGGCTTTTCTCTTCTAGGAGAGGAGACACCATGACAGGCAACTGACAGGAAGGACGGGTTAGTGGCAGATGCCGTCGAGAGAACCAAAGCCAGGCGGGTCACAGGCAAGGTGTCGCCGAGAAAGCAACAAACTGACCTGAGCCTTGGAGTCACTGAGTGAGACACACACAAGATCTGAGAGGAGTGTCCTCAGGCCAGCGGGCGGGGCCGGGGGGGGGGAGGGGGAAGCAAATGCAAAAGGGAATTAGCTCGACATGGCCTAGGAAAGAGTATCACCAGAGCAGACTGAGCAGGGCCTGGGAGGCCACAGTAAAGAACGTGGGTTTTATCCCAAGTGATGGGAAGCCACTGGACAGTTCTGAGAAGGTTAGTGATGTGCACCGATTCATGTTTTTAAAAAATTTAACTCTGCTGTGCTGACAGACTGGTAGGGCCAAGAACAAAATCAGAAAGAACGTTAGGAAGCTTTTCAGTACTTCTGGCAAGAGATGATGGTAGACTGAGCTAGGGAGCCAGAGCACGGATTTTAAAGACTGGATGGCAGGATATGCTGGTAGTTTGGAGGTGGGGGTCTGAGGAAGAGGGCACTTGGAATAGCACCTCGGGATATGCTGTGCACCTAGGTGGCTGACGCTGCATTTACTAAGGCGGGGAAGCCTGCAGGGAGAATATTTGGATTTAGACCTCCACTGTGAGATGCCTTAGTTGACATCCACGTAGAGACCTCAAGTCCACAGCTGGATATGTGAACCTGCAGCTCAGAGAGGAAGAGGTTCACGAGTCATAAAAAGAACTTAGCATGGAAATGGTAACATGAGGCCATGAGGCTGGGTAAGCTCACTTGCGTAGACAGCATCAGTGGGGAAAGAGCCAGGCTGCTGAACCCAGGGCCATCCGCTGGTTAGTGGGGAGGAGAAGCTAGTAAAGAAAACTGCCTGTGGGGAGCGGAAGGAAAACCAGAGAAAGCAAGAAAGTGGTCAAAGAAGGAGTGACCGATTCCATAATGCCGCTGACAGGTGAGGGGAGCTGACTTAAGAACTGGTCAGCTGGCTTTGGGGCGAGGGGAGGTCACTGGTCCTCAACAACAGTGACTTCCGTGGAGTGGCGAGTGGCAGGTAACAGAAGCCTGTCCAGCGTGAATCTGAGAACGAGCAGCAAGGAGGTGACAGCAGAGTCTAGGCATCTCTGAAGGATCCCATCCAAAAGGGGCAGAACGGGAGTGGCAGCCAGAGAAGGAGGTGGGCCAGAGGAGTCTCTGTTAGGCTCTGTGCCGGGACTGATCCGGCAGAGCGGCAACACGGAGCACCGGGGCCCACGTGGAGGGGAGAGGAAACGAACCCGGGATGTAAGTGGAAAGGCAGGCCCCCAGCAGGGGCTCACGCCAGCGAGAGGGCCAGGACATGCAGTAGGGGGAGGGTGAGACGGTCCTCTCCCTCCCAGCTGCAAGGCTTTCCTCACGAAGTAAGAAGGGCATCGCCTGAGGGCGAGGAGTGCATCTCAGGCTGGGAAGGGGACTGTCTGGGAACCTGCCCCAGGACTGGAGGTGCGTCAGCCTCTGGAGACCTCTGGGTAGGAACCGGGAGCCGTGCTGGGCCTCGGCCAGCACGGAGGCAGACGGCCGCTCACCTGTGTCCGCAGGCCCTCCCGCCAGCTGGCACTCCTGCAGCCAATCCTTGGGCACGACCGGCTCCGTGAGGCGGAGGAAGTCCTGCAGTGGGCAGCGGTTGGGGCAGCCAGGCAGGGTCAGGGGCCAGGGGTCCCTGTGACTCTCATTCCGGAAGTACATCTCCACCGAGAAATTCCTGCGGGTGGGTGGGAGGCAGGCGGGCAGTGGTTCCCCAGGCCAACAGCGTCCCCTCAGGCTGCCCACAGCCCCTCCCTCCACTTGGGCACCCCTCCCGAGGGCAGACTGCGCGCTCCACTCACCCACTGTCCTCCTGGTACAGCTCAAACATGTGGCAGGACGCATAGGGGGCCTGCTTGCCGTTGTAGACGCCCAACGCCATCTGCAGAGCCACCAGCGTGGTGTCGTGCTGTAAGGGGGAGGGCTTCCCATCAGCACCGCTCCCCCCGCCAACCCCAGATACCAAAGAGAGGAAGAACCCAGCTGCCGCGTGCCCTGAGCCCCCTGGGGGCCGGGGGAGCTCACCGCAGAGTAGGCCAGCAGCTTAGGGAGCTGGGAGGTGGTTGCCATCAGCGTCAGGTTCTTCCGTATCTGAGCCAGCAGGACGCCTGAGGGAGAGAGTGCCCCCATTGTCCGCGGCTGCAGCCTTCACCGTCTTCCGACCAGACCTACCTGAGGGCCTCTTACCCTCTGCCAGCCCTGGGTCTGATCCCCAGCAGAGAGAGGATACATCAGAGGAATCCCACTTAAGAACTTTCAAATTTACAGAAGAAAGCAAGATAAAACAAGATACCTCTATTTCAACACAGATGCAGAAACCTGCCCACTTATTCATAAAGGAGCTATGAGGCCCTGCCTGTGTTGAAGAATTACTCCAGTTGGGAACAAATATAAAGCTAAGGCTGCTTCAGGGAGCACTAGACAGCAGCACCAGCCAGGGAATCTCTGTCACGGGAAGACTCGGAGAACTTCCGAGATGCTGGAAAGGTCTAGCAGCTGGCACTCCCTTGAGCGCTCAGACCAGCGTGTGGCCTGTGTACTACTCTTGGCCTTCTTTCAGAATGGCCCCTGGTGGTCCTTTGGGGGAGGTAGGGAGTTATTTGAGGGGACAGAGGGTTTCCTAATATGGGTGAAACTTAAGAATATGAATGGCAGAAGAGATACATACACACACACACGATACACACCAGCCTAACTGTGGTCACTGGTACTAGTGACAGATGTGCTAAGCACTTGGGGGACTGGGGAGGCTTTGATGACTGACAGGATAACCAGGGTTCACTGGTCCTCAAAGAGTGGAGAACTCTTCAGGCAGAGAACTGAGTGTGCGAGAAGCACCCCCACCTGCAGAAAGCTTCTGATGCTGTTCGGGTTCTTTCAGGGGAGTGACATGCTGGTCTAGTCACTCACCCCCCTGCAGCCGGGCCTTCTCCGCCTGCTTGTAGATCCCAAAGAGGAAGCGGAAGCTGAAGTCCTTCAGCCGGCTCAGACGCTGCATGGTTTGGGGCGAGGCCCAGGGTGGCAGGGGCAGCCCGTGTGTCTGCTGTGTGCGGCAGCGGGCAGGTTAGCTCCCCGGCCCCGGCCAGAGCCTCCCCCGGGGAGCAGCTCTCTTCCCCGCTGGGATGGTGCCTGCGTGTGTGTGAGGGGAGGCAGAGGGTCTGGAACCGGGAGACGTGGTGGAGGGTGTCGAGGAGGCAGGGAACAGGAAAGGAGGCTCGGGTCCCAAAAGTGTGATTCAGCAGAATGGAGCTGGATACCACGAGAGCTCTGGGTGGGGAGAAGCGGGAACTGCTGACCATCAACAAACTTGTTTCCCACTCTGAGGTTCTTTCTCACCCGTGAGGGAAATTCTTCTGTTTCACAAGAGCCAGCTTGCCTGGACCTCCCCAGGGGCATGGCATCAGGCACGGTGTTTTACTTGGCCTGGCCACCAGGCCTGCCAAGCAGCGAGAGAAGACCTGAGCCGGCTCACCTCGCAGAAGAGCGTGTCGTAGACGTTCCAGATGGTCTCCAGCGTCAGGTCCGTGAGCCCCGTCTCATTGGCCACCATCTCCAGGAATTGCTAAGAAACACAATCAGGGGTCAGTCTTGCCCGAGGCTGAAGGTCAGGGTGGTGCCCTCCACCTCAGCCCCACTCACTGCATTCTGAACACTCTCGTTCTGATACTCGGGCGTCCGCCGGGTCTCATTCTGCAGCTGTTCAAAGCGGGGGCATGGGCCCAAGGGGAACTTCAGCAGCTGCAGGCCAGAGCGGGTAAGCAGAGGCAGAGAAGGAGTCGGGGATCAGCAGGCCAACGGCCAGAGTCATTCCTGCCGTCGCCTCGAGGGAAGGGCGGGCCAGGCTTACCCTATCCTCAGCAATGGGCACGGTGTGGACGGGGATAGGCTGCCAAGAAATGTTTGGGTTAAAGCGCTGCATCCCGTCGGGCGGGAAGAGTCCAGCCAGGTTGGCCTCCGCACTCATAAGCGTCCGGTCAAAGTCTGTGCTTCGCACATAAACCTGCAGAGATGACAACGTCAGTCCCACCTGTGGGAGTCGGGGAGTCGGGGCAGCTGTGGCCTTACAGTGGGGCCCCAGTTCTTGCTGTTCACCCAGCAAATTGTAAATCCACCAGGCATCTGGACTTCTCCCCTTCTCTGGCCTTCCCCAGCCATCTTCCAGCCTAGACTGGTGGGGTTGCTGTCCCCTCCATCTGCAAAGAATTCCTGCGGGAATGGCTATAGGTCAAATGCCCCTCCCTGTCTGAAGTGCTTACTCAACAAGGCTCTCAGGTCTGCTGGCCTGCCTGGTTTATTACAACACCTGTCTCCCTTATCGAGGCCCGGGTCCTTGGGGGCAGAAACTGTCTTTAATCACACACACAGACACACACAGACACACACAGACACACACAGACACACA